>NW_008340429.1:232197-247457 GCF_000622305.1 Nannospalax galili
CTTTTATTTATACATCTTTTAAACATTTGTTATATACTAGTAATCTTAATATCATGAGACATTTATTCCAAAATAAATTTACCATCCTTTGTAAGAACTTTCCTAGTGGGGGTATTAGGCAATGTTTTCTCATAATTTTGTTTTGGACAGGGTTTCCCTGTAGCATCAGCCAGCCTGGAACTCACTATGTAGACCAGGCTGACCTTGATCTCACAGAGATCCCTCTGTCTCTGCCTTCCAAGTGCTGCTATTAAAGGCATGTGCTACTATGCCTTGCTTGTTTGTTTCTGAGACAGGGTCTTACTGGGTAGTCCTGGTTGATTTGGAACTCACTATGTAGACCAGACTGGCCTTGAACTTACAGAGGTATGCCTGCCTCTGATCTTGAAGTGCTGAGATGAAAGGCATGGACCAGTACACCCAGCTCTCATAAGTTTTAAATGATAAACCAGTGTTTGATTCCATCAATGTTTTTCTAGTTTGTCTTCAATTGCTGTGACAAAACACTCTGACCAATACCAACTCAGGGAGGAAAGGGTTTATTTGACTTACATCTCCTGGGAAAAGTTAATCACTGAGGAAACCAAAGATAGGAACTCAGGGCAGGAACCCACAGTGGTGCTAGGCCCTCTTGAGTCACTCAACAATCAAGAAAACGTCCCACAAACATGGCTATAGGCTAATCCAATGAGGAAATTCCCCAACCGAGGCTCCCTCTACCCAGGTGTATCAAGTTGACCACTAAAGCTACCCTGCACAAATGTGAACAATAAATCAATCATGCCAATTAAGTTAAAGTCAGAAAATTTTAGAATAGCTGAGAATAAATCATAAGAATTTGACCAGTTTAACTTGAATCAGTAACAGCCTAGCAAACAAAACGTTTTAGTAATCCAATTTTAATTGCCTAAGATTAAATCAACACATTTTGTTAAAGGGGTTTCCTCAAGTTTGTGGAGATCTGTGGACCGAGTTCTCTCTGGGTCTTTTGCACTATCAGGCAAACCATATAACATATCTTTATGTAAATTTATTATTTCCGTGGTGGAGGGGAGACTCACAAAGAAATGAACACCCAGTGCCTAGCTCTGTGCCGCCCAGCTCCGTGCCACTCAGCTCTGCACCGTGGCTCGGAGCCTGCCATTCCAGATTGTTCCTGCTGCTGGCCCATAGTCACCACTAGCTTTTGTCCATACCTCAGGGGCCAGCAGTCTCACCCCAGGTCCGTAAGTGCCAGGCCATTCTGTTCTTGAGTGTGCCCAGCCGCTGCGCCTCCTTCGCCATTGACGGCTCCAGTTCAAGACTGCACCACAAGGCCCTCCTTCCAAGGCTAACTCTCCACAGTCAATTCTCCACAGCAGGCCCCGCCCCATGGAGGAAACAGGCAGCTTGGGACACAAGATCATTTCTGATTTTTTAATTATGTTTAATTTTGTAGCTTTAATTAACTTTGCATTATTGTCAGTAGTGATAAGCAAATTCTCTACTATTTTAAGGCTAAGGAGGGAACTGGTTTGTCTCTTATTTCTTTAGGGCATGACAAGCCTATGGGTGGCTCCATTTCTCCGGTATCTTGAGGGGATGAAACTTTAGTGGGAGGTTCCCACCCAAGTACATTGTTAGTAGCAAAATAGAAAACCCCATAAATTGCTTTAACTACGATTTTTTTTTGTTTGTTTTCTTGAGACAGGGTCTCCCTGTAGCTCCAGCTTGAATTAACTTGCTATATAGTCCAGGCTGGCCTCCAGACATCCACCTGCTTCTCCCTCTTGATTCAAGGATTCTACTTCTCACCTCCCTGGGATTTAAGGCATGGATAACTATGCCTGGCCACTATAAACATTTTTATATTATGAAGTAACCAATAATGATTTCCGTTGGAAATACTTTATCCTTTAACTGATTTCAAGGGTAGAAGGCCTTTATCACAGGACTATTTTGTTTTCCTCCTCTTGGTCTCTGAGTCAGGGGAACAACCTGATTCAGGAATTTTTGTGGGAAATTTTGAGGTGAACCTGCTTGGATCTGTACTGGAAGGGCTGAATCTCATCTCCAGAGCCAGTTTCTCAGTATATGTAAACAGCATATGACAATTTAGCAATATGCATAAAAGGCATTTCTCTGTAAAATTGAACCTAGTGGTTTGCATTGGGAAAGGAAAGTGACAAAAGTCAGAATATTTCATTTTGAAGGGTCACTCTCTGAGGTCCTTAAATTTTATGAGTATGTGGCATTTAGGACTCAAAATCAAGGAGAATCAAGCCAATAAAAACATACTTTTGCTCAACTTGACTTTCACCCTAGCTATATTTGGGGTGACCAAATGCTTGAAAGCTTATATCTATGATTAAGTTGCATCTATAAACGGAGTCAGACAATCTGAAAAACTTAAATGTCTTCTCTCCTATATTGATATTTTCCATTAGAAGCCATTTTTTATTCTCCAGTTTAGGCTAGGCTTGAATGGAGAAAACCATTTCTCTCTCTCTCTCTCTCTCTCTCTCTCTCTCTCTCTCTCTCTCTCTCCTCCCCCCTCCAAGCTAGGGGGTGTCTTGTTATTCCCTGCAAGATAAATGAACATATATATTTTTCCTCTGACTTATGTGAGCTTGTTCTTGGCAAAAATCTGATAATTAAACTTCCAAATTAAATAATCTCCATCAAGGGTAGCTTTAGTTATCATATGCCAATAGCAAAGAGGAAACTGAAGCCTTGCCATATTTTCTACTTAATATGCTGTCACTGAAAGCCTAAGGGCCTTAATGTTTCTGTAAAGCATTCTTTTTTTTTTTTTGGTATTTTTTTGAGACAGGGTCTACCTATAGCCCCAGCTGTCCTGGCACTCACTATGTAGACCAGGCTGGCCTTGAACTCACAGAGATCCGCCTGCCTCTGCCTCCCAAGTGCTGGGATTAAATGCATACGCCACCACGCCCGGCCCTGTAAAGCATTCTTTATCAGGTTGAAGTTTATTTTTATCATTATCAGTGAAAGGGTTAATTTGAGGGGTTGTCATAGGCATAAGCTTTTCTTTACATTCCTACATCTTCCAAAACATGTTTAATTAATCTCCACGTAGAAAAAACAGAAACAGAAAGAGAAGCTCCAGATTGATACACCAGTTTCATATTTTTTCCTACTTGGTCCCAGCATTTTGGGTCTATAGTACCTTCATTGGGGAACCATAGGTTACATTTAATCATAGCTTCTAACAATCCCTCTATTTTAGATTCTGACATCTGAGTTCCTGATTGCTTTAATATGCACTTAAGAAATTTAACATAATATTTATTTTTTTGAGACTTATTCTTCCTCATTACTATCCTTGTTCATACAAAACTTAAAAGGAGGATTTTTGCACTCATATCATGGTCATGACTGTGCTGAGCACCCAGGGTGTTGTCTGCCCTCTATAGTTTCAGTTTTTCATTTTCATTTTCTCTGCCCTTAGCAGACCTTCTCTTCAGGTCCCTGTTCAGCACCACTTGTGTCCAGTGTAGCAGAGGTTCAGGGAATCCTCAAAGAGGGACAGCACAGCATGAAAGAAAGGTACAACAGTTTATTGCAGTCTCAAGAGTAGGGTACTAGAAAGCACTCGGTTGAGGGAATATTTCTTTAGCTTGCATAAATAGAACGAGCGAAGACTATTTCTTACACTGGGTGTGGTGGCACACAACTTTAATCCCAGTGCTCGGGAGGTAGAGGCAGGCAGATCTCTGTGAATTCAAGGCCAGCCTGGTCTACATAGTGAGTTCCAGGTCAGCAGGGGCTACAGGGAGACCCTGTCTCAAAAACACCACCACCACCAACAAAAAAGACTTTTTTTTCAGTGCAGTCTTGTGAAAGCTTCCTCAAGACTTCTTGGTATGGTATTTTAAAACAACTTGTTTGCTAAAGTGGAAAGTAGCTAAACATAACAGGACTTATGATCTGAGGTTAGAATTCCTTTTTCTTATTTAGTCAGGGGTAAGGGACACTGTATTCTTTTATCTGCTTCAACACAGACACCTATACCGCTTTTTCCATGTAGACATTCCTTTTTTTTTTTTGGTCTTTTTGAGACAGGGTCTTCCTGTAGCCCCAGCTGTCCTGGAACTTACTATGTAGACCAGGCTGGCCTTGAACTCACAGAGATCTGCTTGCCTCTGCCTCTCGAGTGCTGGGATTAAAGGCATGCGCCACCACACCCGGCCCATGTAGACATTCTTGACCAATTGCATCATTGCACTTAGTCAAGCACATTTTCAGCAGCATTCAGATAAAGTAGTGGTCTCCAACAAACAAAGATTAGTATGTCTAGCTGTAGCCCGAAAATGATTTATTCCTCCCAGTCTTCCTCTGACAAGCCATGGGCAAGCGCAGGGCACCCTGGGAAGAAGGGTGGAGCCTAGCGAGACAGGCGATTGGAACGAAAGTAGGAGGATTTGGCGCCATTCTGGGAAGCAGGGAATAGGGAGCAGGTGAGCCAGCCTTCCCTGGACCCCTTGGGGCACCAGGGGACCTCTCGAGGACCTGTGGACCCCTCATGGAACTCTGTGGGGTGAGTGGGCGTGCTAGGAGGTGAGATAAGGCAGACTGTGGGCAAAAGTGATCTGGAACAGTGGGCCAAGTGGTGCAGAGCTGGGTGCCAGGTGTCAGGTGTTTGTTTCTTTGCCGCCCCCTCCAAAGGTATAAACGATGCAAAATTCAGATAAAGATATGTTACCCACGTCAGGAGCAAGGGACTCTAAGAGAATTCAGGCGACACTAGCAAAGTTATCCTTTAAGATTACTGAAGAAATAAAAAGCTTCTAAAATAAACACAATTTAAGCAAATAATTATCACTAAGCCAACTTTGTAGAAGAGACTTAAATGAATCCCACACACAAATGAGGAAGAAAGATAGAACCATAAGACCTTGAGAAAGAATAAAGTTCATGAGGGTAATGATGAACAAATGAGGATTAGAAAAGAATCAAACATGCTAAACTCAGTAAAGCAGCAAACTCCTACAATGGGTGAGGGAGAAAGAAAAGAACAAGCAGCACTTGGAATCAACAATGGAAAAAAATTCTAACAAAATTATAGGAATCAGCACATACCTGTTAATAGTAATACTAAATGTAGGTAGTCTTAACTGTACAATGAAAAAGCACACTAATTAGATAATGGATTCAAAAACAATCCATTTTTTTTGTATACAGAAAATGTATTTCACTGGTCATGACACAACAGACTGAAAGTGAAAGGATCAGAAATGGTATATACCAAGCAAAATGATTTAAAAAGTGAGCTAGAGTAGCTATACTCATATCTGACAAAGAGGGCTTGTAGCCAAAGTAAGTTACTACATACTAATGAAGAAAATAACCCAAGAAGCAATAGCTAGTATATATGCCTGGTGGGCAAGATGGCTCAGTGGACAAGTGTACTTACTATCGAACTTGATGATCTGAGTTTGATTCCTAGGACCCACCTGGTAATTAGAACAAACTCCTGCAAGATGCCCTCTGACCCCCCATGTGCTGAGGTGTGCACTTCCCCCTGTAATACACACACACACACACACACACACATAAATGTATTTAGAAAACAAAATACTAGTTGGGTATGGTGGTGCATGACTTTGATTCCAGTACTCAAGAGGCAGAGGCAGGTGGATCTCTGTGTGATCAAGGACAGATTGGTCTACATAGCAACTTCTAGGCCAGCTAGGGCTACAGGAAGACCCTGTTTCAAAAAAGAAACAAAAGTTGTTTTAAAAAATATGCACCCTGCAGTTTCATGGTTCTAGACGTTGGGTTCAGTTACACTCAGGATGCAGCGTGGAAACTGTAGCCACACTTCTCAGGTGCCCCCTTCTGCCAGCCTTGCCACTCAGATGAAAACTATTCCTAGGCCAGCACCCCATGTGGCTTGGCCTCCAGCAGCAGCTGCACCATCTGCAATTAGCTCATTTCTTGTACCTGGAAACCAGGCTTGATGGCCCATATGGCAAGCACTGCAGCTAGTGTGACTGGGCTCTGCAGTGGGGCACACACTGGGGCACACCATCACTGGAGGCTTCAGTGGAGGTGGTAGTGCTGAGCCTTTAAAGCCTGACATCCCTTACCAGGTGCCTCAGGGAGCCCAGCTGATGGAGCAGCAGTCTGGTGGCCCTTACCTTTTTGAGGTTTTTGGAGTGTGCCCAGAAGCAGAGTGACATCAAGCTCTGCGAGGGTTTCAAAGAGATGCTGAAGCAGTGCAGGCTTGCAAATGGAGGGCTTCTCTAATCAAGAAGTTCTAGTTGAAGAATTGGAAAATAGGCTCTGATGGCCAACTTTAGTGTAAAAATGTAATTGATAGTGGTAGTGTGAACCAAGTAAACTGGGTTATTAAGAGCTCCATTGCTCCAGAATAGCCATGGAAAAGTGTGCCCACAGAACAGTTCACTGAGATGTGTGGCCCTTGGGGCTTGGCAAGTGTTTGGCCCTCTTAAACCAGTTGTGTTATGTTTCATTTGTGAGTTAATTAAAATAAAGTGATTTTATTCTGAAAAAATAAATAAAAATTATGCACCAGAAGCTGGGTATGGTGGCACAGGACGTTAGTCCCAGCTCTCAGGAGGCAGAGGCAGCCAGATCTCTGTGAGTTCAAGGCCAGCCTAGTCTACATAGTGAGTTCCAGGCCAGCTGGGACAACAGGGAGACCCTGCCTCAAGAAGACCAATATATACATAAATCAGTAGGGGCCCAGACCTTTGCAGACTGCCTGAGACTGCCTGGTTCTTGCCTTTGCCTGGTGGTGAGCTTTGCCAAATCACACCATGCCCATCCCTCTACATTTGGATAATGTGTGGCCCCTCCCGCTGTACCAGGGCTAGGCTTTCCTGCCTTTTAGGAGGGGCCCAGACCTTTGCAGGTTGCCTGAGAGCACCTAAATTGGGCCTCCCACAGCAAGCTAAATTGTAGTGTAACTGCTCAATATTAGGCGCCCAGACCTTAGGAAGAAGCCTCAGAGGACTTGACTGACATCTGCCTTGGGCCTCTGCAGGAGCTTCTGAGTAGCTGGATGGAAGCCATCTGGTCTCTCCAATATAAAATCAAAAGAGAGAACTGGAGGCTTGGACCAACCAACTTTCATATCCAATAAGAAAACAATGAAGGCACACCAATAATACAAACAGAAGCAGACTTCAACTCAATGAAAGAAGGCTTGTGTTTCATACCAGAATCACAAACAACAAAAGAAGTCCACATGCCAAAATCATAAGGGAAAAAGAATAATATGGAAAACCAAAATAATATGTTCCCACCAAACATCACAAGTTCCATAGTAGAGTTCTACAAGGAGACACCCCCGCTGAGATAACCCAGGACACAGACTTTAAAAGAAGAATCATAAACATGATCAAGGAATTCAACAAATTTAAAGAACACACAAGCAAACGAATCAAAGAACTAAAAGAAGATATGGATAAACTTCTGACTGAATTAACAAGAGATAGAAATAGTGAAGAAAACTCAGGTTCAAATGAAGAAAGAAGTGAAAAACTCAATATGTCAGTTTGAAACAGCAGGGGAAAGCCTCACAACTAGAATGAATGAAATGGAAAACAACATCAAGAATAAAAGATAAAGTATTAGACCACTCAAGCAAAAATTATGAAAAGTAAAAAAAAACAGGAATGGAATATGCAGGAAATGTGGGACACCATGAAAAGACCAAATTTACGTGTCATAAGCATAGAGGAAACAGAATTTCAGGTTAATGTTATTGAAGAGATCTTAAACAGGATTGTAGAAGACATGCCCATACAAGAAGCATATAGAACACCAAACAGACAGGACCAGAAAAGGAATTCCCCATAGAATATCATAGTAAAAACACTAAATGTACAGAACAAAGAATACTGAAAGCTGCAAAATAAAAATAACAACTCACATATAAAGGAAAACCCATCAGAATCACAGCTGACTTATCAATGTAAACTATGGAAGCCAGAAAAGTCTGGACAAAAGTATTCCCAGTTCTGCTGGGCATTATAGTAAGTTCCAGGCCAAATGTGGTTACAGGGAGACACTGTCTCAAAAAGATTAAAAAAAAAAAAGTATTCTCAGTTCTAAATGACCATAGATGTTGTCTTAGTTTGTTCTTCATTGCTGTGACAAAACACTCTTACCAGTACCAACTTGGGGAGGAAAGGGTTTATTTGTCTTACATCTCCCAGGTCACATGCAGTTCATCAGGGAGCCCAAGGTAGGAACTCAGGGCAGGAACCTGGAGGCAGGAGCTAGAGCACAGGCCATGGAGGAATGCTGATTACAGGCTTGCTCCCTTGGCTCCTGCTCAGCCTGCTTTCTTATGTAACACAGGGCCACCTGCCCAGGGGTGGCACCACCCACAGTGGGCTGGGCCCTCCCACATCACTCATCAAGAAGATGCCCCTCAGACATGGCCACAGGCCAGTCCAATAGAGGCAATTCCCTGATTGAGGCTCCCTCAACCCAGGTGTGTCAAGTTGACACTAAAGCTATCCACAGATGTCAACCCAGAGTACCCAGGAAAAATGTCTAAACACAAAATTAGACAAAGACTGCAAACAGCAATTAAAATGACAGCAACCAACACACATCTTTCAATAATAACTTTAAATATCAGTGGACTGAGTGGTAGGCTAAGGCTGAGATCCTAACAGACAGCCTGAGAGGGTGGGTTTGGACCTCCATCAGTGTAGAGGCTCTGATCTCAGCAGACCTCCAGAGAGTGCCAAGTTCTGGCCTCTTTCTGGCCTCACTCAAGCAGAGGGCCTGAGAATGCAGGGGACTGCCTGAAAGCCCCAGATCCTGCCTCCACATGGTGAAGACAGCCTGAGTGTACCTGACTGGAACCTGAATTGGGCTTCTGTGGGTACTCCTGAACAGCTGATCTGAAGCCATCAGTTCCCCCCAAATTAAACCTGAGAGAACCTGAACCCTGTACCAACCAGCTTTACATAACCAATAAAGAAAGTATCTAGGCACCCAGATAATACAAACAGAAGCATACTTCAATATAATTCTCATATCAGAATCATAAACAACAAAAGAAATTCACATACCAAAATCACAACAAAAGAATAATAAAATGGAGAGCCAAAACCCTATGTCCCCACCAAACTCCACCAATCTTGTAGAAGAGTTCTACAAGGAGAACCCCCTAGAGATACCCCAAGGAAACTGAATTTAAAAGAACAATCATAAACATGATCAAAGTATTCAAAGAATTTAAAGAACATATGAACAAACAAATCAAAAAACAAAGAACTAAAAGAAGATAGGGACAAACTGACTGAATGCACAAAAGAGATAGAAACATTGAAGAAAACTCAGGCAGAAATGAAGAAGGAAGTGTGAAAAACTCAATAAGCCAATTTCAAACAACAGGGGAAAGCTTCACCGCTAGAATGAATGAAATGGAAAACAGAATATCAACACTGGAGGATAAAATTGAAGAATTGGACCACTCAAAGATTATGGAAAATTTAAAAAAACACAGGAATGGAATATGCAAGAGATGTGGGACACCATGAAAAGACCAAATCTCCAGATCATAGAAATAGAGGAAGGAGAAGAATTTCAGGTTAATGATGTTGACCAGATCTTAAACAGGATTGTAGAAGAGAACTTCCCCAAAATAAGGAAAGACATCCCCATACAAATACTGGTGTCATAAAAGAAACTCCCCATGACATATCATAGTAAAAACAGTAAACATACAGAACAAAGAGAGAATACTGAAAGCAGCAAAAGAAAAACAAGTCACATACAAAGGAAAGCCCAGAATTACAGTTGACTTATCAATACAAACTATGAAAGCCAGAAGACCCTGGACCAACGTATTTCCAGTTCTACATGACAATAGATGCCAGCCCAGAATACTTTACCCAGCAAAAATGTCTATTATAGTTGAGGGGGAAGAAAAATCTTCCATGACACGAATAGCCTGAAAGAATATATGTCCACAAAACCAGCCCTTCAAAGAATACTTGAAGCAATACAGAGAGCAGAGAGAGAAACAACTGTATCCTAGGTACAACAAAAGAAAATAAAGGTATAATCTAGGAAACACAAAATTAGACAGAGAACAGAAACAGCAATCAAAATGATAGCAACCAATACACAACTTTCAACAATAACCTTAAATATCAATGGACTGAACTTCCAGGTCAAAAGACACAGGCTAAGTGAATGGATTAAGAAACAAAATCCACATCTTTGCTGACTGAAAGAAATCCATCTCACCTTCAAGGACAGACAGTACCTTAAGGTAAAAGGATGGAAAAGAATATTCCAAGCAAATGACATTAAGAAACAAGCAGGAGTTACAATTCTAATATCTGACAAAATAGACTTCAAAGTAAAACTAATTAGAAGAGAAAAGGAGGGTCACTTCATTCTGATCAAAGGAACAGTTAACCAAGAAGATATTACAATCCTTAATATATATGCACGAAACTCTGGGGCACCCAATTCATGAAACAGCACTACAGGACTTTAAGACACACACTAACCCCAACTTAGTAATAGTAGGGGACTTCAATATCCCACTTTCTCCATGAGACAGGTCAACTGGACAAAGAATAAACAGATGTCTGAATTAAATGATAACATACATCAAATGGACCTAACAGACATCTTTCAAATATTCCACCCAAGCACCGAAGAATACACTTTCTACTCAGCACCCCGTGGAACTTTTTCAAAAACTGACCACATACTGGGCCACAAAACAAACCTCAACAAATACAAAACACTGACAAAAAAAATGAAATTATTATGCATTCTAACAATGCAATAAAGCTCAAAATCAACACCGGACAAAGCCCTAGGCACTACATGAACTTGTGGCGATTGAAGAACACACTCCTAAACAATCAGTGGGTGAAAGAAGAAATTAAGAAAAAAATAAAAGAATTCCTGGAATTCAATGAAAAGGACAATACAACACAATACAACCTCTGGGACACATTAAAGGCAGTCCTAAGAGGAAAGTTTATAGCTCTAAATGCCTACATTAAAAAATTAGAATGACCCAAATAAATGACCTAACACTGCAACTCATGACACTGGAAAGGCAAGAACAAATGAAACCCAAACCTAGCAGATGAGAAGAAATAACAAAAATCAGAGCAGAAATTAATGAAATAGAAACAAAGAAAACAATACAAAGAATCAATGAATCCAAGAGCTGGTTCTTTGAAATGCTAAACAAGATAGACAGATCCTTAGCTCACTTAACCAAAAGAAAGAGCAAATACAAATCAATAAAATCAGTGATAAAATGGGAAACATCACAACAGACACCCAAAAGATCCAGACTACTATAACGGAATATTTTAAAAATCCATATGCTACTAAATCTGAAAAATCTAAAAGAAAGGATGGATATCTGAAATCATGGGAACCATCAAAGTTAAACAAAGAAGAGATCAACTGTTTAAACAGACCCATGACATACAAGGAAATTGAAACAGCAATACAAAGTCTCCTAACTAAAAAAAGCTCAGGCCCAGATGGATTTACAGCAGAATTCTACTAGACATTTAAAGAAGACCTCCAACCAACACTTAAATCATTCAAGAAGATAGAAACAGAGGGAGAACTCCAAATTCCTTCTATGAAGCCAGCATCACTCTAATACCTAAACTGGATAAGAACACAACCAAAAAAGAAAACTACAGACCCATATCCTTAATGAACAGATGAAAAAATTCTCAACAAAATACTTGCAGACTGTATACTGACACACATCTCAGAGATGCAGGGCTTGTTCAATATACACAAGTCAATAAATGTTATTAATCATATAAATGGACTCAAAGACAAAAGCCACATTGTCATCTCAATAGATGCAGAAAAGGCTTTTGACAAAATTCAACATGCATTTATGTTCAAAGTCCTAAAGGGAACTGGACTTGAGGGAACATACCTCAACATAATAAAAGCTTTATACAACAATCCCACAGCCAATATCATTCTAAATGGAGAAAAACTAGAAGCATTCCCATTAAAATCAGGAACCAGACAAGGATATCCACTATCTCCACTCCTTTTCAACATAGTGCTTGAAACTCTTGCTAGAGCAATAAGACAGGAGAAGGAAATTAAAGGAGTACTAATTGGAAAAAAGGAGGTCAAGCTATCTCTTTTTGCAGATGATACAATACTATACCTAAGAGATCCCAAAAGTTCCACCAGAAAACTCCTAGAACTGATCAACATTTTCAGTATAGTGGCAGGTAATAAAATCAACCTACAAAAATCAGTAACCTTTATATATACCAATAACAAGCAGTTGGAGAAAGAATACCTGGAAATGTTCCCATTCACAATTGCTGCAAAAAAAAATCTTGGTGTAAATCTGACCAAGGACACCAAAGATCTCTACAATGAAAAATTTAAATCTTTAAAGAAAGAGATTGAGGAAGACACCAGGAGATGGAAGGACCTCCCATGCTCATGGACTGGAAGAATTAGTATTGTGAAAATGACCATCCTACCCAAAGCAATATATAGATTCATTGCAATCCCAATCAAGATCCCCATGACATACTTACAGAATTAGAAAAAAAATCCTTAAATTCATATGAAAGCACAAAAGACACCAGATAGACAAAGCAACCCTGAGCACAAAGAGTAATGCTGGGGGGTGTTACTATACCAGATCTCAAAGTATACTACAGCGCTATAGTCATAAAAACAGCATGGTACTGGCACAAAAATAGACACATAGATCAATGAAACATCATTGAAGACCCAAACCTGAGTACATGCAATTTCAGCCACCTGATATTTGACAAAGGTGCCAAGAACACACAATGGAGGAAGACAGCATCTTCAACAAATGATGGTAGCAAAAATGGATCTCCACCTATAGAAGAATGAAACTAGCTCCTTATCTTTCACCTTGCAGAAAAGTCAACTCCAAATGGATCAAAGACCTCAATTTGAAACTGGAAACCCTGAAACTATTAGAAAAAAATATTGGCAGTAACTTACAAGATGTAGGTGTAGGAAAGGATTTTCTAAATTGGACAGAAGTTGTTCAGGAATTAAATTCAGCAATAAATAAGTGGGACCTCATTAAACTAAAAATCTTTTGTACAGCAAAAGAACCAATCAAAAAAGCGAAGAGAAAACTCACAGAATGGGAAAAAACTTCAGCAGTGACACATCTGAGAGAGGTTTAATATCCAGAATATGTAAAGTACTCAAAAAACAAAGAATTGAGAAACCAAATGAACCAATTTAAAGATGGGCTAAAGATCTAAACAGTTCTCAAAGGAAGAAATAAAGATGGCTAAGAAACATCTCAAAAAGTGTTCAACATAGTTAGTAATTAGGGAAATGCAAATTAAAAGCACCTTAAGGTATCATCTTACCCCAATCAGACTGTCTAGGAACAAGAGAACAAATGATACCAAATGCTGGCAAGGATGTGGAGAAAGGGGAATTCTCATTCACTGCAAGTGGGATTGCAAACTCATGCAACCCCATGGAAAACAGTGTGGAGAATTCTTAAAAAACTAAAAATGAACCTACCATATGACCCACTTATACCACTCTTTGGCATATACCCAAGGACTCATCCTATTGCAGAGACCCTTGTACAACCATGTTTGTTGCTGCTCTTTCCACAATAGCTAAGAGATTGAAGCAACCAACTTAAGTGCCTCTCAACTGATAAGTGGTTAACAAAAATGTGGTATATTTACACAATGGAGTTCTATTCAGTAGTAAAGAAAGATGAAATAATGAAATGTGCAGGTAAATGGATGGGTCTAGAAACTGTTATGCTAAGTGAAGTAACACAGACTCAGAAAAACAACGTGTGTTCTCCCTCATATTTGGGTCCTAGCACCAAATCCTTTAAAATTCCAGGTCCTTTTAATAAGATGATCCTATACAGCAGTCCCTTCTGCATGAAATAACTACCATCATCACGACTTCAGCTGAGCCTGATCACTAAACATTGTCACAATTGGGCTTGTTGATGGTTGTGCTCATACATTAAAGGAGAGCCAAGCAGGGTCAGTGGACCCTCACTGGATTATCCAGCCATTCCTCCCAGACAACTGTATGTAATTTCACCCTAATCACACATGGCCTCCTGGATTTGGGAAGGGCTAAAGTATACAATCTGGGGAAGGCTAGGAAGAGAAGGCATGACCCATGCTGGGTTAAGGCTTTCCAGTGTGTATACCCTCAGGTCATACATACACCTCAGCAACCCATCAGTTATCTTGTAAACTCAATAAATTTATTGGTTCCCCAGTAAAACTTAAGCATTGGTTTGACACTAGAACCTTAAAAGGGAGTAAGCATTGCTTAGCATCCCTGGGAAAAGAAGTCTCACAACAGATGGAAAATATTTGTTAATGCTATTATGTCTCATAATTATTAAAAAAAAAAGAACATGAGAAATTAAAAGTTGTGAAAAGGATATGGGAAATGGAGATATTTTCCAAAATAGAAAAATGAGAAAGCCTATGTAAGTAATGAAGGTCTGTTTAGGTTTGTTATGATATCTAAAGGATGAAACAAAAATAATGTATACATAATCTTAAAATTTCTATGGTCATAGTTTAGTTAATTAGTTTAAGGAACAAAATATATACCTAGTCAAGGTTTATCTGAGAATATTTGTTTTTTTGACCCAAGCCTTATCTACATAGCACATGATAATTAAAAGTACCAGACTGGTGGAACTAACCTTATTGGATGTTTAACAGCCATCATTTGAGGCCTATACTAATGTGGTCAGAGGGACTTAAAGGACAGTTTTTGTCCCTTGCTCTCCATGGATGAGTAAGTTCCAGGGGGCTATGGAACATCTCTCAAAATGTCCTGTAACAGTGGTGAGTCCCCTGTCCTCTTGTTCAAGAAGAACATGGAGACCCCATGAGATGGACTTGAACCAGTGTCCAGTCTACAAAGAGGAGGGTCAACGCAGAGGAAACATCTCATTCATGCTTCCAAGTGAAGACAGACATGGTTGAGCAGGACCTTTGAGTTATCATCCCATAGATGGAACTGGTAAAAGAAAGGAACCAGGAGCTCCTCCCAAGCCCATGTGACTCCTGAGGAACAGATCCTCAAATGCTCTTAAGTGTAAAAATAAATTATTTATTTTGGGCCAACTGTATGGTCTTAAACACCCAGAAGGAAAGTATAACCAAAGAGTGAAATGACCAGTATGCGTCTTTGTTTTTTGAGTTCATTGTATATTCTAGTCATTAATCCCATGTTAGATGTATTGC
>NW_008340429.1:247720-269983 GCF_000622305.1 Nannospalax galili
TATCACTAGAGTCCAGCCTTGGCAGACAAAAGAAAAATGAGGAGGAACCCAATAGAGGGATGTTTTTGGAAGCCCTTGTCAAGAAATTCCAATGGACTCATGAACATTTGAAAATTGCCCTGTTCTTTTTTTCTAGTTCCCAGTCTAGAACTTGTAATTACTTGCCTTTACTTCTCCTTCACAAAAAAAGGGCTATGCAATTTGGGAGTTGTTTAGATAGACCCACCGAAGAGATACCCCAATTGCCTCACCCTGCATCCCTGTTCAGCATGGAAGAAGCCAGAGTGATCTGTGTCCCAATTCCCTATTGGCAATTTGGGCAACCTCTTCAGAGGATGGTGTGATAAGAAGAGGAGGTAGGAATTCGCTAGGCAGTTAGGGTAAAAAGACTCCAAAGAAAAGTAGCCAGTTTCTTGGATAAAACTCACAGTGTCCTTGAGCCTCTTAGCAACATACTCCATTCCAAAGGCCAAAAATGTCAAAAGTATTTGGGAGCTTGTATCTAATCCTTAAAAGATTTTAGGGTTACCTCTTCATAGGGGGGAATGTTAGAGTAGCAAAAAGCCCCATAATAAAAGAAGAAGGAAGAGTATATGAAGTTATCAGAAAAAGTGATGGGGAGCCGGGTGCAGTGGTGCACAGCTTTAGTCCCAGCACTCGGGAGGCAGAGGCAGGCAGATCTCTGTGAGTTCAAGGCCAGCCTGGTCTACATAGTGAGTTCCAGGACAGCTGGGGCTACAGGGAGACCCTGTCTCAAAAAGACAAAAAAAAAGTGATGGGGAGATATGAAAGGATTTGGAGGAGAGGGAGTGGGCATGGATTTGATCAAAACACCTTATATGCATGTATGAAATTCTCAATAAATTATTTATTTAAAAAAGTAATTGGGATACTACAAAAATATCAATGAAATGAGTTCCCCAGTCAAAAGACATAGGCTAGTTGAATGGATTAAGAAACAAAATCCATCCTTTTTTGGTCTGCAAGAAACCCATCTCTGGGACAGGCACTACCTTAAGGTGAAGTGATGGAAAAAGAATATTCCAAGCAAATGGCACTAAAAAACAAGCAGGGGTTGCAATTCTAATATCTGACACAATAGACTTCAAACTAATCAGAAGAGATAAAAAGTTCACTTCATTCTGAACAGTTGACCAAGAAGACATTACAGTCATGGACATATATGCACCAAACTGTGGTGCACCCAAATTCATAAAAACAGCACTACAGGACTTCAAGACACAGATTAATCTCAACTCTCTAATAACAGGGTACTTCAATAACCCACTGTGTCCATGAGACAGGTCAACCAGACAAAGAGTAAAGAGAGAGACATCTGAATTAAATGACACTATACATCAAATGGTTCAAACAGACATGTTCTGAATATTCCACCCAAGAACCAAAGAATACACTTAATGTTCAGCACCCCATGGAACTTTCTCTAAAACTGACCACACACTGGGGCATAAAACAAACCTCAACAAATACAAAAACATTGAAATAATTCCATGCATTCTATCAGACCACAACACAATAAAGCTTAAAATCAACACTGGAAGAAGTCCTAGTAATTACAAAACTCATAGAGATTAAATAACACACTCCTGAATGCTGACTGGATCTGTAGCCCAGAAACCACTCATTCCTCTGAAAAGTGTGAGTGATGGGAGAGCACAGGGCATCCTGGGAAGAAGGGTGGAGGCTAGCCACTGGCAGAGCTAGGGCACTGAGATTGGAATGGAAAAGGAAGTATGTGGTTGCCAGGGTGAATAGAGGAGGTGTCCTGCAGGTGTGGACGTGAGATGAGGCATCCACAGACAGTGGGGTGTGTGGGGAGCGGGAAAAAGGTAACAGAGATTGTGGGTGGGGCTGGAATGATGCCATCTATTTGTAAGTCACTCCCTCCCTATCATATAAACCATGAGAAGCCCAAGGTAAAAATGTGTTATGCTGGTTTGGTTTGTTGACCTGCATCAGCATGAGACCCTGAGAGAGTAAGGGTGGGTCAAACAGAGAAGGGGAAGGGGAAAATTTAATGGGACAGGGTCAAAGAAGAAATTAAGAAAGAAATAAAAGTATTCCTGGAACTAAATGAAAAGGACAGTACAACACAACAAAACCTCTGGGGCACTTTAGAAGAAGTCCTGAGAGGGAAGTTCATAGCTCTAAGTGCCTACATTAAAAAAATCAGAAAGAGCACAAATAAATGACTTAGCATTGCAACTCAAGACTCTGGAAAGGCAAGAACAAATGAAACTCAAACCCAGCAAACAAGAAGAAATAGCAAAAGTCAGAGCAGAAGTTAATGAAATAGAAACAAAGTAAACAATACAAAGAATCAATGAATCTAAGAGCTGGTTCTTTGAAAAGCTAAACAAGGTAGATAAACCATTAGCCCAGTTAACCAAAAGAAATAAAGAGCAAATCCAAATCAACAAAATCAGAGATGAAAGGGAAACATGACCACAGACACCCCAAAGATCCACAATGTTATAAGGGAATACTTTAGAAATCTGTACTCTATTAAATCTGAAAACCTAAAAGAAATGGATGGATATGTAAAATCATGAGAAGCACAAAAGTTAACCCAAGAAGAGATCAACAGTTTAAACAGACCCATAACATATAAGGACATTGAAACAGTAATACAAAACCTCCCAACTGAAAAAAAAATCCCAGGCCCAGATGAATTTGCAGCAGAATTCTCCCAGATATTTAAAGAAGATCTCCAACAAATGCTCCTTAAATTATCCAAAAAGACAGAAACAGAGGGAGAACTCCAAATTCCTTCTATGAAGCCAGCATCACTTTAATACCAAACAATACACAACCATAAAATAAAACTATTGACCCTTATCCTTAATGAACAGATGCAAAACTTCTCAACAAAACACTTGCAAACCACATACAGTCATACATCAAAAAGATCATTCAGCATGATTAAGTAGGCTTTATTCCAGAGATGCAGGGATGGTTCAATACGCACAAGTCAATAAATGCTATGAATCATATAAAGGGATTCAAAGATAAAAACCACATTATCACCTGAATAGATGGTACTGTAAACCTAGCCAAATAAACATAGCGGGAGAGGTCATAGATCTTAAAGAAAACCCCAAGGCTCTCATATTCCTAGGTAACTGTAATTTCTTACTATGTGCAAAATATGGATCCTTAAATTTACAGACAAGTATCCCAGTCACCACCCATAAAAGTAGATTCTTTTTCAACAGACAGAGATTATTACAGAGTTACGCCATTGGTCACAAACAGAGATTATCTGTGAATTTCCCAAGCCTAAGTGGCACATCTAGGATGCAACCTCTCCACCAAAACTCACAGAACATAGAACAAGGGATAAAGAGAACACTAATGCATCTTTCAGTTTTCATCAATGAAGGTCCATCATGCAACAGAAGACCAGGAAAACAAAAGGCCACAAGTGGCCAAAACACAGAGAAGGAGTCTGCAGAGTGTGGATCCTTGGACAGGACTTCTATATTGAGGTCCACTCACCCAGGGCTTCAGGGACCATTGCAGAAGAGGGGGTGGAAAGATGGTAAGAGCCAGGGAGGAGGTGAATCACCATATGGAAATGGTCCTATCTGTGCCTGGGACTCTTCTCATACAAACCTACAGCAATGGTGTCAGCATGCACAAGACCTATGGAAACTTAGGCAGACAAAAGCTCAGCACAGAACTGTGGAAATGAACAACAAGCCCCAATCTTAGTAGAAGAATTATTGCCAGCTGATTACTGTTGGGTGAGGAAGAGCTGATTTTCTTGAAGGGAGAGACTCTAGATAGGCTAATTAATTCCTGGTGGATGAATTTGCACTGAGGGACATCTGGGGACACTAACTTTACATAATAGGCCTTAACACAAATGACAGAATGCATGAACTCCAGTGGGGGTGGTGGGCTATCGGAGGGCGCCAAAGGGGAAGGGGGAAAATGGTATAAAGGTGATTTTCTGTATGAAATACACAAAAATTCAGTGATTGCTGCTGGGTGAAGGAGAGTATGACTTGCATATGGACCACTGAATGGGCTGACTAGCCTCCAGTGGATGCATTTACACTGAAGGACATTTGGGTACAAACACCCGAATGAATAGGGCTCAGCATGTATGGCAGAGTGCATAGGGTTTTGGTGGGGAGATGGGGGAGACAGGGATGGGGAGGGGGTCTGGATATGAGTGAGAAATGTATGAAATTTAAAAAGCTCAATAAAAAAGCAAGAAACAAAATATATAATGGTGGATTTTATGTTGTAGTTCCCAACTTGAAGTTGGAGATGTGACTCAAGGACCCAGATTCAGAACACAGTTCCAGACGGAGTTCAAGACAGTTCCAGCAGCACAGTTCCAGAGCACAGATGATTCCATGTGATATCTGTAGGTATGAGTGTCCTTTGAATTTGAGCCTTAAAAACTAATTTAAGAGTCAAGCTGTTTTATTCATGCATAGCTATAATGTTGGTATAGTAATGCAATGTGTAACCCTGAGAAAGACAGTCTTTACTCTGAACTCACAGATCAGTGACTGGGAAAGTCCTGAGGAAGAAGGGAAATATAGAACATCTATATATATGGGGGAGGGGGTGGAGGGATGGGAGGTTGTGGGGGTTGTGGGTAGAGCCACTGAGAAAAGGTCTGGGAGCCAGACTGTTGACTGTACAAGGCAAACAAAAATCTTAGAAGAAAGTCAGGTGTCACAGTGTGGAGAAACAAACAAACAAACAAACAAAAACAAACAACAAACCAACCCTTGCCTCTGATTGTGATAGAGGCCAGGAGACTGAACAGGGTCCAGGGTTTGGGTGGTGGAGAGAAGCCCCAGAGCTGTGCAGGGAAGAGGAAAGCCAAGTGGGTGACTGGGGAGTTTTCAGAGAGAAGGAACCAGAGCTGGAATGTGGCTTGCCTGCACTGAGAGGAGCAAAGAAGGGAGCATGACTGAGAAGGTTTTCTGGCAAGACGTGTCAGCATTTGTGTGGCTAGGAAAGCAAAGGCAGGATTTTTTAAAGGAAACAGGCAAAGGATTCTGCTGACAGAGAAGAATTTGATAAACAGTGCGAGAGTTACAGAGAGAGGAGCTAGCCTGAAGGGTGAAGAAGCCTTGAATACAGGGCACCTCAGAGTAGTCATTATTCTGTTGGAGGAAGTTGTCTAAGCCTGTTAGGATATTGAAAAAGAAAGTTTTGAATTTGGGCCAGTGCTGGCCATTGTCTAATGGGTACTGAGGCCAGATTTGGACCGAAAGTTGGGTCTAGGAGTAGGTGCCCCTGCCTTGTAGACTCCAGGAAGGTTGAAGGAAAAGGGCCCAGTGGAAAGCTCCCAAAGCTTCCAAGTCACCAAGTCTTAGGACTGATGAAAGAGTGGGGAACTCCCAGCCCAATACCTGATGAGGTGCCTCTGAGTCAGGCCCAGTGAATGATTACCTTGTCCTGATATGTAGAGTGGTGGGTATGAGGCAGAGGTAAATGGTGAACAGTCTCAAGTCTGGAGGTAAGAGGGTCTGAGAGAAAGGGAGAGTAAGGTGTGGGGTAAAGAAATGAAGAGAGCACAAGAGAATGAGGTGTCCTAGCTTTCTTCAAGGGTCCAAGCCATTGAGTTTACATAGAGCACCAATAAAGCCTCCAGACAAGACTTATACCTCCCATTTAAGGCAGTCAAGCCACAAAAACCTCGGGGGTTGCTATGGGTTGCTATGGGTGTCCATTTAGCTTGATAGTGGGTTAGGTGAGCATCTGTCTCCCAAAGGGATGGGTTCCTGAGAGTAGTCAAGGATGGTGGGGGAGTGAAGAAGATTCCAGAAGGAGGGCTCCGGTTGTTGGAATGGGTCCCCCAAAACCTCCCAGGCTTTGGAATAGAGGTTGTGCAAGGGGTGAGGGGGTGACTGGTCAGAGTCTTATATAGGGGCAGCAGTTACAAGGGGGGGGGCGGTGGGCAACTGCTGCAGGGGAGGCAGGACTGCAGGGGAGATTTATTTTCGGCCATTCTGTGTTTTCTCTCATAACTCACCCATGTAGCCCATCTCAACAGCCAGGCAATGGGAAAGAGGAAGTCCACAATATAAAACCGAATGGTCAGGAGACCAGATGTTCCATTGTCAGGGGTCCTATGTTGTGCCAATTTCCTTCAGAAACTTCCTTCAAACTGCTCCTAACAGCTGAGTCTGAGGACTGCCACCTCATAGTAGTCACTCTGAACTTAAAACAAGACCCAAAAGTGACTTAGGCAGGAAGCAGTTTTTATTAATGTGCCCAAACAGGCCGTATGAGATAGTTCTCTAAAGCAGAACCTTGAACAAAGCGATACAATCTTTTATAGTTTTTTTTGGCTTTTCTGTTTGGTAATTTAAAATACTCTATGAGCATACAAAAATAGCTGGAATGTGAGTGGAGGGGGAAGAGTGAGGCCTTGAAGTGGAGACGTGGTGAAAACATAGACATAATTTACTCCTAATGTTATCACACTCTTACACCAGAAGTGCTTTGCTGGTGTGGAGTTTGGCATGGGAGATTCCTGAACTGTGGCTCCTTTCCATCAGATCCACCACACTCCCTGACTCTCTAGCTGAAGGCTATATAAACAAGAAACATAATGCCAGACAGGAGAAACCTCCTTTTGAGTTGTTGGTGAGAGTAGTCCAAGAGACTCCAAAAGTGACCTAGGCTATTGCCACAGACTTTAATTACCTTCCAGAACTTGAAGGTAAAACCCTATTGCTGAACACAGGACATACTTTGCACATAGGACTTAAAGCAATGGAGCTGGAACTAGCCTGGAAGCCTTTTCCCTGAAGACAATCTCTCATAGTTGTGAAGTACACTATGCAAGCTTCTAAAGGAGAAAAATTAATCAATCAGTGGTCCAACTCCAGCCTTAAATCCTAAGAGCCACAACAATGGCTAGCACAGCAAACTATATTGGTTCAGTACAGGCACTTTTATCTTGGGTATAATCAACAACTATCTAATTGGACTTTAAAGCTTGCTCAATCAGAGGGAACTCATGTGGCACTGTAAACACAACCAAATATTCATGGCTGGAGAGGTCATAGAGCCTAGAGAAAACCCTACATCTGTCACATTCCTAGGCAAACATAATTTCTTACAATATTTACAGACAAGTGTACCAGTCACCACTTGTCAAAGAAGCTTCTTTTGCAACATGTGGAGACTATTACAGAGTTCTACAGCTGGTCACACACAGAGAATAAATGTCTGTGAGATGCTGAGCCCTAAGTGATATAGCTACAATGGAACTTCTACACCTAAGGCTCATGGAACATAGTGGAACAAGGAGTAGAGAGAATACTAGTGCATCTCACAACTCTCACCAGTGAACTCATGCAACAGGAGGCAGTGGACACAAAATGCCATAACTGGCCAAAATGTAGAGAATAAGACACTGCAGAGTGCATGTCCCTGGATAGAACTCCTGTATTAAACTTTACCCACCCAGGGCTCAGGGACCATTGTGGAAGAGGGGGCAGAAAGATTGTAAGAACCAGGGGTGGTGCATGACCATAAGGAAGCAGTCTTCCAGGCTCCTGGGAACTTGCTCATATGAACTTACAGCAATGGTGACAGCATGCACGAGACCCATGCAACCTCAATCAGAAAAAAACCAGCATAGAACTGGGGAAATGAGAAGGAGGTCCAAGCCTTAGCTGAGGAACTATTAGGAGCTGATCACTGCTGGGTGAGGGAGAGTTGATCTTCTTTAAGGGAGTATGGTAGACAGCCTAAACAGAGTCCAGGGGATGAACTCACTGAGGGATATCAGAGTCCACAAATTTGACTCACTAGTTCTTAACACATACGGCAGAATGCAAGAAATCCTGTGGGTGGGCTATGGGAGGGGACAGATAGGGGAGGATGTCTAGATACAATTAAGATGCATTGTATGAAATCCACAAAAATTCAACAAATAAATAAATAAATAAATAAACCAAATGTGATAAGAAAATGAAGACCAAAAAATGCTTTCTGGTTGTATCAACTGAAGCAGAAGAACACGTGCCAAAATCCAACACCTTTCATGGCTTAAACACTAAGAAAACTAGTAATGGAAAGAAATTACCTCAACAAGATAAAAGCCACGTGAAAATCCTCAGAATAATATTATACTCGTTCGATACAGACTGAAAGGTTTTCAGACCAGGAATAAGACAAAGATGCCCATTTTCACAACTTCTATTTAACATGGTAGTGAAAGTTCTAGTCAGACAAATCAGGCAATAAAAGAGAAAAAAAATTACATATCTGAAGCTGGAAAGACGGCTCAGTGGCTGAGAGAAGTTAATGCTCTTGTCGTAGCTTTAGTGCCCAGCACTTGCATCAGGTGGCTCACAAATGCCTGTTAACCTGGCTCCTGGGGGATCTAATACCTGGGGGATCTGGCTCCATGGGTACCTGCACTTACATTCAGCCTTAGTTTTCTTCAGTATTTCTATCTCTTTCATGAATTAACTTTTCAAAACCTCATTTTTCTTTGTCATTTCATTCATCCACATATTTGTATTTTCTTTAGCTTCAGTCGGAAGTTCATCCCTACCCTCTTTGAGCTGTTTGAGTTGTTTGTGTGTTCTTTAAATTTTTTGAATTCTTTGATCATATTTATAATTTTTCTTTTAAATTCTGTGTCCTGGGTTTCCTCTAGGGAGTTATTATTGTAGAACTCTTCTATAGGACTGGTAGTGTTTGGTGGGTACATATTATTTTGGTTTTCTTTTTTTCTTTTGTAAACTTTTTATTGAATTTTGTGTATTTCATACAGAACATCTTGATTATCTTTATACCCACCTCCCAACTGGCACCCTCCCATATCCCCCCCACTGGAATTCATGGATTTTGTCATTTGTGTTAAGGTCTATCGGGTCAAGTTATTGACCCCAGGGGTCCCTCAGTTCATGTTCATCCACTGAGGTCTAGTTAGTCTATTTAGAGTCCCTTCTTTTAAGAAGATCAGCTCTTCCTCACTCAGCAGTAATCAGCTGCAAATAGTTCTTTGACTAAGATTGGGGCCTGTTGCCCATTTCCACAGTTCTGTGCTGGGTTTTTGTCTGCTTGAGTTTGCATGGGTCTTGTGCTTGCTGTCACTATTGCTGTAGGTTCATGCAAGTAATGTCCTAGGAGCCTGTAGTACTCTATTTCCATATGGTCATGCACCTCCTCTCTGGCTCTTACAATCTTTCTGGTCTCTCTTCCACAATGGTCCCTGAGCCCTGGGTGGCTGGTGTTTAATATAGGAGTCCTGTCCAAGGACCCACACTCTACAAACTATGATTCTCTAACCTTTGGCCATTTGTGACCTTTTGTGTTCCTGGCCCTCTGTTGCATGAGGGAGCTTCACTGATGAGAGCTGAGAGATACATTAGTGTTCTCTTTACCCCTTGTTCTATGTTGTTTGAGCCTTATGTATAGAGGTTGCATCCTAGATGTGTCAATTAGGCTTGGATAATTCACAGACAATCTTGTATGTGACCAGTTGTGGAACTCTGTAATAATCTCTGTTGTAAAAGAAGCTTCTTTGATGAGTGGTGACTGGTATACTTGTCTGGAAACATAGGGACCCATATTTTGTACATAGTAAGAAATTACATTTGTGTACGGTTGTAACAGCCTTGGGGTTTTCCCTAAGATCTATGACCTCTCCAGCTATGTGCATTGGGCTATGTTTACACTACTACACATGAGTTTCCTCCCACTGAGTGGGCTTTAAGTCCAGTTAGGTAGCTGTTGATTACCCCCAAGATAAAAGTGTCACTACTTCACTAATGTTTTTTGCCATGCTGGTCATTGATGTGGTTATTAGGCCTTAAAGCTGGAGGTGGACTATCAATCGATGTTCTCCCTTAGCAGTTTGTATAGTGTTCTCCAAAACCATGAAAACTAGCCTTCAGGGGAGGTGGCTTCCAGGTCAGTCCCAGTTCCATTGCTCCAAATCATGTGTCCAAAGTATGCTCTGTATTCAACAATAGGGTCTTACCTTCAAGTTCTGGGAGGCAATCAAGGACTGTGGCAATAGTCTATGTAATTTGGGGAGTAATTTGGGGAATCTCTTGGACTACCCTGACCAACAACTCAAAGGGAGGTTTCTCCTGCCTGGCATTGTTTCTTACTATGTAGTCTTCAGCTATACATATGGACTCATGTAGATATTGTGTATGTGTAGTTTTTCAGTAGGTTTTTGGACTAATATAATTACCTTTTTATAAACAGTAGCTAGGCATTATTTATCTTTCCTTTCTCTCTTCCTGTCTAGCCCTCCCTCCATGTTCTTGCCATTTAAAGTATCCTTGTTCTCCCCATTTCTGCCTTTATAATACATGGCTCCTATGGTCCCCCTCTCTTGAGCTCATTCTTCCCCTTTACACCCATAGATCCTTGTATAACCCTCATCCCCCTCCCCTGTTTAAATACCTCCTCTTTTTATTGAGCTTTTAAAATTTCATACAACATTTCCCACTCAAATCCAACCCCCTCCACCATCCATGCTTTCCCTTATCCCCCCACTGAACCCTATGAACTCTGCCATACATGCTGAGTTCTATTCATTCAGGTGTTTGTACCCAAATGTCCTTCAGTATAAATGCGTCCATTGGAGTCTAGTCAGCCCATCCAGTGGTCGTATGTAAGTCATATTCTCCCTCACCTGGCTCAATCAATCTCAAAGAGTTCTCAATCTAGTACTGGCCCACCACCTATTTCTCATCTCCCCTTTGGGCCCTTGTTTAGTTCATATGACATGGGTCCTGCATTTGGTGTCACCACTGCCACAGGCTCACATGAGCAAGTTTCCAGTGGCCTGGAGGCCTCCACCTCCTTATGTTCATGAACCAGGCCCGGCTCTTAAAATTTTTCCACCTTCTCTTTCACAATGATCCCTGAGCCATGGGGTGGGTAAAAATGCCTCCATTTTACCCATTTCTTCCTTAGTAACACTTCCTTATTCTCTCAGGTTCCTTCCTTCCCTTTACCTCTCTGGCTGCTTTCCATTTTCCTGGTTCCTGCAGTTACATCAGGATATAGACTCACATATTAGGATTTGGTGCTAGGATCCACAAATAATGGAGAAGATATGTCTTATTTTTCTGAGTCTTGTTACGTCACTTAATATAATGGCTTCTAGTTCCATCTGTTTACCTGCAAATTTCACTATTTTATCATTCTTTAATGCGTTAGGATTGTATAAGTGTACCACATTTTCGTTATCCACTAGTTAGATGAGGGACATTTAGGTTGTTTCCATCTTTTAGGCATTTTGAAAAGAGCAGCAACTAACATGGTTGTACAAGTATCTCTGCAATAGGATGAGTCCTTTGGGTATATGCCAAGGAGTGGTATAACTGAGTCATATGGTAGGTTCATTTTCAGTTTTTTATAAGATCTCCACACTGGTTTCCATAGGTGTTGCACGAGTTTGTGATCTCACCAACAGTGAATGAATGTTCCTTTTTCCCCACATGATCTCCAGCATTTGGTTCTCTTGAGCTTAGTCAATCTGACTGGGGTAAGATGAAATCTTACAGTGGTTTTAATTTGCATTTCCCTAATTACTAACGATGTTGAACACTTTGTAAGTTGTTTCTTGGCCATCTTTTTTTTCTTCTTTTGAGAGCTCTCTGTTTAGATCCTTAGTCCATATTTTAATAGGATCATTTTTTTATTCTTTTTTTTGAGTTCTTTATATATTCTGATGTTAACCCTCTGTCAGATGCATCACTGGTGAAGATTTTCTCCCACTCTGTGGGCTTTCTCTTCACTTTGTTGGTTGTTTCTTTTGCTGTACAGAAGTTTTTTAGTTTAATGAGATCCCACTTGTTGATTTTAATTCCCAAGGAATTGATGTCTGATTTAGAAAGTCCTTTCCTAAACCTATATCTTGTAGGTTATTGCCAGTGTTTTCTTCTACCAGCTTTAGGTTTCACATTGAGGTCTTTGATCCATTTGGAATTGACTTTTGTGCAAGGTGAAAGATAAGGGTCTACTTTTATTCTTCTACAGGTGGCCAGTACCACTTGTTGAAGATGCTGTCTTTCCTCTATTGTGTGTTCTTGGCACCTTTGTCAAATGTCAGATCACCGAAATTGCATGCACTCATGTTTGGGTCTTCAATTATGTTCCATTGATCTATGTGTCTATTTTTGTGCCAATACACAAAGTATCATACTGTTATTATGACCATAGCTCTGTAATATAGTTTGAGAGCTATTGTAGTAATCCCCCTAGCATTGCTCTTTGTGCTCAGGGTTGCTTTACCTACCTGGGGTCTTCTGTGCTTTCATAAGAATTTTAGGATTTTTTTTCTAATTCTATGAAGAATATTATGGGGATTTTGATTGGGATTGCATTGAATCTATATGTTGCTTTTGGTAGGTGATCATTTTTACAATATTAATTCTTTTAAAAGAAGAGCATGGGAGGTCCTTCCATCTTCTGGTGTCTTCCTCAATCTCTTTCTTTAAAGATTTAAAAATTTCACCAGGTATGGTGGTGCACGCCTTTAGTCCTAGCACTTGGGAGGCAGAGGTAGGCAGATTTCTGTGGGCTTGAGGCCAGCCTGATATACATAGTGAGTTTCAGGCCAGCTGAGGTTACAGGAGACCCTGTTTGAAAAAAAGATCCCCCCAAAAGATTTAAAAATATTGTCTTAGAGACCTTTAATGTCTTCGGTCAGGTTTATTCTGAGATGTTTTATTTATTATTTATTTATTAATCAATTATTTATTTATTTTGAGGCTATTGTGAATGAGAAGGTTTCCCTGTATTCTTTCTCTGATTGATTGTCATTGGTATATAGAAAGGCTACTGATTTTTGTAGATTAATTTTGTAACCTGCCACTTTAGTGAAAGTGCAAATCATTTCTAGGAGATTTTTGGTGGAATTTTTGGGATCCTTTTGGCATAGTATCACCATTTACAAAAGGGGATAATTTGACCTCTTCTTTTCCAGTTAGTACTTCTTTAAATTCCTTTTCTTGTCTTATTGCTCTAGGAAAGATTTCAAGCTCTATATTAAAAAAGGATTGGAGATAGTGGACATTCTTGTCTGGTTCCTGATTTTAATAGGAATGCTTCTAGTTTTTCTCCATTTAGAATTATGTTGTTTGTGAGTTTTTTGTATATAGTTTTAATTATCTTGAGGTATGTTCCCTCCAGTCCACTTCCCTCTAGGACTTTTAACATAAATGCATGCTGAATTTTGTCAAAGGCCTTTTCTACATCTATTGAGATGAACATGTGATTTTTGTCTTTGAGTCCATTTATAGCTTTTAATGACATTTATTGACTTATGTATATTGAAACATCCTTGCATCTCTGAAATGAAGTCAACTTGATCTTGGTGGATGATCTTTTTGATATGTGTCTGTATGCAGTTTGCAAGTATTTTGTTGAGAATTTTTACATCTATGTTCATTAATGATATAGGTCTATAGTTTTCTTTTTTGCTTGTGTCTTTACCTGGTTTTGGTATCAGAGTGATGATGGATTCATAGAAAGAATTTGGAAGTTCTCCCCCTGTTTCTAGCTTTTTGAATAATTTAAGTCATATTGATTGTAGATCTTCTTTAAATGTCTGGTAGAATTCTGCAATAAATCCATCTGGGCCTGGCTTGTTTTGAGTTTGGAGGTTTTGTATTACTGTTTCAACTTCCTAATATGTTGTAGGTATGTTTAAGTTGTTGATCTCTCCTTAGTTTAGCTTTGGTGATTCCCATGATTTTAGATATTCATCCTTTTCTTTTCAGTTGTCAAATTCAACAGAGTATAGGTATTTAAAAGTATTCCATTATAATGTTCTAGATCTTTTTGTTGTCTGTTGTGATGTTTCTCTTTTCATCTCTGATTTTGTTGATTTGGATTTTCTCTTTCTTTTGGTTAACTGGGCTGAGGATCTGACTTTTTTGTTTAGCTTTTCAAAGAACCAGCTCTTAGATTCCTTGATTATTTGTATTGTTTTCTTTGTTTGTACTTAATCATTTTCTTCTCTGATTTTTGTCATTTCTTCTCATCTCCTGGGTTTGGGTTCAGTTTATTCTTGCTTTTCTACAGTCTTGAGTTGCAAGATTAAGTCATTTATTTGTGCTCTTTCTGAGTTTTTTTAAATATAGGCACTTAGAACTATAAATTTCCCTCTTAGGACTGCTTTTAAAGGTGTCCCAGAGGTCTTGGGGGTAATCAACAGCTACCTAATTGTACTTAAGTCCACTCAGTGGGAAGAAACTCATGTGTGGCACTGTAAACCTACCCAAATATGCATAGCTGGAGAGGTCATAGAGCTTAGAGAAAACTCCAAGGCTATCACATCCGTAGACAAATGCAATTTCTTAATATGTACAAAATATGGATTCTTAAATTTATAGACAAGTATACCAGTCACCACCCATCAAAGAAGCTTCTTTTTCAAGAGACAGAAGTAATTACTGAGTTCTACAACTGGTCATACACAGTTTGTCTATGAATTGCCCAAGTCTAAGAGGCACATCTAGAGTGCAACTTCTATACCTAAGGCTCACAGAACATAGAACAAGGGATGAAGAGAACACTAATGCATCTTTCAACTCTCAACAATGCAAAAGATCACAAATGGCCAAAACACAGAGACTAAGATTCTGCAGAGTGTGGGTCCTTGAACAGGAGTCCTACATTAAAATCCACCCACCCAGGACTCAGAGACCATTATGGAAGAGGCGGCAGAAAGATTGTAAGAGCCAGGGCAGAGGTGTAGGACCATATGGAAATAGTCCTATAGGCACCTGGGATCCTTCTCATACAAACCTACAGCAATGGTTTCAGCATGCACAAGACCCATACAAACTTATGTAGACCATCCCTCCCCAGAACTGTGAAAATGAACATCAGGTCCTGACCTTAGTGAGGAATAGCTAGATAGGCTGACTAGATCCCAGTGGCTGAACTTGCACTGATGGACATCTGGGAACACTAATTTTACATGATAGGACTTAACACAAATGATAGAATATATGAACTCCAGTGGGGGGGCTATGAGAGGGTGCCAAAGGGGAAGGGGGTATAAAGATGATTTTCTGTATGGAATACACAAAAATTCAATAAAAATTAAAGAAATAAAGTATCCCAGAGGTATTTTTTTTGTAGTGTTATATTATCACTTTTGTTTAGTTCCGATTCATCATTCATGAGTGTGTTGTTTAATCTCTGTGAGTTCATGTAGTTACTAGGGCTTCTTCCAGTGTTGATTTTTAAGCTTTATTGTGTTGTGGTCTGTTAGAATGCATGGAATTATTTCAATGTTTTTGTATTTGTTGAGGTTTGTTTTGTGCCCAGTATGTGGTTGATTTTTGAGAAAGTTCCATGGGGTGCTGAATAGAAAGTGTATTCTTTGGTGATTGTTGGAATATTCAGTAGATATCTGTTAGGACCATTTGATGTATGGTATCATTTAATTCAAAAGTCTCTCTGTTTATTCTTTGTCTGGTTTACCTGTCTCATGGAGACATTGGGGTATTGAATTCCCCTACTATTACTAAGCTGGGGTCAATCTGTGTCTTAAAGTCCTGTTTTTATTTATTTATTTTTAAAAATATTTTATTTTTTATTTTTATTTTATGTGTATGAGTGTATTTATTGTCTGTATGTAAAGGACAATTCGTAGCTACCATGTGGGTGCTGAGAATCAAACCCAGGTCCTCTGCAAGAGCAGTCAGCGCTCTTAACCACTGAGCCATCTCTCCAGCCCCCTGTAGAACTGTTTTTATGAAATTGGGTACACCAGTGTTTGGTGCATATATGTTCATGATTGCAATGTCTTCTTGGCCAATTGTTCAGAATGAAGTGACCCTCTTTTATCTCTTTTGATTAGTATTATTTTGAAGTCTATTTTGTCAGATATTAGAATTGCCACCCCTGCTTGTTTCTTAGTGTCATTTGCTTCGAATATTTTTTGCCATCCTTTCACCTTAAGGTAACACCTGGCCTTGAAGGTGAGATGGTTTTTTCACAGACAACAAAAGGATGGATTTTATTTTCATTTTTTTTTGGTCTTTTTGAGACAAGGTGTCCCTGTACCCCAGCTGGCCAGGAACTCACTATATAGACTAGGCCTTGAACTCACAAAGATCTGCCTGCCTTTGCCTCCAGAGTGTTGGGATTAAAGGCATGCACCACCAGCCCAGCTTGATTTTGTTTCTTAATCCATTTCAATTAGCCATGTCTTTTAAATATCAGTCCCTTGATATTTAAAATTACTATTGAAAGATTTGTATTGTTTGCCTTCATTTTAATTTCTGTTTGCATTCTTGGTCTAATTTTATGTTTCCGCAATTATACCTTCATTTAGTTTCCTTCTGTTGCCCCTTGGCTATAGCTGTTCCTTTTCCCATTCTTTGTATTGCTTCGAGTATTTTTTGAAGGACTGGTTTTGTGCGCACGTATTCTTCAGCCTATTTGTATAGTGGAAGATTTTTCTTTCCCCTTCAACTAAAACAGACATTTTTTCTGGGTAAAGTATTCTGGGTTGGCATCTATGGTCATTTAGAATTGGGAATACTTTGCTCCAGGCTCTCTGGCTTTCATAGTTTGCTTTGATAAATCAGCTGTAATTCTGGTGAGTTTTTCTTTATATGTGAGTTGTTTTTCTTTTGCAGCTTTCAGTATTCTCTCTTTGTTCTGCATATTTAGTGTTTTTACTATGATATGCGGAGGGGAGTTTCTTTCCTGGTCCTATCTATTTGGTGTTCTATGTGCTTCTCGTATTTGTATGCACATTATTTTCCTTAATTCTGGGGAATTTTCTTCTCCAGTCCTGTTTAAGATCTGGTCAATGTCATTAACCCGAGTTTCTTCTCCTTACTCTATGCTTATGATGAGTAAATTTGGTCTTTTCATGGTATTCCACATTTCCTGCATATTCCATTCCTGTGGTTTTAAAAAAATTTCATGATTGGTGCTTGAGGGATCCAATTCTTCAACTTTATCATCCAGTCTTGATATTCTGTTTTCCATTTCATTCCTTCTATCAATGAGGCTTTCTCCTGTTGTTTCAAATTGTCTTACTGAGTTTTTCACTTCTTTTTTCATTTGAGCCTGTGTCTTCTTCAGTATTTCTATCTCTTTTGTGAATTCAGTCAGAAGTTTATCCATATCTTCTTTGAGTTCTTTGATTTTTTTGTTTGCATGTTACTTAAATTCATTGAATTCCTTGATCATGTTTATGATTGTTCTTTTAAATTCTGTGCCCTGGCTTATCCCTTGCCGGGGTGTCTCCTTGTAGAACTCTAATATAGGACTTGTGGTGTTTAGTGGGAACATAATATTTTGTTTTTCCATATTATTATTTTTCCATTGTGATTTTGGCATGTGGATTTCTTTTGTTGTTTGTGATTCTAGTATGAAACTCAAGCTTTCTTTTGTTGAAGTCTGCTTCTGTTTGTGTTATTGATGCATCTAGATTGTTTTCTTATTGGGTATGTAAAGCTGGTTGGTCTAGGCTTCAGTTTCTCTCTTTTGATTTTATATTAGAGGGACAAGCTGGCTTCAATTCAGCTACTCAGAAGCTCCCACAGAGGCACAAGTCAGGTGCCATTCAGGTAATTTTAGGCTTTCTCTGCAGGTCTGGGCCCTCACAAGTGAGGAGTCACAACACAATTTGGGAAGCTTGTTAAAGGGGAGGCCTGATTTAGGCACTCTCAGGCAGTCTTCAGTTCTGGGCCCCTAGTAAAGGGCAGAGGACTGGTGGGATGGACTTTAGGTTGTTCAATGTAAGGGAATGGGCATGGCGTGATTTGGGGAAGCTTACCACCATGCAAAACCTGAATCCAGGCACTGTCAGTCAGTTTGCTAAGGTCTCACAGGATGCATTCTTAAGCACTGAGCCATCTTTACAGCCCCTTTAATGTAATATTTTAAAAAGAGTTACTTATTTTATGTGTGTGTGTGCCTGAGTGTATGCATTTGCATCATGTGCATACAGGCGTTTGCAGAGGCCAGAAGAAGACATGCAGTTCCCTGGAACTGGAATTAAAAACAATTTTGAGGTTCCTGATGTAAGTGTTGGGAAGCAAACCTGGATCCTCTGCAGGAACACCAGTGCTCTTAACCGTGGAGTCATCTTTCAGTGCTCAGTGTAATTCTGATATGTATTTTACTGATGGCTAAATGATTTTAAAATGTATTTATTGACCATTTGTGCTTCTTCATTAAAAAAGTGTCTTTTCAGGTTATTTGCCTTTTTATTGATGGAATTATTTGCCTTTTCATGTTTAATATATTTATTTAATTATTTGATTTTGTGTGAATGAGTGTTATGCCTACATGTATGTAAACACACCGTGTGAGTACAATGTCCCCAGAGACCAGAAAAGAATATAGGATCCTCTGGAATGGGAATTATGGACAGTTGTTAGCCACCATGTGGATGCTGGGAACTGACCCAGGTCTCTGAAAGGGCAGCCAGTACTCTTAACTGCTGAGCCATCTCTTCAGCCCCTCATGTTTACTTTTTTGAGCTTCATGTATTCCAGATTTTGATCCTCTGTTGGATTATTATCTGGTGATTTTCTCCCATTCTGTAGGTCATCTCTTCTTTGTTTTGTGTGTAGGTCTTTGAATGGAGTGCAATCTCATTTGCCAGTGCTTCATATTTTTCTGAGCCATTGGAGTCCTATTAAGATATTTATATTATATTCCTAGGTCTTGAAGTATTTCCTCCGTGTTTCCTTTGGTAGTTTCAGTTTCAGATCAGACATTAAGTTTGTTGATCCATTTTGAGTTGATTTTTGTTCAGAGTGATAGTATTTAGTTTAAATGTTTTATGTGTGGGTATTTAGATTTCTAAGCACCCTTTGTTAAAAATGTCTTTGAAACCTTGATTAAGAAACGGATGACTGAGCCCAGCATGGTGGTCCATGCCTTTAATCCCAGTGCTTGGGAGTCATAGGCAAGGCAGATCTCTGTGACATTGAGGCCAGCCTGGTCTATATAGGTCAGCTGAAGCTATAGAGAGACCTTGTCTCAAACCAAAAACAAAATAAGCACAAACAAGAAGGATCAGATGACTGAGTTGCATGAGTTTATATTTGGTTCTTATATTCTGTTACACTAGTCTCTATACCTGCTTCTGTGCTACTATCTTGTCAGTTTTTGCTACTATGGCTTTGTAGTGTAGTTTGAAGTTAGGTATTGTGATTCTTACAGCACTGCTCTTTTTGTTTAAAATTTCTTAGGCTATTGGGTGCTTTCCATGCTTCCTTGTTGATTTTGGAACTGTTTTTTCTATACCTGTATAGAATATCAGCAGAGTTTTGATGGCAGTTGCATTAGATACACAGATATCTTTCAGTAATATGACAATTTTACCAGTATTATTTCTGTTAATCCATGAACAATGCATGTTCTTTTATCTTTTTAGGTCTTCTTTAATTTCTTTCTCCATTATTTTATAATTTTCTGCAGGAATATTAATACCTTTAGTTAAATTTGTTCATGTATTTTAATTTTTATTGAAGCTGTTGTGAATAAGATTGTTTTCCTGAGTTGTTTTTCATTAAGTTCATTATTGATGTACAGAAAAGCTACTAATTTTTTTGGGTTTTTTTGAGGTAGGCCCCAGCTGCCTGGGATCTCAGCATGTAGACCAGGCTGGCCTCAGTCTTATAGAGATCTACCTGCCTCTGCTTCCCAAGTCCTGGGATTAAAGGTGTGCACCACCATACCCAGCAACTACTAATTTTTATATGTTGGTTTTATATTCTATTATTTTCCTGAATGTGTTTATCAGATCAACAGTCTCCTTGTGCAGTTTGGGCATTTTTAAGCATTGAATCATATCATGTGTAAATAGGGATAATTTGGCTTCTTCCTTTTCTATTTGCATCTCTTTTATGTATTTCTCTTGTCTAGTTGTTCTGGCTACTATTTCACTATATCTACTAAGAGTCATAAGGTAAATACATTGTTCTGTTCCCGATCTTAGGGTAAATGCTTTCATTTTTCCTCCATTCAGTATGATATTGGCTATTAGCTTGTCACAAATACCCTTTATTATACTGAGTTTTGCTTCTATTCCTAGTTTCTACAGGATTTTAATCATGAGGAGAATTTGAGTTTTTCAAAGGCTTTTTCTGCATTAATTAAAGTGATGATGTGATTTCTGTTTTTGACTCTATATAGTATATTTATTGATTTTTTTTATGTTGAACTATACTTGTATTTCTGGCATAAAAGCAGTTTGACCATGGTGTATGATCTCTTTATTGTGGTGTTTGTAAGTATTCTGTTGAGAATTTTTGTATGCTCACCAAGGAAATTGACACACATGCATGCACGCATGCATGCACGCATGCATGCATGCACCCACCCAGTTAGTTCTTTCATTATTTGTTTAGTTAGTTGTGCCTTAACCTGGTTTTGGTAGCAGAGTAACACTGGCTTTGTAGAATAACTTTGGAAGTGTTTCTTTCCTTTTTACTTTCTGAAATAGTTTGAGAAGTGTTGGTTTTAATTATTCTTTAATGGTCTGGTAGAACTCATCAGAATCATCCAGACTTTGGGTTTTCTTTATTTGGACACTATCATTGCTTCAATCTCATTGCTCCATGTAGATATGCTTAGCTTTAAAAATCACCTCTTGGCTCCATTTAGTATATCATATATGACTGGAAATTTATACATGCTTTCAAGATTTTTAATTTTATTAGAATATAACCTTTCAACATATTTTCTAATTTTCCCATTGATTGCAATGGTATCTGTAGATGCCTGCAGCAGTGTCTGTTCTTGAAAAACTGAAATCAGACCAGGAGACCCTTACCTTGTGCCAGCTCAAGAGTGTTTTTACTGCCCTCTTGAGAGTCTTTATTGGAAACTCAGCATTTGAAGGTCACAGAGTTTACATATGATAAGTGCTCAAGAAGTGCAAAACACAGGAATTTTTTCATAAGCATGCCAAGGCCATGACTACTGGCCTAATAGTAGACCTCCTTTGATGTATGCAGAAACATAAAGGGAATGGGGCAGGCAACCTGTTCTGGCATTTCAGCAACAGCTGTCTAACTCCCTTCCTCAAGCCTCTGATTCAACAAAGGCAGAAGAATTCTGTTAACTCTTTGTGAACCAAGTACCAGGAGCCTGTTAATATTAATGAACTGTGTGTGATTGTCCTTAAGGGACAAAGGTGGGTCAGAACATATGTCCCCCTTTCTTGGTAAGCTGATTTATAGCAATATGTTTCAAACCTATTAGTAATGTTGGATACATAGGTTAAAAAACATTGTAGTAAACAAGGGATAATGCATAATAGTAAGGGAATAGTTATGGCTACATCCAGGAATGGGCGAATCCAAAAATATCAGTCAGGCCAGACTTAGGCATTGACTTTATGAATCTTATTAATTAAAAAAATTGGTCTACATGTTTGTTGTTGAATAATATTGGTATTGTTGGTGATATTAAAGTAACATATTCTAGGAAATTGTTTTCAGTCTAAATGATGTTTTAGTAACAGGAAATCAATAGTGTCTTGATTCTATAGAATCGATGTGTGAAGTTTTTTGTTTTTTGATTAATTTTTGTTAATGTTTGTATAGAAAGATTGACTGTCTTGTTGAAGTTATAGGCCAACTGTGAAAATTTTTTTTGGGTAACCTCACTACTAGACTCACTACTAGGTAAAATACAAGCTGCCATAGTCACAACTTGACTAGGACTAGGAGAGACAATTGGGCATCACAGTCGGTGGGGAGTCCTTGAGCAAGTAAGGGATGGTAACAGGGAAGATCCACTTGATGGAGCATATTCCAGAGAAATTAGCAGGTAAAACGTGAAAAGCAGTGTCATTACATAAAAAGACCCATCTCACAGGGAGTTTCTTGCCAGTGGGTGAAGAGATGTTGTGTTCAATAGAACAGTTTTAAAGTGGCGAAGGAACAATACAATCAGTGCGCAAATCTCTTTGTGGAATAACGAAGGAAACTGGTAGTATTTGTTCTGTATGAAACACAGCCTGATCTTGGCTAGTAGCATCATCTTTAGTAACATTAACATATTTGTTATAGCTTATAGACAAGCCCATGAAGTTATTAGCTAATAGTTGTTGTACTGAGTTCTATTTTTGTACATAGAATGTATTTTTATTTATATTTACTGTTAATTGAACCCAGAATTTTGTTTGTCCATGGAGTCCAAGGAACCCATAGAGAGACATATTTGAAGCAGCATTGTAATAGATGGTAACTCCAGAAGCTCTCTTTTTAAACTTATTACATATATATA
>NW_008340429.1:270073-272906 GCF_000622305.1 Nannospalax galili
TGATTAGAGTATTCTAGAATATTTTTGGAATTATTTAATTTGTAGAGTGTACAGATGAAAATAATTAGTTTGGGGGATAATGGAAAATTAAAACATTTAGAAAATTAGAAAGAGTAATTTGTTAAGAAGTGTTTTATTTAATTTTTAAATTTTAAAAATAAGAGTTAAGTGTAGGAGCTGGAGAGATGGCTCAGTGGTTAAGAGCACTGGCTGCTCTTGCAGAGGACCCAGGTTCATGAGGTTTCCCAGCACCCACATGGTGGCTAACAACTGTCCCTACCTCCAGTTCCAGGGGAATCTAATGCCCTCTTCTGACATCTGTGGGCATTTCATGACATGGGTACACTTAAATACATGCAGCAATACACTCATACACATAAAATAAAAATAATAAATAAAATATTTTAATAAAAAGAGTTAAGTGTAAACTTAAAAACAAAAACAAAGTTTTAAAAGAGTAAAAATAGAACTTATGCAACAATCTTATAATTGTGCATTTTAACAGAAAGTACAAATATGAACATAGAATTTGTAACTACACTAAAAATTTTAGCAAGCTTTTAAACATTTTAAAATAATATGCAATTTTAACCTGTTTTTATTTCATTATCTTAGAAACCTTTATCCTATGTTATCAGGAAAATATAGTCAAGGGTAATTAATTAGCCTTTGTGGTCAAAGTAATAGGATTTTAAAAATTTTGGATTTTGGGGGGTTGGGTTTGGAGAAATGGCTTAGCGGCTAAGAGCACTTGCTATTCTTGCAGAAGACCTAGGTTTGAATCCCAGCACCCACATGGCAGCTAACATCTGTCCATAACTCGAGTTCTGGGGTTCTGATGCCCTCTTCTATTCTCCAGGGACACTGCAAGACCTGGGTGCACTTACATACATGCAGGCAAAACACTCATACACATGGACTAAAAATAAAAGATAAAAAATTGGAATTTTGATTATTTAATTGCATTTTATTTGAAAAATAATTATGTAATTATACATTTATTGAAGGAAAAATAATGAATACAAATACCAATGAAGCAAGATATTTTCATAAAATTAAAGTAAAAGTCATGTGTTTAATTTAGAAATGTATATACTTATAGTGAATGTTAAGTACAATTTTATTTGTTGACTGACATGTAATAATAACTGTAATGATTTAAGCAGGTCTAAAAAGTGAGATTAAAATATTTAAGCCTAAACACTAACAAAGTCATTGTGAATATGGGAAAATTCTTATTTACAGAAACATACACATTTTAGATGAAAAATTGGGGGGGGGGTGGCACGTTTTTGGTTCCTTAATATTTGGATTTTTATGAAAAATTAGTAGTACCCAACTTTAAGTGTTAATTTTGTGTTCTTAAAGGACCTATTTAATAGGTTAGGTGGCATGTTTCCATTTTTAGAAGATGCAGTGAGGTGCAAATATCTGAAATAAGATAGGACGTATGTATTTACATTTAAAATAGTCATTTCAAGTGGGAATTACATATTGGAAAAGCCCAAGGAAACCATTCTGAAAGGCTAAACAAAAAGACAGGACAACACTGACTGATCCTCTAGTAGTTACTTTAGACCCAAAGGAAGTATTCAATCACTCACACAACAGTTCCACCCACCATGCATTCAAACAAAACCAAATCTCAATCTCTCATGAGAGAGAACTAGAAAAATTAATTTCAGGGGACGGTTCCTTGCTGTTATTCCTCTCGTCCTATAAAATCTTTTGATCACCTGCCTTTGAAGGAGCAGACATCTGTGAAGGTTGAGCAGCCAAACTTGTAAGACTACATATAGATCAAACATTTAAAGGGATAATTTTTCTTGTGTGCTTGTTTAAGTGCTTGCATCATATTTTTCCATTGCTGTGTATGCAGCATGCCTTAAAGAGGCAGGCAATGAAAATATCTATATAGTCCGAAAACTCATAAAAATTCTTTCTCTTCATTTTAACTCCTGATACTTTAAGGACTGTGTGCAACAAGTTATTTACTGGAGCATGAGCAATGGCTATATTACTGAAGAAAAATGATCAACATTTTTGGTCAAATGATCAATAGCCAATAACTGCCAACAGTTCCTCAGTTAGGGACAGAGTTAACTTTGTTTTAAAAAAAAAATTGCAATCCCTTAATGGCATATAATGTTGAACAGCTTTCAAGGGTTAATTTTATTTCCATTTTAATCATTACTTTGAATAGTGCTCACTGATATATATTTTTTAATTTAATAACCGTATGATTAGAAGAAGCATTTCATTACAGCTTTATTATATTCAATAACAATTTCCAGAGCAAGGATACATCTCTTTCAAAAGCGGTTGTAAATTTTTAGGTTCACAGTTGAATTAATACAGTCATACAATATTGAACTCAGTATAAACCCTGTAAGACATAAAATTAAATGAGTTTTTAACCTTTAAAGAAAATCTCCATTTCATTTTAAAATATTGTTTCCTACATTTTTAATGCTACTAATGCTTAGATATTTGCACATGTGTCTTTAATCTCTATGTATCTGATTATTACCAGTCACAGTTGGTTACACTCAGATCCTTGGCACCTGAGTATGGATATAAAGTCATCAGGTAGATTTCAATGGTAGTTTATCACCTCTACTAATTAACATGAAGTAAATTTTCATGCTTCCTACTCAAATATGTCTTTTAAAAATTTTTGATGATTTTTTTTTTTTGTATATCATACGGAACATCCCAAACAATCTTATTTATCTATATACCCACTTCCCAAATGGCACGCTCCCATAGCCCCCCCCCCACTACCTCACTGGAGCCCATATACTCTGTCATCCCTGTTACTGTCCACTGTGTT
>NW_008340429.1:273123-288070 GCF_000622305.1 Nannospalax galili
GAAGGTATCTCCTGTTTGGCGTTATTTCTTGTTATGTAGCCTTTAGCTATATACATGGACTCTTAAAAAATTATATCAACCCCTTTATTCTTTGGTTATACTTTCCTTTTGAGTGTTTAAGACCATACAGTTGGCCCAGATGAATCAATTTATTTTTACTCTTAAGGCTGTTTGAGGATCTGTTCCTCAGGGGTCACATGGGCTTGGGAGGAGCCCCTGGCTTCTTTCTTTTACCAGTTCCATATGTGAAGATAAGTCAAAGGTCCTACTTGACCATGGCTGGCTTCACTTGGAAGCATGGAGGAAATGTTTTTTCTGTGTTGACCCTTCTCTTCGTAGACTGGACACTGGTTCAAGTCCATCTGGTGGGGTCTCAACAGCCTCCCTGATCAAGAGGACAGGTGACTCACCACAGTTATAGGACATTGTGAGAGATGCTCTTAGTCACTTGGGACTTAGTAGGTCCTACTTGACCATGGCTGGCTTCACTTGGAAGCATGGAGGAAATGTTTTTTCTGTGTTGACCCTTCTCTTCGTAGACTGGACACTGGTTCAAGTCCATCTGGTGGGGTCTCAACAGCCTCCCTGATCAAGAGGACAGGTGACTCACCACAGTTATAGGACATTGTGAGAGATGCTCTTAGTCACTTGGGACTTAGTTGACCTGGAGGGCAAGGAGCAAAAAGTGCCCTTTATGTCCCTCTGACCAAATTAGTATAGGCCTCATAGTATGGCTGTTAAACATCCAAGAAGGTTAGTTCCACCAGTCTGGTACTTTTAATTACCATGTGCCATGTAGATAAAGCTTGGGCAAAGACCAAATGCTCCCAGATAAACCTTGCCTAGACATATATTATATTCTTTGATCTAGTTGTATGTATAATTTGTCAGTAGGTTGTTGGATTAATATGGTTTCCTCTGCTTTTTTTAAAAAACTAGCTAGGCATTATTATCTCTCACATTGTCTAACCCTTCCACCATGGTTTCTGTATTTAAGGTGCCCCCATTTTCCCCGTTTCTCCCTTAAGAATACCCTTCTCCTATAGTCCTACCTCTCTTGAGGTCCTTCTTTCCCTTTATCCCCTAGGTTCCTTGTATAACCTTCCTTCCCTATTTTTTGCCTACTTTTTTGTTGAGTTATTTCTGTTCCTTTTCAAAAATTAGTTATATATTTACTTTAATTTTATATGTATGAGTGTTATGTGTGAATACACGTAAGTTTACCAATTTCATGCAGTGCCCACAGAAGCCAGTAGAGGGTGTTGGATCCCCTGGAACTGGAGTTATGGATGGTTGTTAGCCACTATGTGGGTCCTGGGAATCAAACCTGGGTCCTCTGCAAGAGCAGCCAGTGTTCTTAACTGCTGAACCACCTCTCCGGCCTGATTTCTGTTCTTACAGTTGAAACTTAAGAGTTTTAATCGTTTGTTTGTTTTGAAAAGGGCTCACCTCTGTAGCTCAGCTGGCCTGGGATTGAATTTGTAGTCTAGATTGGTCATAAACTCATGGCAAAGCTCTTGCCTTGGTCTCTCAAATGTTGGCATTACAGGTGTGAACCATCATGCTGGCTTCTTTGTATATTTTTATTTAAAAAAATTAAATTTGTGTTTGTGTGTGTGTGTGTGTGTGTGTGTGTGTGTGTGTGTGCACATGTACACTCATGCCCACATGGAAGAGAGAGGATAATTTTTTTGTAAACCAGGCTGGCCTCAAACTCACAGAGATCCATTTGCCTCTGCATCCTGAGTGCAATCACATCAGCTCAGAGGACAACTTTTTAAAAATTGTTCTTGTTTTGAGTCAGGGTCTCCTGCTAGCCACAGTTGGCAGGGAACTCAGGCTGGTTTTGATCTCACAGAGATCAACTTGTCTCTGCCTCCTGAGTGGAATTAATGGCATGTACCATCACACCTGGCTCAGAGGACAACTTTTAAAAGTTGGTTCTCTCATTCAACCATGTGGGCCTCAGGGATGGAACTTGGGTTGTTTGGGGGAAGCATCTTTACCAGCTAAGCTATCTCATTAGCCCATTTTTTTGTCTTTTTGAGACAGGGTCTCCCTGTAGCCCCAGCTGTCCTGGAACTTACTATGTAGACCAGGCTGGCCTTGAACTCACAGAGATCCACCTGCCTCTGCCTCCTGAGTGCTGGGATTAAAGGCGTGTGCCACCATGCCTGGCCTTTTTTTTTAACTTTAAAAATTGTATTTATTGGGCTGGAGTCTGGGGCAGCCTGGAGAAATGACTTGGGAGTTAAGAGAATTGGCTGCTCTTGCAGAGGATCCAGGTTCAGTTCCCAGCACTTACATGGCAGCCAACCTCTGTAAGTAACTTCAGTTCCAGGGAATCTGATGCTCTCTTCTGATCTCCACAGGCATTGTACACGCATGGTGCACTTACATACATGCACACAAAACACTCATACATGTAAAATAAAAATAATAAATAAAAATTTAAAAATTGTATTATTATTGTTATTATTGGGTGTGTGATTGTCATGTGAATGTGGGAATGAACATGCCACAACATGCACATGGAAGTCAGAGGAAAACTTTGTGGAGTTAGTTTTCCCCTTCCACCTTTAGGTGGGTTCTGGGGATCTAACTTAGGTGATCAGGCTTGCATGGCAAAGTCTTTACCAGCTGAGTCATCTTGCTAGATCCTATGTATTTTTTGATATAAGATCTTTATCATATAGTTATTTTGTAAACATTTCCTCCTACTCTTGATGCCATGTTTTTATCCTCTCAAAACATCTTTCTTTTTTTTTTAAAACCATCCTTAAGAGGCAGAAGTTTTATGAAATTCAACTTTAATTTTTTTATTGATCTTTTGTACGTTTCATCCAACAGTTCCTAATCAAATTTTCGTTCCCTCCCCCCATCTAGTTCCTCCACCTCCAACTGGACGTCATGCATTCCACTATACATGTTTTTTTTTTTAAATTGAGGTTTTGTAATTTCATACAACAGTTCTTAATCAAATTTAGATCCCCCTCCCCAACCATGCCTTTGCCATGTATTTCACCATACATGTTATATCCTACCCAGTCACACATTTGAACCCAGATGTCCTTTAGTGTAAATTCATCCACTGAAGTCTACTCAGTCTATCTAGAGTTTGTGTGTAAGGTATACTCTCCTTCACTCAGTAACAATCAGTCTCCAATAGTTCTCAGTCTAGTGCTGCCTACCACCCATTTCTCTTCTCCCCTCTGGGCCCTTGTTTAATTGAGTTGGCATGGGTTCTGTGCTCCATGCCACCATTGCCACAAGTTCACATGTGCAAGCTTCCAGTGACCTGAAAGCCTCTGCTTTCATGAACCAGCTCTGGCTCTTACAGTCTTTCCACCCCCTCTTCTGCAATGGTCCCTGAGTTGTGGGTGGGTGAGGTTCAATATAGGAGTCCTATCCAAGAATATACACTCTGCAGTCTCTTATTCTTTAAAATTTGGTCAGTTGTGGCCTTCTCTGTGCATTGCCCTCTGTTGTATAAGGAAGCTTTTTTGGTGAGAGTTGAGGGATGCATTAGTTTTCTCTCTACCCCTTATTCCACTGTGTTCTGTGAGCCTTAGTTGTAGACGTTCAGCTATATATGTGTCACCTAGTACTGGACATCTTTTGGATGTATATTCTGTGTCTGACCAGTTGTGCAATTCTGCAGTAGCCTCAATCTGTTTCAAAAAGAAGCTTCTTTGATGACTGGTGTATGGTATGCTTGTCTGTAACTATAAGGATTGATATTTAGCATATAGTAAGAAATTTCATTTGTCTAGAGATATGAAAGAGATAGGATTTTCTCTAGGATCTATGTCCTCTCCTGCCATGTGTATTTTGCTGAGTTTACAGTGCCACTCATGATTTCCCTCCCACTGAGAGGGCTTTAAGTCCAACTAGTTAGCTGTTGATTGCCCCTCAGATAACGGTGCCACTACTGGACCAAGAGAGGTAGTTTGCCGTGCCAATCATTATGGTTATTAGGCTTTAGGACCAGGTTGGACCAGTGATGTTTTCCTCCCTTGGCAGTTTGCACATCATCATCTACCATTATGATAGTCAAACTTCAGTGAGAAGGTTTCCATGTCAGTTCCTGCTCCATTGCTTCAAGTCCTGTATCCAAAGTATATCCTGTCTTCATCAGTAGGGTCTTATCTACTAGTTCTCAGAGATACCCAAGAGGTTTGACAATAGCCTGTGTTATTTTGGGAGTCTCCTGGACCACCCTCAACAACCACTCAAAGGGAGATCTCTTCTGTCATGCACTCTATTCCTTGCCAAGCAGCTCTCAGGCACACATATGCACTAATTTTCAGACACTGTACATACATTTCTCATGTTGTTTTGAGGGAATCACATTTTCTTCTGCATTTCCTAGCCTCCCCGCCGCCAGATTCATTCAACTCTACTCTTTTTCTTCCATTCCAGCCTCCCTCCTCCATCCCCAGTCCCAGCGCCCCCATTATCCCTACCTTCTCCCCTCTCCTGGCCACCGCCCCCCTGCCATGGTCCCTTGCATGTCTCTCCTCTCCTTCCTGCCAAACACTTCCATTTTCCCCACCTCCCCTCCCAGGTAACATCTGTTCTCTACTATCTGCCTTTCGGGTTCTTTTCCTTTAACTCCATGTATTCTTTCCATTTTCCTGGCTTCTGGTGTTGCATCAGAATTTATATACTCACATATAAGGGATTGGAGCTACAATCTGCAAATGAGGGAAAACATATGTTTCTTGCTTTTCTGCATTTGTGTTACTTCACTTACTATAACACTGTCTACTTCCATCCATTTACCTGCAAATTTCATAATTTTATGTTTTCTTACTGCTGAGTAGAACTCTATTGAGTAGATGTACCACATTTTCATTATCCATTCATCAGTTGAGGGACATTTAGGTTGTTTCCATTTCTTAGCTATTGTGAAGACAGCAGCAACAAACATGGATGTACAGGTATCGCTATAGTGTGATGAGTCTTTTGGGTATATGTCATGGAATGGTATAACTGGATCACATGGTAGGTTCATTTTTAGTTTTTTGAGAGTTCTCCACGCTGTTTTCCATAGTGGTTGCATGAGTTTACATCCCCACCAGCAGTGAATGAGTGTCCCTCTTTCTCCACATCCTCTCTAGCATTTGGATTCTTTCATTCTCTTGATCTTAGCCAGTCTGACTGGTGTAAGATGTAATCTTAAAGTGGTTTTTATCTGAATTTCTGTAATTAATAAGGATATTGAGCACTTTAAAAAGTGCTTCTTAGCCATTTTTATTTCTTCATTTGAGAACTTTGTGTTCAGTTCTATTACCCATCTTTTTATTGGGTTGTTTATATTTTTATTTATTTGTTTTTAGAGTTCTTTGTGTAGTCTGGATATTAATCTCTGTTGGATGCTTAGCTGGTAAAGATTTTCTCTCACTCAGTGGGTGGGTTTCCTCTTCCATTCTTTGGTTGTTTCTTTTGTTTTACAGAAGCTTTGTAATTTAGTGAGGTCCCACTTATTGATTGTTGACCTTAGTGCCTGAGCAACTGGTGTCTGATTTAGAAAATCCTTTCCTACACTTATATCTTGGAGGGTACTGCCTATGTTTTCTTCTAGCAGTTTCCGAGTTTCAGGTTTTATATTAGGTCTTTGATCAATTTGGAGTTTATTTTTGTGCAGGGCGAAAGTTAAGGGTCTAATTTCATTCTTCTGCAGGTGGAGGTTCAGTTTTGTCAGCACCATTTGATGAAGATGCTGTCTTTCCTCCATTGTGTGCTCTTGGTATCTTTGTCAAACATCAGGTGGCTGAAATTGCATGCACTCATGTTTGGGTCTTCTATTGTATTCCGTTGAACTACATGTCTATTTTTTTTTTGCCAGTACCATGCAGTTTTTATGACTATAGCTCTGTAATATAATTTGAGATCTGGTATAGTGATCCCCTCAGTATTGTTCTTTTTGCCCAAGATTGCTTTGGCTACCCTGGGTCTTTTATGATTCCATATGAATTTTAGGATGATTTCTTTTTTCAAGCTCTGTGAAGAATGTCATGGGTATTTTGATTGACATTGCATTGAATATATAAATTGCTTTGAATAAGATGGTCATTTTTCACAATATTGATTCTACCAATCCATGAGCGTGGTAGGTCTTTCCATTTCCTAGTGTCTTCCTCTATCTCTTTCTTTAGAGATTTGAAATTTTCACTGTAGAGATCTTTAATGTCTTTGGTTAGATTTATTTCTAAGTATTTTATTTTTAAGGTAATTGTGAATGAGAGGGCTTCCTTGAATGCTTTTTCTGATTGCTTGTTATTGGTGTATAGAAAGGCTACTAATTTTTGTAAGTCTATTTTTAAACCTAGCACTTTACTAAAAGTATTAATCATTTCTAACAGTTTTCTAGTGGAATGTTTGGGATCACTTATGTATAATATCATATCATCTGTAAATAAAGATAATTTGACCTCTTCCTTTCCAATTAGTACTCCTTTAATTTTCTTCTCTTGTCTTATTGCTCTTGCAGGAGTTTCAAACACTATGTTGAAAAGGAGTGGAGATAGTGGGTATCTCTGTCTGGTTCCTGATTTTAGTGGGAATGCTTCCAATTCTTCTCCATTTAGAACGATGTTGGCTATGGGGTTGTTGCATACAGTTTTAATTATGTTGAGGTATGCTCCCTCCAGACCAATTCTTTCTAGTACTTTTAACATGAGTGCCTGTTGGATTTTGTTAAAAGCCTTTTCTGATCACTGAGATGATCACATGTTTTTTGTCTTTAAGTTCATTTATATGTTTTTATTACATTTATTGACTTGCATATATTGAACTATCCCTGCATCTCTGGAGTAAATTCGACTTAATTGTGGTGGATGATCTTTTTAATGTGTGTGTCTACTGTTTGCAAGTATTTTGTTGAGTATCTTTGCACCTATATTCATTAAGGATATGGAGCTATAGTTTTCTTTTTTTGTATCTTTACCTGGTTTTGGTGTTAGAGTGATACTGGCTTCATAGAAGGAGTTTGGGAGTTGTCCCTCCATTTCTATTTTTTTTGAATAATTTAAGCAATATTGGTTGTAGATCTTCGAATGTCTTGTATAATTCTGCTGTGAATCCATCTGGGCATGGGCTTTTTTTTTTAAGTTGGGAGGTTTTGTATTACTGTTTCAATTTACTTATTTGCTATAGGTCTGTTTAAGCTGCTGATATCTTCTTGGTTTAACTTTGGTGGTGTCCATGATTTCAGAAATTTATCCATTTCTTTTAGATTTCTCTCAATTTAATGGAGTATAGCTTTTTAAAGTATTCCCTTATAATGTTCTGGATTTTTTTGGTGTTTGTTTTGGTGTTTCCCCTTTTATCTCTATCTTTCTCATTTGGATTTGTTATTTATTTCTTTTTGTTAATTGGTCTAAGGGGTCTGTCTATCTTGTTTAACCTTTCAAAGAACCAGCTCTTAGATTCATTGTTTTTTTTGTATTATTTTCTTTGTTTCTATTTCATTAGTTTCTACTCTGATTTTTGTTATTTCTTCTCATCTGCTAGATTTGAAGTTGGTTTGTTCTTGCCTTTCCAGAGTCTTGAGTTGTACTCTTAAGTCATTTCCATGTGATCTTTCTGATTTTTTAATGTAGGCACTAAGAGCTGGGAAACTTCCCTATTAGGACTGCTTTTAAGGTGTATTCTCATTTTTATTTTGTTCCAGGAATATTTTTAATTCTTTCTTAATTTCTTCTTTGACTCATTCATCATTCAGGAATGTGGTGTTTAATCTCCATGAGTCTGTGTAGTTACTAGAGTTTCTTTTGCTGTTGATTATAAGCTTTATTGCACTGTGGTCTGATAGAATGCATGGAGTTATGTCATTTAATTCACATGTCTCTCTGTTTATTCTTGGTAAAGTTGACCTGTCTATTGGAGATGTGGAGATATTAAAGTCACCTACTATTACTGAATTGGGGTTAATCTCTGTTTTACAGTTCTGGAATATTGTTTTTATGAAATTGGGTGCTCTACAGTTTGGTGGGTATATGTTTATGACTGTAATATCTTTTTGGACAATTGTTCCTTTGATTAGAATAAATCAACCCTCTTTATTTCTTCTGATGAGTTTTAATTTGAAGTTGGAGATCAGAAGAGGGTATTGAATTTTCCCAGAACTGGAGTTAGAAGGTTGTTAGTCATCATGTGGGTTCTGGATACCAAACCCGTGTTCTCTCTAAGTGAGTGAGCTCGAGTTGTAGTTCTGAAATTTCTATAGGCAGCTCCATTTTCTCAAGTGCTTGAAATATTCACACTGAATTGTTATATAATTCTGATTAACTAATAGACATGGTTTCATAACCCAGGCTGACTTTGAACTCCCTATGTATTAAGGATGACCTTGAGCTTTCTGATCCTCCTGCCTTCACCTCCCATGTGCTGGGATTATAGGTATGCAATAATATGTCTGGTTTACGTGGTGCCACTGGTGATCAAACCCAGGGCTTTGTGTATGCTAGGCAAGCACTACCAACTGAGCTACTTTATCAACCCCATAACTCGAATTTTTAGGAACAAATGTCTTTGCAGGGAACTTTCTGGAGAACATGGTGTTCAATGAACAAGCACAAATATTAGAAACTCTAAAATATAGTTTTTCTTAAAAGTTGAGACTTTAGAGTTCCTATTCCTTCTCTTTGGGCCTTGGACCCATCCCTCTGAGACTGATTGAGAGTGCCTGACTTGACCTCCAGGGCATGAGCTGCCCAAATCCCGAGAGACAACTGCATACACAGACTTGACTTGATAGGCTTTAACACATAAGACAGAATGCATAAAATCCTGTCGTCAGTCTATGGGAGGGTGCAGATAGAAGTCTAAAAATGACTAAAATGTACTGTATGAAATCCACAAAATTTCAATTAAAAATACATTGAGAAAAATGTTGAGAGTTTATTTTCTAATTTACTTGATAAATCATCTGTTGGAGCAACAAAAAAGTGTTACTGTGCATTACTGTAATACAGTAATGACCTTAGCACATTAAATTGGTATCCTGAAACCACCTTGCTATAATCCCTTAGTAGTTATGGAAGAGTTTTTGTTGAGTTTTTAGGGGGTTCCACATAGACAGTCATATCATTTAGCACATATATGTCTCTTCTATATCAGAAAGTTAATTACCTGGTGCTCTCTATTTTGAAAAGCTATTAATTGCTTAGGGTTTTCTATTTTGGAAAGTTATTTTCAGGTGCTTTCTATTTTGAAATTTCGTTAGTTGTTGATTCAGTTCCTTCCCTGTCAATCTCTATGTCTTTTGCTCCCTTTCCTTCTTTCACTGTCTAGGAATTACACTGTGATTTGAATAGAGGTGTCGAGTGGGGGACATCTTGTCTTGTGTCCAACAGTAGAGGGGCAGGGGCCTGGCTCCTTACTTATAAGTATGGTGTTCGTTGTAGATTTTTTTTGTAGATGTCAGTCAAACTGATGAATTTCCTCCTTATTAGTTAGCTGAAAAATTTAAAAATCCTGAATGGCTGTAATTTTTCAGATGATTTTTGTTTATACTATTGTATTATTTTTTTCTTTAGCCTGTTGTGATAAAGCACACTGATTTTCTTTTTCTTTGTGTGTGTGTGTGTGTGTGTGTGTGTGTGTGTAAGTGTAATGATTTTATTTTATTTTACATAAGTGGGGGATATAGAAAAATCCTCTTTAGTAAAGTTGACAGTTAGCTTCACTCAGAACCTTTTTTTTTTTTGATTTTTGAGACAGGGTCTCCCTGTATCTCCAACTGGCCTGGAACTCACTATGTAGACCAGGTTGGTCTCGATCTCACAGAGATCTTCCTGATTCTGCCTCTCCAGTGCTGGCATTAAAGGCATATGCCATCATACCTGGTCTAACTCAGAGGATTTTTTAAAATAAAGCACACTGAAAATATAACTTATAACTTGTTCTGCAATCCAAACATACAACAGCTTGAAAAACACTATTTAGAAGACAAAAGCCAATCTAAAAAGACAGATTCAAACAACTAAAATATTACAGATCTGATACAACTCGGATTTTTGCAATTTTTTTTACTGCTTCATCAATGTCAGAACTCTGTTCCTTCAGATGGCTCCATCGTTCCATATTTGAAGAAGTGACTTTTCTTCCTGGTTTCATTTCACCTTCTGAGTCCATCCAATATTCTCTAGTGTCAATTAGAATTTTACCTTTAAATCCTTGAACATTGACATACCTCATTTTCCCAAAATGAAATATTATTATTGCACTGCTACTCTGCTTGAAAGATCACAAAACTCTTGGACTGGAGAGATGGCTCAGCAGTTAAGAGCACTGACTGCTTTTGCAGAGGACCCCAGTTTGAATCTCAGCACCCATGTAACCACTAACAACCATCTGTAACTCCAGTTCCAGGGGATCCTACACCTTCTTCTGTCATCTACAGGCATTGGACAACACAGGTGAACTTACACACATGCAGGCATACCCATAAAAAAATAAAATAGATAAATAAATAAAAACACTCATACCCATAAAATAATAAATAAAAAAGAGAGAAAGATTCTGAAGCTCTCAGAGATCAGCAGGCTTCTGTTCTTTACAGAGTTTTCTGGAGCGACTTGCTTCTTACTTTAATTTTTTGCAACTTCACTGTCAGAATCTCTGCCTGAAGAGCTTGAAGAAACATGTTTCTTTGATTTAGGCATTGCTCCACTCCTATTGTCCAACATCCTCCTCCTGGCTCACTTGAAACTGTAATGATTTTAGGTACTGAACCAGTTTTACATATCTGGAAGGAACCCCACTAGGTCACTATGCATAATTATTTTAAGTACTGTTGAGTTACAATTTTACAACTATGTTCATGAAGATATGTTGATCTATAATTTTTCCTTCCTCCTTTGATTTTTGAAATTCATGAGCCTCCCAAGAGCTTTGGTTACTGGCATGCACCAGCTCACCCCATCTAATTTTTTCCTTCCTATAATATCTTTATTTTATTATACAATGCTAACCTCACAAGATGAGTTAGTACAGGAAGTATTCCCTTTGTATATATTTCTGGAAATGTTGGTCAGCCTTGGTATCATTAAAAAATGTTTTGTAGGGCCGGGCATGTTGGCACATGCCTTTAGTCCCAACACTTGGGAAGCAGAGGCAGGTAGATCTCTGTGAGATTGAGGCAAGCCTGGTCTACATAATGAATTCCAGGCCAGGTAGGGCTATAGGGAGACTCTGTCTAAAAAAAAATCCAAAGAACTTAAAAAAATGTTTTGTAGAATTTGAAAGTATATGTTGTTTTTTATTCTGGAAAATTAATGACTATCTGGTGATTTCTATTTTGAAATTTTGTTAGTTATTGATTCAAATTGTTTAATAGATATAGACTTATTAAAGTGATCTATTTTTCCTACTTTGAATTTTGTCATGTGTCATCAGTAAATTGGTCCATTTCAACTATTCTTTCAATTCTGTGTGAGTTATAGAGTTGTTTATAGTATTTTTTTAAAAAAATTTTTTTACAAAAACTTTATTGAGAATTTCATACATGCACATAAGGTGTTCTGATTAAATCCATACCCACTCCTTCCCCTCCAACATTACCCCCTCTGAAGAGATACCCCTAAAAAAATCTTTTAGTTACAAGCTCCCAAATACTTTTGACAACTTTTCGCCTTGGAACAGAGTATGTTGCTAACAGGTCCAAGGACATTTTGAATTTAGCCAAGAAACTGGCTATGTTTCTTTGGGGTCTTTTTATCCTAACTGCCTAGCCAATTTCTACCTCCTATTCTTATCATGCCATCCTCTGAAGGGGTTTCCCAAATTGCCAATAAGGAATAGGGATGCCTGGCTTCTTCCATGCTGAACAAGAACGCAGGGTGAGGCAATTGGAGTACCCTGTCAGTGGGTCTATCTAAAAGACTCCAAAATTGCATAATTCAGAAAGTCTTTGACTGGTACCTAGGAGATGTGAAGGAGAAGTAAAGGCAAGAGTAGTTAGCATTGTGAGTTCTAGACAAGGAACCAGAAAAAAGTTAGAAATGTTCATATCAGACTCCATTGGAGTTTCTTGACATGGGCTTCCAAAAGCATCAAAAAGCATTGGGCGCTTCCTCATTTTTCTTTTGTTTGTCAAGGCTGGACTTGAGAGTGATGGATTCAGGATTTTTTCCAGGCACTTTGATAGCTGTTGGAGTGGCTAGAATCAGTGTCGGTTCCCTCTCAAAGGCTTCTACATAGGGGGAGAAAACAAATTTACCCATCATTTTAGAACAATAGCTGTCTTACAAGGCTGGACTAGTTGTCTGGGAAGAGTGGCTAGAAAGGGTGGCTGTATATTCAGGTGAGGGTCCAGTGACCCTGCTTGGCACTCTTTTAATGAATGAGCACAACCATCAACAAGCCCAATTGTGACTATGCTTATCGATCAGGCTCAGCCAAAGTCATGATGATGGTAGTTATTTCATGCAGAAGGGACTGCTGTATAGCACCATCTTATTAAAAGGACCACCACACGGAGGCAGGATCCAGGAACTGTCAGGCAGTCCCCTGGGTTCTCAGGCCCTCTGGTAGTTGGAGACCAGAGGGATGCCAGATCCCAGCACTCTCTGGAGGTCTGCTGAGCTATGAGCCACTACCCCGATGGAGGTCTGAACCCCTTACATCCAATATTCTAACCCAAGAGTAGCAAGAGTATCCGTAGCATAGTTTTTGTAGTCACAAACACTAAGAATTCATGTTCAAGATACTCTTCCTGCTCTGAACTGGAAGTGGTCCAGATGTCCAAATATACTAATAAATGCCTGCCTCTCAACATTAATTGATAATTAATATAAATGACTTTAAAATTAGCTATAATATTTAAATAAAGGTCATTATGGGCTGAGAGATGACTCAGTCAGTAAGTGCCTGCTTTGAAGCACAAAAGACCAGAATTTGGACACCCAATACCCATGTAAAAGTCAGGCACAATTGTGTATGTAATCCTAGTGTTGGAGAGGTGGAAACAGGCAGATCCCCCAGCCAGACTAGCCAGTAAGTGAGCTCTGAGTGCAGTGAGACCCTGTCTCGAAAAATAAAGTAGAGAGTAAAAGAGGACACCTGACATCAACCTCTGGCCTCCACCTGCATGTGCACACAATATGTACATGTACAGACACACAAAGCATACACATGAAACACACACATAACACAAATTTGAATACATAAGTGAATAATTTTAAAATAATTTTATATGAAATTTTTTTAGATCTTTAGCCCATCTTTTAATTGGGTCATTTGGTTTCTTGCTTCTTTGTTTTTTGAATTCTTTATATGTTCTGGATGTTAAACGTCTGTCAGATGTATTACTGGTGAAGACTTTTTCCCATTTTGTGGGTTTTCCCTTCACTTTTTGATTGTTTCTTTTGCTGTACAGAAGATTTTTATTTTAATGAGGTCCCACTTATTGATTGCTGACCTTAATACCTGATAGACTTCTGTCTGATTTAGAAAATCCTTTCCTACAACTGCATCCTGTAAGTTACTGCCAATAGTTTCAGGGTTTCCATTTTCACATTGAGGTCTTTGATCCATTTGGAGTTGACTTTTGTGCATGGTGAAAGGTAAGGATCTAGTTTCATTCTTCTACAGGTGGAGATCCAGTTTTGCCAGCACCATTTGTTGAAGATGCTGCCTTTCCTCCATTGTGTGTTCTTGGCACCTTTGTCAAATATCAGGTGGCTGAAATTTCGTGTACTCAGGCTTGAATCTTCAATGATGTGCCATTGATCTATGTGTCTTTTTTTCCACAAATATCATGCTGTTTTTATGACTATGGCTATGTAGTATACTTTGAGATCTGATATAGTAATCCTCCCAGCATTGCTTTTTGTACTCAGGGTTGCTTTGGCTATCCAGGGTCTTTTGTGCCTCCATATGTATTTAAGGATACATTTTTCTAATGCTGTGAAGCATGTCATGGGAATTTTGATTGGGATTGCATTGAATCTATGTATTGTTTTTGGTAGGATGGTCATTTTAACAGTGTTAATTCTTCTAATCCGTGAACATGGGATGTCCTTCCATCTTCTGGTGTCTTCTTTAATCCTTTCTTTAATGATTTAAAATTTCCATTGTAGAGATATTTGGTGTCTTTCATCAGATTTATTCCAAGATATTTTAATTTTTTTTGCAGCAGTTGTGAATGGGAGAATTTCCTTGTATTCTTTCTCCAACTGCTTATTATTGGTATATAGAAAGGCTACTGATTTTTGTTGAATCTGGAGCTGTTTCACTGAATCTAGAGCTGTTTCAGTGAGTCTGGAGCTGTTTGTATCACTGAACCTGCCTCCCCAGAAGGGCTTTCTTCTGTCAGTGTCACTGTCCATCCTGACCCTGTTTGTCGCTTCTGCTCCCTTTGTCCTCGTGGAATGGTGGCCAATGACTCACGAGGAAAGGGACAAACCCTACAATAGTAGACATCCTTGTCTAGTTCCTGATTTTAATGGGAATGCTTCCAGTTTTTCTCCATTTAGAATGATATTTGTTGTGGGTTTGTTGTATATCGCTTTAATTATGTTGAGGTATGTTTCCCCCCAGTACAATTCCCCCTAGGACTTTGAACATAAATGCATGCTGAATTTTGTCAAAATCCTTTCCTCATCTATTGAGATGACAATGTGGTTTTTGTCTTTGAGACCATTTATATGATTAATGACATTTATTGACTTGTGTATATTGAACTGTCCCTGCATCTCTGGGATAAAGCGTACTTGATCATGGTAAATGATCTTTCTGATGTGTGTCTGTATGTAGTTTGCAAGTATTTTGTTGAGAATTTTTGCATCTATGTTCATTAAGAATATGGGTCTATAGTTTTCTTTTTTGGTTGTATCTTTACCAGGCTTTGGTATGAGAGTGATACTGGTTTCATAGAAGGAATTTTGGAGTTCTCCCTCCATTTCTATCTTTTTGAATAATTTGAGCAGTATTGGTT
>NW_008340429.1:288450-290637 GCF_000622305.1 Nannospalax galili
TTCTACTTCATTAATTTCTGCTCTGATTTTTGTTATTTCTTCTCTTCTGCTGGGTTTGAGTTTCATTTGTTCTTGCCTTTCTGGTGCCTTGAGTTGTAGCGTTATATTGTTTCTTTGGGCTCTTTCCAATTTTTTTTTTGTCTTTATGAGACAGGGTCTCCCTGTAGCCCCAGCTGTCCTGGAACTCACTATGTAGACCAGGCTGGATTTGAACTCACAGAGATCTGCCTGCCTCTGCCTCCCGAGTGCTGGGATTAAAGGCATGTGCCACCATGGCCAGCCAATTTTTTTTAATGTAAGCACTTAGAGCTATAAACTTCCTTCTTAACACTGCTTTTAATGTGTCCCAGAGGTTTCCTTGTGTTGTATTGTCCTTTTCGTTGAATTCCAGAAATTCTTTTCTTTCTTAATTTCTCCTTTGACCTACTCATTGTTTAGGAGTGTGTTGTTCAATCGCCACAAGTTCATGTACTGCCTAGGGCTTCGTCCAGTGTTGATTTTGAGCCTTATTGCTTTGTGGTCTGATAGAATGCATGAAATTATTTCAATATTTTTTTATTTGTTGAGGTTTCTTTTGTGGCTCAGTATGTGGTCAATTTTTGGAAAAGTTCCATGAGGTGCTGAGTCAAAAGTGTACTTTGGTGTTTGGGTGGAATATTCGAAAGATGTCTGTTAGGTCCATTTGATGTATGCTATTATTTAATTCAGATGTCTTTCTGTTTATTCTTTGACAAGTTGACCTGTTTAATGGAGACAGTGGGGTATTGAAGTCCCCTACTATTACTGATTTGGGGTTAATCTGTGTCTTAAAGTCCTGTAGTGTTGTTTTTATGAATTTGGGTGCACCAGAATTTGGTGCATATATATTAAGGACTGTAATATCTTCTTGGTTAACTGTTCCTTCGATCAGAATGAAGTTACCTTCCTTATCTCTTCTGATTAGTTTTACTTTGAAGTCTATTTTGTCAGATATTAGATTTGCACCCCCTGCTAATTTCTTAGTGCCATTTGCTTGGAATATTCTTTTCCATCCTTTTACCTTAAGGTAGTGCCTTTCCTTGAAGGTGAGATGGGTTTTTTGCAGATGGCAAAGAGATGGGGTTTGTTTCTTAGTCCATTCACTTGCCCTGTGTCTTTTGATAGGGAGTTCAGTCCATTGATATTTAAGGTTATTTATTGAAAGGTGTGTATTGGTTGCTGTCATTTTGATTGCTGTTTGTGTTCTCTGTGTAATTTTGTGTTTCCTAGATTGTATCTTTGTTTATTTTCTTTTGTTGTCCCAAGGTATAGTTGTTTCTTTGCTCCCTGTATTGCTTCAAGTATTCTTTGAAGGGCTGGTTTTGTGAACATGTATTCTTTCAGGCTATTTGTGTCATGGGAGATTTTTCTTCCCCCCTCAACTATAATAGACATTTTTGCTGGGTAGAGTATTCTGGGCTGGCATCTATTGTCATGTAGAACTGGAAATACCTTGGTCCAGGGTCTTCTGGCTTTCATAGTTTGCATTGATAAGTCAGCTGTAATCCTGATGGGTTTTCCCTTTCTTTTGTATTTGTGATTTGTTGTTTTTCTTTTGCTGCTTTCAGTATTCTCTCTTTGTTCTGTACATTTAGTGTTTTTACCATGATATGTCGTGGGCAGTTTCTTTTCTGATCTTGTCTATTTGGCGTTCTATGTGCTTCCTGTATTTGTATGGGGGATGTCTTTCCTTAATTTTGGGAAATTCTTTTCTACAATCTTGTTTAAGAGCTGTTCAACACCATTAACTTGAAATTTTTCTCCTTCCTCTATTCCTATGATCTGTTGATTTGGTCTTTTCAGGGTGTCCCACATCTCTTGCATATTTCATTCCTGTGTTTTTTAAAATTTTCCATACTCTTTGCTTGAGTGGTCCAATTCTTCAACTTTATCCTCCAGTGTCGATATTCTGTTTTCTTTTTATTCATTCTAGAAGTGAGTCTTTCCCCTGTTGTTTCAAGTTGACTTATTAGGTTTTGTACTTCCTTCTTCATTTCTGCCTGAGCTTTCTACAATGTTTCTATCTCTTTTGTGAATTCATTCAGAAGTTTATCCCTATTTTATTTTAGCTCTTTGATTTGTTTTTTTGTGTGTTCTTTAAATTTATTGAATTTCTTGATCGTGTTTATGATTGTTCTTTAAAATTGTGTGTCCTTGACTTCTTCTAGG
>NW_008340429.1:290885-313262 GCF_000622305.1 Nannospalax galili
TGATGGCTTCAGATCAGCTATTCAGGGGTACCCACAGAAGCCCAATTCCAGTCAGGTACACTCAGGCTTCCTTCACCATGTGGAGGCAGGATCCAGGGTCTCTCAGGCAGTCCTGTGCAGTTGTAAACCTTATGCCAGAGAGAGGCCCGAGGGGGGCCAGAACTCAGCACTCTATGGTGGCCTGCTGAGATCCCAGCCTCAACCTACCAAAGCCAGACCTGCCCTGGGGGCTTGGGAGGGGCCTCACAAAGTCCCAGGTAGGGGGATGGTATGGGTCAATTAGGGGAAGCTCATTACCATGTGGAGGTGAGAGACCTGAGTGGAGTCATCTTGGATAAAACCTCCATAGGACTGATCCAACCCTGGGCCCTGTTCCAAGAAAAATCACAATACTTGGAACGGATAGAGAACAACTCCCCCGCCAATGGTCAATTAACCAGGGACAGGAAAGTACTAAAAGTCCAGATATCTTTTCAGATTTCCTGAAGCCAGCAGTTTATGGTTTGGCACTGAGCTGCAACCAATCAGATGATTGCCAGGCTGAAGACCCCTTACTCCCCTACTTGCTGAACTTGCTGAAATAAACCTATAAAAACCTCTGTCTCCCAAAGCTAGGGGTCTCACATCTGAGATCCGCTGAGTCGGTGACAGAGTGGGCCCAAGCTTAAGCTTGTAACAATAAAAGAACCCCTGTGTATTTGTATCAGTCAGCTCCTTGGTGGTCTTTGGAGTCTCGCAAACTGGGCACATCTTGGGGGCTCCTCCAGGATCCCCAAGACCCCCAGGGTCCCCAAACTGGAGGGTTCTTGGCTGGCCGGTAGGTGTCTGTTTGTTTCTAGTTGTACCTGTCTGTGTCTGTCCTAGCTTTTGTTCTGAGCCTTGAGGCAAACTTGTGAGCAATGTGGTCAGGAGCGGTTGGAGCAGACGCGCTAGATGACTGTGACCACAGAGGTCTGGAATATATTCCAGACCCCAGGGAAGGGGATGGAGGGCCCTGGACTCTGTTGATTCCTGTGAAAGGACAAAGCGGGTCGCTCCTGTGGCATGGCAGTTGCCACTGTCCTACTTTCAGTTTTTTTTCCCGCATGAGTGGGGGAATTTATTACTTGGACTTCTGTGTGTCCTTCTGACTCTCTGTTTTGTCTTTGGTTGTCTATTTCTCTGTGACTGAGACAGACACAATGGGACAGACTCCCTCTACACCCCTGGACCTGGTTCTTGCACATTTTGGAGAGGTTAAGACTTGAGCCCATAACCTCTCTGTTGTTGTCAGGAAGGATAAACTAATTACTTTCTGCAGGTCTCAATGGCACATTTTCAACATGGGATGGCCCTCGGAGGGGACCTTTGATCCTGCTGTCATTAACGCGGTTGAGAAAATTATTCTTCACATAGGACACTTGGGCATATGGGACACTTGGGTCAAATATCATACATAATGGTCTGGGGAGATTTAGTTAATAACCTCCCTCCTTGGGTCAAGTATTTTCTTCCTTTACAGAAAACTGAGGTGCTAACGGCTGCAGAATGGAAAACAACAACCCAGAAAGCACCTAAGCCTGAAAGAAAACCATCAGTACTGTCACTGTACCCTGTGTTACAGGGAAGCACAGAAAAAGATCTAATTTTTCCTCCCCCTCCTTATCCACCTCCTCCACAGGAGGTACCACCTCCAGAACTGGCACTCCTGGTACCAGATTCTTCACAGGCACAGGGGGGATCTGCTCAGGGGACTAGGAGTAGAAGGACAGCAACACCAGAGGGTCCAGACTCTACTGTTCTACCCCTCAGAGTCGCTGGCCCCGAGGATGAGGCTGGCACCCAGCCCCATCACTATTGGCCATTTGCCACTAGTGACCTTTATAACCGGAGAACCAAGAATGATCCCATTTCTGAAAATCCTAAGGAGCATATTAATTTATTAGAAACTGTCTTATTCACACACCACCCAATTGGGATTATTGTCGTCAATTATTACAGGTCCTGTTTACCACAGAGGAAAGGGAACATATCCAAACAGAAGCCAGGAAGTTAATTCCTGGCAATACTGGTGTTCCTACTACTGACCCGAAACTGACTGATGCTGCCTATCCACTGACTGGGCCTGACTGGGATTATAACACTGCAGAAAGTAAGGGGAGGCTTCTGGTTTACTGCCAGGCTCTGTTGGCAGGTCTCAAAGCAGCTGCTTTTAGGCCAACTAATTTGGCAAAGGCATATGATATTAGTTAGGAACTAAATGAAAGCCCAGCTGCATTCTTAGAGCAAATAATGGATGCCTTCTGCAGGTACACCCCATTAGATCTGGAAGCCAAAGATAATTTAGCAGCAGTGGCCATGGCTTTTGTTAACCAGTCAGCTCCAGATATAAAGAAAAAGCTCCAAAGAGTAGAGAGAGTGGGTGAAAAGAGCTTAAGGGATTTAATAATTGTGGCCAAGAAAGTGTACAATAATAGGGATAGTGCAGAGAGAAAAAACAGATAAAGGCAGAAAGAAGGCAGAACAAGGACCTGGCAAGGATCCTGCTGGCTGCCACTGCAGATCCAGAGGACTGGTGGAGGCGTCTGAGATGGATAGTATTGGGGAAAGGAGTCTCTTGCAGTATGTGGATGACCTACTTGTGGTGGCAGACAGTTAAGAGGCTTGCATGGATGGCACAGAATGCCTGTTGCAGATGTTGGGAAGCCTGGGCTATCGGGCCTCTGCTAAAAAGGCCCAACTATGAAAACAACAGTTCCAATACTTGGGCTATGTACTCAAAGAAGCACTACTGGTAAAAGATGGTGATAAACTGACTTTGGGCCAGAACTTGACCGTCACCACACCACATGCAATTGAAGGAGTTTTAAAGAAGACCCCGGACAGATGGCTATGTAACACCCGTATAACTCATTATCAGGCATTACTTCATAATCCTGGTAGAATCACCTTCCAGGTACCAGTTGCCCTGAATCCAGCCATGCTCTTGCTGGACTCAGACATGCATGCCCCCCCCAACCCCACATGATTGTGCCAGAATTCTGGCCTATGTCCATGGTACCTGATCAAATTTGAGAGATACCCTGTTATCTGATGCTGAAGTAACATGGTTCACTGACGGGAGCAGTTTTGTCCAGGATGGCAAGAGGAATGCAGGAGTGGCTGTAGTATCATTAACCAGCATCATTTGGGCAGAGCCTCTGCCCACTGGCACTTCGGCCCAAAAGGCTGAACTTATTGCCCTAACTAAGGTGCTGGTATTGGGAAAGGACAAAAATCTTAATGTGTATATGGACAGCCCATATGCCATTGCCACCATGCACATTCATCAGACAATATATCGGGAATGGGGCTTATTAATGGCAGAGGGAAAGACTGTCAAAAATAAAGAAGAAATCCTAACATTGCTGGGGGATCTCTGGCTGCCAAAGAAATGGGCAATTATCCACTACCAAGGTCTTCAAAAAGGAGACGATCCGATTTCCCAAGGAAACAATTGAGCAGATCAGGTGGCTAAACAGGCTGCCCTCCAAATTGACTCAATCTTGGTCACCACACTAATTGAACCAGGTGACTGAAACCTCCCCGAAAAGCCCCAATACACTGGGGAGGACCTGAAATGGATAAAGGGACTGCCAAGGACCCAATGCCTGGAAGGACGATGGAGGTCAGCAGAAGGGAAGCTGATCCTCCCGGAAAAATTAGGAAAACAAATGTTGGCAAAAATATACCGTTCTTCCCACATGGACATCAAGAGGATGCAGCACTTAATTCAAAATGCCGAAGTAAAAATCAAGGATGCTAATTTAGAGTAAAGACATTGTCAATGGCTGTAATGCTTGCCAACTCTCTAATGCAGTGCCAAATATTAGAAACCCAGGAATCAGACTTTGAGGGAGAAAACCTGGAGCCTACTGGGAAATGGATTCACTGGCAGGTATGGATATTGTTATTTGATAGTCTTTGTAGATACTTTTTCAGGATGGACTGAAGCCTTCCCTACTAAACATGAAATGGCTCAAATGGTGGCAAAGAAACTGTTGGAAGACATCCTCCCCAGGTACGGCTTTCCACAGATGATAGGGTCAGATAATGGACCAGCTTTTGTGTCCAAGGTAAGTCAGAGTCTGGCCACAGTTCTGGAATGGCCAAAGCACTGGGGATTAATTGGAAATTACATTGTGCTTACAGACCGCAGAGTTCAGGACAGGTAGAGAGAATGAATAGAACTCTGAAAGAGACCTTAACTAAATTGACCTTAGAGACTGGGGGTGACTGGGTGACTCTCTTTCCGTTCACCCTCTATTGAGTATGTAACTCCCCTTACCAGATGGGATTAACCCCCTTTGATTCATGTTTGGAATGTCCCCTCCCATTATTCCTAACCTCCAGGCAGAAAAGATTACTGAATTTAAAGATTGGGACCAGTTGAATGACCTCAGGGGAGTCCAATGGTCCCATAAACATGTATGGCCTAAACTACATGCTCTTTATGAGACAGGACCCCCTCCAGAGCCTCATCAATATCGACCCAGTGCCTGGGTCTATGTTAAGAGGCATTGGCAAGGATCCTTAGAGCCACAGTAGAAGGGGCCCTATGTCATCCTACTGACCACCCCCACTGCTCTCAAAGTGGATGGTATAGCATCATGGATCCACCACACACATGTACGGCCAGCCTACCCGTTCGCCGTAGAGGATTGCATATCTCCAGCTTCAGGATGGAGAGTTTCAAAGGACCCCAACAATCAGGTGAAGCTAAAGCTCACCTGATTTTCAAACTGTTGACTGTACATACTCTGTTCCCCATGATAGCTGCTCCTGCTCCTGGAAGCCCACATCAACCTATGAATCTGACTTAGGTCCTCTAAGATGTAATAGGAGGTAATATATTGTTTCAGATCTCCCAAGTAGCACCTCTGGCTACTTAGTTCCCAACTCTGCACTCCCGTTTAGATGCCTTCTTTGATTTCAATCCTAAGGGAGGTGCACATCCTCATGCTCTAACTAACTCTCCAGGCCCATACAGAAAACCAGGCTGGTTTGCCCAGGGCCTGGAATGCCAAAATACAAGTCTGAAAGAAACAGGTGTGGAGAGGATAGCACTACGTATTGTGCCCGATGGGGCTGTGAAACAATGGGACACATACGGTGGACCCCTCAGGGAGGAGATCTTTTTAAGGTAATGTGGGAACACCCGATACCCACTAATCCTCATAAAAATGGTAGGCTCAATATTAGTTTTACTGAAGAAGGAAAGAGAGCCACCAGCTGGGAAGCAGGAAAAATTTGGGAAATAAGACTCTATGTGGGCTGGACCGAACCAGATCCAGGAACTTTATTCTCTATTTGAATAAGAGTAAGAGTTCCTCAGTACCAGACCAGTTCAGTCCCCTTGGGATCAGGTGCTGTTTTAAAGGTCACCCCAGAATCAACCTTGTCAACTACGGCGGTCCCCTCAAATAATGGCTATTCTGACAGCCATGACCTTCCTATAGGTGACACTGACCCGCTTTGGTCACTAATGGTCCAGTCTTACCAGGTACTCAATGATACCAGGCTGGATCTCACCTCATCATGCTGGTTATGTTATTCATCAAGGCCCCCATACTATGAGGGAATTGCATTCATAGGAAACACCACCCTAGCGCCGGACCAAGGCAGCTGTAGATGGGCTCAGCAGGAAGGAATCAGGCTTATGCTACAAGATGTTTCAGGATGAGGGCTATGCATAGGCAAGCCCCCTCATGAGTACACTGCTCTATGCAACCAGACTCTGCCAGTGCTGCCCAATAACTCATATTTGATACCACCAGATCAAGGATGGTGGGCATGTACTTCAGGATTAACCCCATGTGTCCATTCTAAAGTTCTTAATCAATCATCAGATTTTTGTGTTCTAGTACAACTAATCCCTAGAATTATTTATCACTCAGACCAGGATATAAAGAGGGCCCTGACCGGGCAAGGACCCCTTCACTGTAATCACCAGGAAAGAGAAGTTATTACTGCCATCACCCTATCTGTTCTTCTGGGACTGGGACTGGCAGGAGCAGGTACAGGAATTTCAGCCTTGACCTTACAAAGCCCAAACTGCCATAGCCTTAGAGCCTCAATAGATGTGGACATCCAGAACTTAGAAAAGTCTATTTCCCATCTACAAGAGTCTCTAACCTCCTTGGCAGAAATGGCTCTGCAGAATAGAAGAAGCCTACACCTGTTGTTCTTGCAGCAGGGAGGCCTCCATGCTGCCCTTAAGGAAGAGTGTTGTTTTTATGTAGATCGCTCTGGGGTCGTCAAAGAATCCCTGGCCAAGGTTGGAAAAAGTCTGGCTTGAAGAAAGAATGAATATAGGGCTAAACAAGGATGGTTTGAATCCTGGTTCAATTGCTCCCCTTGGTTGACCACTTTGATATCAACCTTACTCGGAACCCTCCTCATTCTGATTATGCTCTTGACTTTTGGGCCTTGCATTTTAAATAAATTGGTAGCTTTTATAAAAGAGCGGCTGGGAGCTATACAGCTAATGGTAATGCGAACCCACTATCAGTCCCTCCAGAGTCTGGGTGATGAAGAACATGAGGTGAGGGAGCACCCATGATTGGGCCCCCAAGGTACTAGTCAGAGGGGGGAATGAGAGACCTGAGTGACTCCATCTTGGATAAAACCTCCATAGGACTGACCCAGCCCTGGGCCCTGTTCCAAGAAAAACCACAATACTTGGAAGGGATAGAGAACAACTCCCCCACCAATGGTCAATTAACCAGGGACAGGAAAGTACTAAAAGTCCAGATATCTTTTCAGATTTCCTGAAGCCAGCAGTTTATGGTTTGGCACTGAGCTGCAACCAATCAGATGCTTGTCAGGCTGAAGACCCCCTACTCCCCTACTTGCTGAAATAAGCCTATAAAAAGCTCTGTCTCCCAAAGCAAGGGGTCTCACATCTGAGATCCGCTGAGTCGGTGACAGAGTGGGCCCAAGCTTAAGCTTGTAACAATAAAGAACCCCTGTGTATTTGCATCGGTTGGCTCCTTGGTGGTCTTTGGGGTCTTGCGAACTGGGCACAATGGAGGCAGTATCCAGGGGCTGTTAGGCTGTGCCCTGGTTGCTCAGGCCCTCTTGTAGTTGGAGGCCGGAGGGAGGCCAGAACCCAACACTCTCTGGCGATCTGCTGAGCTCTGAGCAGCTACCCCGATGGAGGTCCAAACCACCCTCTCAGGTTGTCCATGAGGGTCTCTGTTTACAATATTCATTTGCTATATTTTTTACGTTTACTTTTTAGTTTATTTTGTGTGTGCGCGTATGTGTGTGTGTGTGTGTGGGGCCTCTGTATGCTACAACTTGTTTTGTGGATGTCAGCCGACAACTAGGAGGTATGGGCTCTCTCTTCAGTATGTGGGTTCAGGAGATCAAATTCAGGTTGTCAAGCTTGGTGCAAGTATCTTTCTTTACCCACCGAGCCATCTCGTCAGTCAATTTTTTGTCTTTTTTTAAAAAAAATATGGGACTAGTACTAACAACTCCTTGTGTCAGTCAGTTTTCCATCACTGTGACAAATACCTGAGGTAATTAATTTATAATGATTTATAAAATATTTATGTTAACTTACAGCTTTGGGCCTGTAGGGGAACAGTATGGTGACATTGTGTGGAAGAGCCAAACATCTCATTTCATGGCTAGAAAATGCAAGAGAGAAAGAGAAAGAGCCAAGTGTATCCTTCAAGGTTACACCCTAAATTACTGCCATTCAATAAGCCCCACTTTTTAGAGGTTCTATCACCTCCTATAGTGCCTTGTTGAGAACAAACCTTTACCACATAGACCTTAAAGGTACACTTAAGATTCACAAGGTTCCTTTTTAGTTTTCAATATTAGTAATTTGCATCTTCTCTCTTTTTTCTTGGTTAGACTGGCTCTCTCTCTCTCTCTCTCTCTCTCTCTATATATATATATTAAAGTTTTGTGTATGTGTTTGTGTATGTATGGAGTGTGTGTGTGTGTGGGGGTAAGTGCATGTGAGTGCAGGTGCCTGTGGAATCCAGAGAAGTATGAGATCTCCTGGATCTGGAGTTATGGTTCATTGTTAGCTGCCCACTGTAGGTGCTGGGAGTTAAACTTTGGTCCTTTGCAAGAGCAATATATAATCTTAACCAGTGAGCCATCTCTCCAGCCCCTATGTATTTTACTTATAGTTTTGACAAAAAGTGATTTTGGCTTTACTGATATTTTTTTGTCTTTTTGAGACAGGGTCTCCCTGTAGCCCCAGCTGGCCTGGAACTCACTATGTAGACCAGACTGGCCTCAAACTCACAAAGATCCTCCTGCCTCTGCCTCCCAAGTGCTGGGATTAAAGGTGTGCGCCACCACACATGGCAGCTTTACTGATTTTTATCTATTATTATCATATTTACAAATTCATCAACTTCTACTTTAGTTTCTTTATTTTTAGTTATATTTTCTTATCTATTGTATGTTTATGTGCCCCTCACCGTGTGTGTGTTTGTGCGTGTGTGTGTGTGTGTGTGTGCGTGCGTGTGTTTACTTCTGCCATGATATACATGTGAAAGTCAGAGGGCAGCCCTTGGAAGTCAGTTTTCTCCATCCACCATGTGAGTCATGGGGATCAAACTCAGGACATCAGTCTTGGCAGCAAGTGCTTTTACCCATGAACCATCTCATTGACCCATGTCAGCTTCTTGGACCCTAATTCTGAAAGGTGTAAACTTCCTCCTTTTCTTCATCTCTCTCTTTCTGGCGGCTGCTGAGATTTAAATTTTTTTCTTTTTCTTGAGAATTTCATACATGTATATAATGAAATATGACCATATATATATTCCCTATTTCTCCCCTCTGTTCCTCATTCCCCCAACATGCCCCTCTCCAAGCTTTATCTTAAAAAATAACCCACAAGGCCCAGCTTGTACTGTACTTATGTGCATGGGTGTGACACTATACACTGGAGCATGAGAATCCTACCAGTGGTCATATCCTCAAGAACGAATGATTCTTCCTCCCCCCAAAACTGTCAACTGCAAATAGCTCTTTAGTAAAGGGTGGGACCTAGACATCATCTATTCTTTCTATGCCAGAATTTTGGCTGGCTTGGTCTTATGCAGATCTTTAATGCTGTGAATTCATGAGTGTGATAGCCATATCATGTCTAGAACATGGCATTTCACATACTTCTCCCCATCCCCAGGCCTTATGCTCTTTCTCCCTTCTCTTCTGAGATATTCTCAGAGCCTTGGTGGTGGTGGTAGGGTGTTACTGATATCTTATTTAGGGCTGAGCATTCAGTTTCTTCTTTTCAATGCTTTGACCAATTATATATCAATTTACAACTTGCCTGCCCTGTTGTTTTTCTTTCAAACTCTAATAAAATAGTCCTTGATCTTTCTTCTGAATCTGTTTTAGAAATTCTTTTATTAATGAGACTAAGAACCTAAAACTGAACTGCAATTTTTCCTGTAACAACATGACCTAATTATTTACACTAAGAATGTGTGTGTATATGTTTTTCTTACATATGTGCTTACCCACATCCTATAGGCTCAGTTTCTCTGGGTAATCCCAGAAGTCAGGAAGAAGTCTGACATAAGAGAAGTCTGAAGCAATTTTTATCCCTGTTCCTCCGTAGGTAAGGTTATTACCCTTTCTGGCTTCTTTCAAGATTTCTCTTCGTTGTTAATTTTCTGAAGTTTGGCCACATCTGTGAGTTTACTTTTTATTTTGTTTTGTTTTTGAGACAGGGTCTCCCTATGGTCCCAGCTGGCCTTATTCACTATGTAGAACAGGTTGGTCTATTTCTCACAGAGATCCACCTGTCCTGCCTCCTGAGTGCTGGGATTAAAGGCCTGTGCAACCACATTCAGCAAGGAAGTTGATTTTTTAAAAAATATTAATCTGCTTTTTTTTATTTGAGGTTTGTGGATTTATGGCTAGGATCATTCATATTTTTCATTAATTTTCAGAAAAATTCTTAGGTACTATTGCTTAACTTTTTGTGGTGGTGGAGATCAAATTCAGGGTCTTGTGCATACTAGGCAAGCATTCTACCATTGAACTGTATCCTTAGCTCTTAATTCAAGTATTTCCTCAGTATTTTATATCTTTCTTCTCTGTCATTTCAGTTTTGCTAATTTTATATAAGTTGTAATTATCCCCTGGTTTGGAAAACATGTTCTGTTTTCTCTTTTTAGTTTCAGAAGTTTCTATTGATTTATCTACAAGCTCACTGATTCTTTAGCTGTGTCCTAATTTGTTCTTCATTGCTGTGACAAAACACTCTGACCACTACCAGAGGTAGTTGGGGAGGAAAGGGTTTTTTTAAAATCTTACATCGCCCTAGTTAGAGTTCATCAGGGAGCCCAAGGTAGGAACTCAGGTCAGGAACCTGGAGGCAGGAGCTAGAGCACAGTCCATGGAGGAACACTGCTTACTGGCTTGCTTCTGTGACCCGTGCTCAGCCTGCTTACTTATACAACACCGGCCTACCTGCCCAGGGGTGGCACCACCCACAGTGGGCTTGGCCCTCCCACATCACTTAATAATCAAGAAGATGCCCTATATAGATAGCTACAGGCCAGTCCTATGGAGGCAATTCCCCAATTGAGACCCCCTCAACCCAGGTGTGTCAAGTTGACGCTAAAGCTATCCAGCACACCCATCAAAGACATCTTTAATCTATATTAGAATTCTAAAAAATTATCCTCCCCCCTTTTTTGGCAAATTAAAACATTCATTTTCCCCTTAAACATCCATGTTTAGGGTCAATGAGTTTGCTCAGTGGGTAAAGGTACTTGCTGCCAAACCTGATGACCTGAGTTCAATCCCCAGGACCCACAGAGTGGAGAGAACACCTACTTTCACAACTTGTCCTCTGACTTCCACACATTTACCATGACATGTGAATGGCCCACAAATAAATAAATAAAATTTAATAAAATGTTTTAAAAGAAAAAGACATTTAAAAATTTTAATGCATCCAAGGATTTCTTTCTCTCAAGTACAATTTCAATGTTGTTTCTAGGCTAAACCCATGCAAATGATGAAATTCCTGAGATTAAAGAATAAAAGTTTATCTGGTGTCCTATTTAGCTTTCTATTACTGTGATAAAGCACTCTGACTAAAAATAACTTACGGGGAAAAGAGTTTATTTGGTTTACAAGTCACAATCACAATTCATCATTGAGGGAAGCCAGGGTAGGAACTCAGGGCAGGAACTCAGAGGCAGGAACTGAAGCATGGACCATGGAGGAATGCTTCTTACTAGCTTACTTCCCTTCTGGTGCTCAACATGCTTTTTTATACAAGCCAGGACCACCTGCCTACAACCCAGAACCACCTGCCTAGGGGTGGCACTGCCCACAGTGTGATGGGCCCTTCCATATCACTCAATAATCAAGAACATTCCTCACAGATATGCCCATTGGCCAATTCAATAGAGGAAAATCCCTGAGTTTCTCTCTTCCCAGGTGTGTCAAATTGACAACTAAAACTTTCTAGCACATCTGAGCATTGTGGCTTATACTTGCAATACCATCACTTGAGAGGCTAAGATAGAAGGACTACCATAATTTTCCTGCCATCCTAGGATACATAGTAAGTTCTAGGACAGCCTGACCTGTAGTATGAAAGTTTTAGATCCTGTCTGAAAAAAAGTGGGTGGGGAGGCCTGGTGAGACAGGTTAGTAGGTAAAGGTGTGTGGCAGCTCTCTGTTAGCCCTGGGTGCCACCTGCTGCGGCTCTTCTGCTCGCTCGGTGCTGTCTCCGGGCACTGCTCCTCCGCTCACACAGGCATTGCCTGTGGCTGCTCTCCATTCACGTGGTGCTGATCACACGGGCACCACCTCCGATTGCATGGCTGCTGCCCTTTGCTCCTTGCTGGGTCCACAAGCCGTAGCCACTCTTCTGCTTGCTCCGCACTGAGGAAGCTCTTCTGCTCCCCTGGTGCTGAGGCCGTTCTGCTCACTGTGGCACTGAGGCCACTCTTCTGCTCACTGGGTGCTGCCTCCAATCATCATTACTTCTGCCCAGTCCTGGACCCCAGGGCTGGTGAGGAGACTGTGTCAGCGGAGCCGCATTCAGACACAGGAGACCAGGTTTGGTGATGCATATCTAGTTTATTGCAGAAGGGCACAAGCTTATATAGGGGTAGGGGTCCAGTCAAGAAGTTACAATGCAGATCTTTGGCAGGGCTGTGTCCTACCATGACATCTTGAGTCAGACACCTTATTAACACAATAGGTTTCAGGTTACTAGGTTCCAGTTTCCTGTATGGGGCCTGGATTCCTGGCAACCACGTAACCCAGGCTGTTGCAATATCTAAGTGTTGTAATTTAGAATCTTAAGGGTGGTGATTAGGGAGTGGTGAGCTCTAGGTATCAGTCTCATGTTCTGCCAACAGGAGCAAATGTCACAAGGTGTTCCTTGTGGCTCCAGCGGTCAGGTGGTTGCCTTGGGCCTGCTGTATGGCTGTCATTAAGACTTTCACCCTAGGCTCAAGCCTGTCTCCCACAAAGGTGCTTGCTACTAAACTTGAATTCAATCCCCAAGACCCACATGGTTGAAGGAGAGAACTGAGTTGTGCAAGTTGTCCTCTGACCTCTGCATGCACTGTAGTATTGTGAATGTGTGTGAATACCCCACCACAATAAATAAATTTAATGAAAAAAAGCCAATAAAATAAGTATGTAAATAAATAAGCAAGCTTATTTACTTCACTTTTCTGGAGATGGAAATTCTAAGAACACAGTACTGGCTATATCTGTATGAGGACATTTTTGCTGTATCATAATATGGTGGAGGGCATTATCTATCAAGGGCGAGCAAGCATGTTTCTCTAGTCTCTCCACCTTTACTGGTAAAGCCATTAATGCTCTTGCTGGGTCCCTACATTCAAGACTTTATATAATCTCAATTACTTCCAAAAGGCCCATCTCCAAATACCATTAATATAGAAATTTAGAGATTAAGTTTTCAATACAGGAAGTTTTGGACGACACATTCAAGCCACAGTAATATACACAGCAATCACATGGCCTTTATTCAATGTTGGAAATGCCAACCCTGATAAAAGCCTGCTGTCATTCTGTCTCATCACCATGTGAAATAAGACATTCAAATGGCAGAGTGAATAGTTGAATATTTCTTTTTTTTTTCTGAGATAGGGTCTTCCTATAGCCCCAGCTGGCCTGGAACTCATTATGTAGACCAGGCTGGCCTTAATCTCACAGAACTCTTACTGACTTTATCTCTTGAGTGCTGGGATTAAATGTATACACTACTGTGCTTGGCCAATGTTGGGTATTTCTTTAAGGAATGTTGAAGGTTAAATCTGTTATAATTGCCAGATTGAATGAAGAAGACAGAATAACACATTATGTTTTATACTCATAAAAGTTCACTCTAGGCCTAGGATTTCTTACAAAATAACTTAGAAGGTTTTGTCCATCCAAGGAACAGTCTTTGAATCTTTTTCCTAATTTTATACCTCTCTCTCTCTCTCTCTCTCTCTCTCTCTCTTTCCTCTTTTCTCTTCCCTTCCACCCCTAGCTGGCCTTGAACTCATTATGTAACCAAGGATTTCCTTGAACTTCTGATCTTTCTGCCTCTACTCTTACACAGTAGGATTATAGGTTGTTGCACCAAATTCTTCTCCTCCCAAATAGGCTCTCTAGGATCCCAGGGTCACATGGTCTTAACTTGGATTGACAAAACCAACATGATACATTCTATTTGTGTTTTTGCATGGTCAGGGAAAGGGTGAGTTACAAAGGCATGAACTCCCACAGGCCCATTTCCTACATTTTGGCTAAGCTTTGAGATCTGTGCCACCAAGACCTGTGGTCCCCGCAGCCACACAAAATGGTGAGAGAGAGCTGCTTCATGGTTTTCCTGATTTAAATATCCTTAGCCCCGCCCCTTCATGCAGATTCTTTCTGCAGAGTGTGGGAAGGAGGTGGGACTATAGCTTGCCATCATGGTGGTTGGAGGAATTTCCAGGTTACACTTCACCCCTTCCTCTGGCTCTTACAAACTTTCTGCCCACAAACTTTCTTCCCACCTCTTCCATGAAATTCCCTGAGCCTTGGAGGCGGTGATAGATATGGGATGATCTTTCATTTATTGTGATGAGATAGTGGCCTCTTGGGCCTCCTCATCATTTGTCTTCAAGATGTGGCCACTAATCCATCTCAGTGGTGTCTCCCTTACTATAAAGAAAAATGGAAGGAAGCAGATACATCTAAACAAGCATGGGTGCAAATACAAATGCCTAGAAGATATCACAGCAGGTGTACCATATTTATCAAAGAGCATACTTGCAGTGGCTTCCCCATCCAGGGCTTATAGCTTTCCCTGACACGGGATTGGCCTGGTCTACAGCACCAGATGTATGTTCCACCCCCAGGAATGGGTCTTATCCAATTAGAAATTTGTCAGTGGTACATATGTTAGTCGAGCCATTATTGCACCAGTAGGTGTAGCTTGGCATGTCAACAGTGTTCAGCATGTGGAGTCCATCATTCTGCAGAATCATAGGGGATCCTAACCCTAACCATCTGCACAGCACCTTCTGGCACTATGAAAGCCATCTATACAGTGGCATGGAGTTTTCAGCTTTGTTTTGGCTCTGTCTCTCCTTCTCCCATGCTCATATCATGCAGTGTCTTCAGCAACATGGCCTTACTGACCTTTTATGATGCACAACCAATGTTAGTGGTAATAGCCTTGGTTAATTTGAGAACCTCTAAGATCTCTCTGTCGAAAAGCTCATAGGGGGGCAACCCACCCCTCATATTGTAATTTTTTTTCTTAACAGTTGTACAGTTTTGGGAGCCTCTGTTTCTATTTCCATGTAGGATTAGGTATTGTAGACATTTCCCAACCATTCTGGTGCATATTACTGGTGTCTTCAACCATAAAGCTCCCAAGAATCTTACAGCTATAGCTGGCCTTTTCTTCTTTAGGTATACTTGATATCTTTCAAATGGGTTTCACATCCATAAAACACTCAAAATTTAACATTATATATTAAATCAATCATAGACAAAGTCTAATACAGTGTGTAAAGGTTTTATCCATTTGTATTAATTATTTTCTCCATAGATCTTTGTGGAGTACCATAGCATGGGTAAGAAGCATTAACTTGTTTAGTTCTTTACTATCTTTAGTTATCCCATTGTAGTCATTCCACATTCTGGGAATTTTACATGAAGCTTCTTTGTATCTTTTTATCCTTGATACACCCATGGGTGCTGGCTCAAGTTCCCTGGCCCTGCACCTGGCTAAGGAGGCTGAGGGTCCCTCTTGTCCCTGCTGCACCTGTTGGTTCCTTGAGTTAGGCAGGCCCTGGGCCTGCCTCCTGGCTTTAGTCACAGTCTCCACCTCTTCATTGACCATAACTGGCTGCTGAGGGAGGCCCTGATGGGAAAATCTGCCTCCACCCCTAGCATAGCCTTTCTCAGGTGTGAAATGTATCTTGTTTAATCACTGGGGATCCTTAACCACCCCTGGGACAGTTTTTATCCTCTGAATGCCTTTTGTGAATTTTTCCTCAGCTTTTAAAGCCTTCCAGAAACTCCTTAGTACAAATTTGGTGTTTTATCATTTTTTTCTTTAGGAACTTGGGCTCAACATAAATCTTGACACATTTGTCTTTGAGTAACCCAAATGGACCACTTTTTCTGTCTTGTTTTTTTTATATCTCTTGTAGGTTGTTATCTAATTCTACAGACACATTTTACATGCTGGTTTCAGTCATTTAGATCTGCCAAAACCTTCCTCACTTTATAAAGAGTCTGTCCCATTAAAGCACTTAACAAAACCATTAAAGCTCCATATCATTTTTGAGGTCCCGGTTGAATTAAGATTTCTTTTATATCTCTGGTGAACACAGCCCTATCTGGCCCAGCAAACTGGGCACCATATATTGCTTTTCTCATACCTAGTTCTCTCAGTAATGACTGTCCCTCTTTTATAGTTCTCCAGACCCTGCTAATCATGGGAATCTCCATTAGCGATGATCATGTATCCTTAATGCCTTGCACAAGCCATTCCATTAGGGACTGATACCCTCTGTATTGGCCTAAGTTAAACAGCCTATGTCTCAAGTACAGATGGGTGGTTATATAACTGAGCTATGATGCTTCTGAAGGACTCAAACTGATATTATTTGCTTCCATGTCCCATATCCTCATGAGCCATGTGGTGAGGGGCTCTTTAATTGGTCGTTTGAAAGTCTTTCCTAGTCCTAACAGATCCATTGTCGAGTATTTTCTCCTGGCTACAGTATTGTTAACTGATGAATTTGAGGGGCAGCTTTAGCTACTTTTATTTTTAGGTCATTTTTTCCCTCATTACTATCTGTCTTTTTCCCTGGGTCCTTTGACTCCTGGTCCCCTAACCTTAAGCAAGCTAAAAACTCCCATTTTTTTTTCCCTTTCATGCAGTTTATTTTCAAGTTCTAAGGTTAAGACAGAATTTTCCAGTAACTCCTTAGTCCTTTCAGCCTCATTGGGGCTGTTACCTTTCCAGTGGACAAACCTTTCATTATGAAAAGAAGTGGCTAAGCCACCTCTCTGGATTCCCCTTTTGCTTCCAAGGCTTGTAAAATTTTTTCTAGGCTTTCCAAAATCCTTGAAGAATTTTCACACACACACACACACACACACACACACACACACACACACACGTGGCTGTTACCCCCATCTCTTAGTAACTGTGCTATTTTATAACATTTACAGGATGGTGGCAGCCCAGGGAGTCCCCCCTTTGAGACCATTTGCATCTGTATGATAGTCCTCGTTTTGCTTACATATTTTATTATCCATCTCATAACTCATGTAACTGCTGCTAACCCCATTAAGCATATTGGGGTTGGCCTCACTCTCTCCTGGGTTCCAGACAATTTCTCCTGGATTGGTTGCATTACCTCACAGGATGCCTCAAGACACCCATCTCCGCCCTTCTAGATTGGGAATCTGAACCTGAATCCCTTTCAATTGGCTCACCAGAAGCTGCTGGAGCTGCAACACTTTCCAAGGTCCTCATCCTCATTGTATTTCCCGGATTCCTGCAGTTTGTCTATCCAGCCACACTATGCCAATTATTGCATCAATTCCCCCCCACCCCGAGCCTTGCAGGCTCTCTAGGATCCCAGGGTCACACGGTCCTAACTTGGATTGACAAAACCGACATGATATATTCTACTTGGTTTTTTTCATGGTTTATGACACCCAGGGTAGGGTGCATTACAAAGGCATGAACTACTGTAGGCCCATTTTCTGGATTTTGGCTAAGCTTTGAGATCTGTGACACCAATGCCCACAAGTCCCCACAGCCACACAAAATGGTGAGAGAGCTGCCTTGTGGCTTTCCAGGCTTATATATCCTTAGCCCCTTTCTCTCATACAGACTCCTTCCACAGAGTATGGGAAGGAGGTGGGAATATAGCTTCCATCATAGTGGTGGAGGAACTTCCAGATTATACAAGTTTATGCCACTATTCCTTGCTTAAGTGTCTCTTAAAGCTATGCCATCTACCTTTCATTACACCCTTACACCCTCCCAGACTCTTATTCCAGGTGATTGCATTTGAGCAGTTGCAATGAGCAATATATGGTAATATTTCCTGGGATAATGAGAAGGAAATTTTTATGTTTGAACTTTTGCTTTTAAAACCTGCATATAATGGGCTGGAGAGATGGCTCAGTTGTTAAGAGCATTTGCTGCTCTTCCAGAGGACTCAAGTTCTGTTCCTAACCCTCATCTCAGGCAGCTCATAGCTACCTTTAGCTACAGCTCCAGGGCTTTTGACACCTCTAGCCTCCATAGACACTGATAAACGTCTGCACAGATCCACTCACATACACATAATTAAAAACAATAAAATAAGCCCACCCAGGGATGCCTAAAAATAATAAAATAAATCTTTAAAAAATTATACATAGACTTCTGGATAAGAAGACAGGCTAAAAGCTGCTTCTGTGCAGTGAAGGAGAAGAGTTGGAATAAAAAAGTAGCTCTATTCTAGAAGAATAAAAAAGGAAGAGCTTTGGAAATTCACAATGTTAGTGGTAAAATACCAGAAAAATGCAATGCATGGAAATGAAACATCCCAAACTAATCATGGCTCCAGCCAAATAGCTCCCTGGTAGAAGGGAAGCAGAAGCCTTATCCAAAAGTTAATCCAGATGGCCCTGGTGGAAAGACTAGCAGCCCTACCCTCAAGACAAGGCCACAGCTCTCACAAGCCTCAAACCCAATGTGAATGGAGAGTGACAAAAATCCCATTTTGTCATTTTGTATGCCTTGGAGAACAGTGGCTAGATGCCATCCAGAAATGGAGTCTCTTGTTTAAAACTAAGCCACCCCAAGACCATGAGAAAATGGAATGACTACAAGTTACAGAGCCAGAATTTAATCTGCCACAGCCCTAGGACAAGAGACAGCCAGGGAAGCAGTGGTGGAGAACAGGAGGGCCAGACACCAGAAGCTAAAATGTTCAGGTGGCAGGGGGCATGGCTCAGGTAGTCAAGTACTTAGGGAAAAGTAACTCCATCCTTAGTGGTTGGGATAATAGCTCATCAACTGAGAATAGACTGGAGTGTGTTTGCCATGATTATCAGGTCAGCAGGTAGATCAACCCCTGCAGGCCCTGTGTACTCTTCTCTGAAGCCCCACAGTCTACTTGATGGTCACAGATGCACCCTTCCAAAAAGTTAATATTTAGGATGTCTTGATTGTACAAAACAGGTCTTCTGCTGCTATTGTTGCTTCCCAAATTCCCAGTGCACTTGGGAATACCCTCAGCTACAACATCAGCCATTCCCAGGGTTATGATTTGGGGAAATTGGGGAGGGTGTGAGAACTGGCCAGTTCACAGGCCACAAAGCTAAACATGGTTGGCAAAGGTGCCTGGTACACATGAAAAAGGAAGCTGCTAAAGTAAAGACCATTCTGGCAGACATTGGACACATGTCCTATACAGGCTCAACACCAGCATAAGACCATAGGGAAGACAAGAGTCCATGAGTCCAACTGACTTTGCTATGCATATGACTGGCTGTCTCTAATCTTTGAGAACACAGAAATAAGTTACTTCACTACATATTTTTTCTTTTGTTGTTTTTCTTTTCTCTCTCTTTGCTCCTAGTGTTTCCCCTTTTTCTATTTTTATTGCATTTCATAGTATTTTACTTTATTATAGTTATATGTTTATATATGTATTTTTAATATTTATTTTTATTTATGTGTATGTATGTAAGCCACAGGTGTGCAGGTGCCTGAGGAGGCTAGCAGAGGATGTCAGATCCCCTGGTTATAGGCGGTTGTGAGTTGCCTGATGTGGATGCTGGAAACCCAACATGGGTCCTCTGCAAGAGCAGCAAGTGCTCTTAACCACTGAACCATCTCACTAGCTCCTTGGCTTTACATTTTATTTCTCTACATACATTGATATTATGCTTTCTTTTCATTATTGGGCAATATTTTTTCTCCTCTCCCCCCCATTCCTGTCTGTTGTACTTTTAGTAGTACTTTGACTTTATCTTTATTTTTAAAACAATTATTTTATTTTTAATACTTTATTGAGAATTTCATACACGCATATAAGGTGTTTTGATCAAATCCATGCCCTCTCCCTCCCCTCCAAATCCTCTCATATCTCCCCACCACTTTTTTCTGATAACTTCATATACTCTTTCTTCTTCTTTTCTTTTATTATGGGGCTTTTTCGTACTCTTAACAGTACCCCCTCTGAAGAGATAACCCTAAAATCTTTTAAGGAATAGATACAAGATTCCAAATACTTTTGAAATTTTTGGCCTTTGGAATGGAATATGTTGCTAAAAGGCCTAAGAACATTGTGAGTTTTAGGCAAGAAACGGGCTACTTTTCTTTGGGGTCTTTCTACCCTAACTGCCTAGCCAGTTCCTACTTCCTATTCGTATTACACCATCCTCTGAAGAGGTTACCCAGTTTGCAGACAGGGAATCAGGACTCAGACCACTCTGGCTTCTTCCATGCTGAACAGGAATGCAGAGTGAGGCAATTGGGGTGTCTCTTCAGTGGGTCTATCTAAATGACTCCTAAATTGCATAGCCTTTTTTTTTTTTTTTTTTTTTTTTGTGAAGGAGAAGTAAAGGAGGCAAGTAATTACAAGTTCTAGACAGGGAACTAGAAAAAAGTCAGAACAGGGTAATTTTCAAATGTTGATATGGGAGTCCACTGGAATTTCTTGATAAGGGCTTCCAAAAGCATCCCTCTGTTGGATTCCTCCTCATTTTTCTTTTGTCTGCCAAGGCTGGACTTGAGAGTGATGGATTTAGGATTTGCTTTCAGATATTTTGATAGCTTTTGGAGAGGTTAGAATCAGTGTAATTTCCCTCTCAAAGGCTTCTAGACAGGGAGAAAACAAATTTAGCCATCATTTTAGAACAATAGCTGGTTGTCTACCTTAGCCATAGGTGGGCACTACAGTACTGGAGACCAAGATTTGAAGTCTTAACATCTGAGCAGGACTTTCTGGTTGGGAATAAAATCACCAATGAGAAATAATTGTCTGAATAATTTTTTATATAGACTTTAGCCTAATGATTGGGAAGTGTAATCCCTTAAACTCCTGAGGAAATATACTGATGACTTTACTCTTTGGTTATACTTTCCTTTTGGGTGTTTAAGGATACAGTTGGCCAAAATAAATAAATTTATCTTTATACTTAAGGTAATTTGAGGATCTGTTCCTCAGGGGTCACATGGGCTTGGGAGGAGCCCCTGGCTCATTTCTTTTACCAATTCCATCTATGTGAAGCTAAGTCAAAGGTCCTGCTTGTCCATTTCTTGCTTCACTTGGAAGCATGGATGAGATGTTTCCTCTGAGTTGACCTCCTCTTTGTAGTCTGGACACTGGTTCAAGTCCATCTTGTGGGGTCTCCATATCCTCCCTGAACAAGAGGACAGGTGATTCACCACAGTTACAGGGCATTTTGAGAGATGTTCCATAGTCCCCTGGAACTTAGTCAACCTTGGAGGGCAAGGGGCAAAAACTGTCCTTTAAGTCCCTCTGACCACATTAGTATAGGCCTCAAAGTATGGTTGTTAAACATTCAATAAGATTAGTTCCTCCAGTCTGGTACTTTTAATTACCATGTGCTATGTAGATAAAGCTTGGGTAAAATATCAAATATTCTCAGATAAACCTTGACTTGATATATATTTTGTTCCTTGAGCTAGTTGACTAAACTATGACCTTAGAAAATTTAAGATTATGTATATATTATTTTTGTCTCATACTTTATATATCATAACAAACCTACATAGACCTTCATCACTTGCTTAGGCTTTCTCATTTTTTCTATTTTGGAAAATATCTCATTCCTATATCCTTTTTAACATCTTTTACATTCTCATTCTCTTTTTTTAATATTATGAGACGGTTAATAAATAAATTTTCTGTCTGTTGTGAGAACTCTTTTCCAGGGGATACTAAGCAACACTTATTCCATTTTAAGTGTCAAGCCAATGTTTGATTGAAGTTTTATTGGGGAATCAATGAATTTACTGAGCTTACTTACCAAGCTAACTGAGGGGTTGCTGAGGTGTATGTATGACCTGAGTGTATGCACACTGGAAAGCCTTTATAAATAAATTTTCTGTCTGTTGTGAGAACTCTTTTCCAGGGGATACTAAGCAACACTTATTCCATTTTAAGTGTCAAGCCAATGTTTGATTGAAGTTTTATTGGGGAATCAATGAATTTACTGAGCTTACTTACCAAGCTAACTGAGGGGTTGCTGAGGTGTATGTATGACCTGAGTGTATGCACACTGGAAAGCCTTTACCCAGCATGGGTCATGCCTTCTCTTCCTATCCTTCCCCAGATTATATCCTTTACCCGTCCCCAAATCCAGAAGGCCAGGTGTAACTAGGGCCAAATTACATACAGTTGGCTGGGAAGAGTGGCTGGATACTCTGGGGGGGGTCCAATGACCCTACTTGGACCTCCTTTAATGAATGACCACAACCATCAACAAGCCCAATTGTGATGATGTTTAGTGATCAAGCTCAGCTGAAGTCGTGATGATGGTAGTTATGTCATGCAGAAGGGACTGATGTGTAGCATCATCTTATTAAAAGGACCTGGAATTTAAAGGATTTGGTGCTAGGGTCCACATATAAGGGAGAAATACATTGTTTTTCTGAGTCTGCTTTACATCACTTAGTATAACAGTTTCTAGATCCATCCATTTACTTGCAGATTTCATTATTTCATCTTCCTTTACTGCTGAATAGATCTCCATTGTGTAAACATACCACATTTTTGTTAACCACTCGTCAGTTGAGGGGCACTTAGGTTGCTTCCATCTCTTAGCTATTGTGAAAAGAGCAGCAACAAA
>NW_008340429.1:313759-379614 GCF_000622305.1 Nannospalax galili
CTTTTTGATTGTTTCTTTTGCTGTACAGAAGCTTTTTAGTTTAATGAGGTCCCACTTGAATTGCTGACCTTTATTCCTAAGCAAGTTCTGTCTGATTTAGAAAATCCTTTCCTACATCTATGTTTTGTAGGTTACTGCCAATATTTTCTTCTAATAGTTTTGGGGTTTCCATTTTTACATTGAGGTCTTTGATCCATTTGGAGTTGACTTTTGTGCAAGGTGAAAGATAAGGATCTAGTTTTATTCTTCTACAGGTGGAGATCCATTTTTGCCACCATCATTTGTTGAAGATGCTGTCTTTTCTCCATTGTGTGTTCTTGGCACCTTTGTCAAATATCAAGTGGCTGAAATTGCATGTACTCGGGTTTGGGTCTTCAATTTTGTTCCATTGGTCTATGGGTATTTTTGTGCCAGTATCATGCTGTTTTTATGACTATAGCTCTGTAGTATACTTTGAGATCTGGTATAGTAATCCCCCAGCTTTGCTCTTTGTGCTCAGGGTTGCTTTGTCTATCTGGGGTCTTTTGTGCTTCCATATGAACTTAAGGATGTTTTTTTTCTAATTCTGTGAAGTATATCTTGGGGATTTGGATTGGGATTGCGTTGAATCTATATATTGCTTTTGGTAGGGTGTTCATTTTCACAATATTAGTTCTTCTAATCCATGAGCATGAGACTTCCTTCCATCTCCTGGTTTCTTCCTCAATCTCTTTCTTTAATAATTTAAAACTTTCATTGTAGAGTTCTTTGGTGTCTTTTGTCAGATTTACTCCAGATATTTTATTTAATTTTTTGTAGCTATTGTGAATCGGAGCATTTCCCTGTATTCTTTCTTCAATTGCTTGTTACTGGTATATAGAAAGGTTACTGATTTTTGTAGATTGATTTAAAAAATTTTATTATTTTTATTTTTTATGTGTATGAGTGTATTGCCTGCATGTGTGTGAGTGCACCCATGTCATGCAATGCTGTGGAGGTCAGAAGAAGGCGTTGGATTCCCCTGGAACTGGAGTTAAGGACCGTTCATAGCTGCCATGTGGGTTCTGTGAATCAAGCCCGGGTCCTCTGCAAGAGCAGTCAGTGTTCTTAACCGCTGAGCGAGCTCTCCAGCCCTGTGGATTGATTTTATAACCTGCCACTATACTGAAAGTGCTGATCAGTTCTAGGAGTTTTCTGGTGGAACTTTTGGGATCTCTTAGATATAGTATCATGTCATTTGCAAAAGGGGATCGTTTGACCTCCTCTTTTCTAATTAGTAATCCTTTAATTTCCTTATGTCTTATTTCTCTAGCAAGAGTTTCAAGCACTGTGTTGAAAAGAAGTGGAGATGGATGACATCCTTGTCTGGTCCCTGGTTTTAATGGGAATGCTTCCAGTTTTTCTCCATTTAGAATGATGTTGACTGAGGCTTTGTTGTATATAGCTTTCATTATGTTGAGGTATGTTCCCCCAGTCCAATTCCCTCTAGGGCTTTGAACATAAATGCATGCTGAATTTTGTCAAAACCTTTTCTGCATCTATTGAGATGACAATGTGGTTTTTGTCTTTGAGTCCATTTATATGATTCATGACATTTATTGACTTGCGTATATTGAACCAGCCTGGCTTCTGTGGAATAAAGCCTACTTGATCATGGTGAATGATCTTTTTGATGTGTGTCTGTATATGGTTTCCAAGTATTTTGTTGAGAATTTTTGCATCTATGTTCATTAAGGATATGGGTCTATAGTTTTCTTTTTTGGTTGTGTCTATGCGGTTTGGATATTAGAGTGATGCTGGCTTCGTGGAAGGAATCTGGGAGTTCTCCCTCTGTTTCTATCATTTTGAATAATTTAAGTAGTATTGGTTGGAAGTCTTCTTTAAATGTCTGGTAGAATTCTGCTGTAAATCCACCTGGGCCTTAGGGTTTCTTTAGTTGAGAGACTTTGTATTACTGTTTCAATTTCCTTATGTGTTATGGGTCTGTTTGGGATGTTCTGTATGAAATACACACACACACACACACTCAAATATATAACCATGGGGCTGGAGAGATGGCTTATCAGTTAAGAGCACTGGCTACTCTTGCAGAGGACCTGAGTTCGATTACCAACACCCAAATGGCGACTATGAACTGTCCTTAACTCCAGTTCCAGGGGAATTTGATGCTCTCTTCTGACCTCCGTGGCACTGAATGACACAGGTGCACTCACATACATGTAGGCAATACACTCATACACATAAAATAAAAATAATAAAATATTAAAAAATATATAAACCATTATATTAATCATTTGAATGTTTCATGGAAGCAACCAATGTACCTTTCACAATATAGTAAATTTTATTTTCATGTGTTTAATATTCTGTGGGCTCAATTTATTTTCATTTTTATTAAATTAAAAAAATTCATATATGTTGATTGTATTTAGATACCCTATCTGCACCCCTTTTACTACCCCTATCAATTTCATGTTCTCTCTGTCTCTCCCTGTTTCTATCTATCTATCTATCTATCTATCTATCTATCTATCTATCTATCTATCATCTATCTATCTATCATCTATCTATCTATCTATCTATCTATCTATCTATCTATCTATCATCTATCTATCTATCTGCAGACATTTCCTGGATCCTGGTCAACCTATGAAGAATCCCATCCATGAAAGAGCAACTTTTTTCCCCTCCCTGAATCCTGTGGTGGCCAATACTTCCTGAAGTATCATTGGTGTTTCTTACCAACCTCTCCATGTCTATGCTGGGATTTTGCCTGCCTTGAAGTGGAATTTATACATGCTGTCACCAATGCTGTGATTTCATGAGTTACTTCCCTATTATCTATAAATCTCTATTTCTTTGTGTTATTCCACCATCTGTGACTCTTAAAATATTTCTGCTTGCTATTCTGAAATGATCTCTGTGGCTTTGGAGGCAGAATTTTGATACAGGTGTCTACTTGCGGATCGGTACTATGTAGTCTGATTATCTGCACATTAGTCAGTTGTGGGTCTTTGTATGATTCACCATGTGCTTCATACAGAAGCTTCATTATTGACAAATGAAAGATGCATTAGTCTAGCGTATAACAATAAATCATTTGGAGTAAATTTAATACTATATGTATTTAGCAGAATAATAGTATTAGGCCCTCTCCTATGAACCCTAAGCCTCATATCCATGCCAGAGATAGGGTCTGCCTTATGAAGGACACCTTAAGTCCGATTAGAAAGTGATTGTTAACTCCCAAAATATTTGTGTCACTGTTGCACATACCTTGCCAGACCAGTTTTGGTGTAACTCACAGGATTCACATCTGGGTAAAGTTGATGATCAATTTTCTCAAAGTACCTTCCAGCACTATGAAGACTAGTCAATAGAGATGAAGCTTTGAAGTCAGTGCCAGCTTGGGTTCTCCTTTTTCCTTCTATAGAGCATCGGTGTAGTGTCTTCAGCAGCTACATCTTGTCATCAAATTCTGGTGATAAGAGAGGATTAGTATCTATAATGTACAATGAACTCAAAATACTAAACACAAAAAATATACAACTCATTGAATATGGGGCAAGGAGCTGGACAGGCAGTTCTCCAAGGATGGATTAGAATTGTCTATGATCTTCTTTTAAAATGTTGTATGTCAGTAGTTCTAAGGGAAATATAATTTAAAACCATTTTGTGATTTATTAACCCTTTCACCATGGCTAACATCCAAAAACCAAATAGCAAGCTGGGTGTGGTGGCACACACCTTTAATCCCAGAATGGAGAGTGGGAGCTGGGCACAAATTCCAACCCTTGGTCACGAGGTATTGGTAATTGATAGGTGCCAGGAGGGAGCCAGTGTTCTTCAAGGGTGTGTTCCCAAGTATGTCACTTTCTCTCCATGGATGGCCTCATATTCAAGTGTTTATGTTCAGTTCAGTGAAAATTTTATATTTCAGTAAAAAATAAATGAAAAACAAAAATCAAAGAACAAAGTATTGAGTAGGTTGTGAAGAGATGGACTTCTAGGAGTGGAGGGAAATTTCATAAAAATACATTCTTTGAAATTCTCATAGAACTAATAAAAAGTGTGGGAAAAATAAAAAAATGTACACCACGTGCCATTATCAGTCTTCCTCTATTTAAATGCTTACAAATATAATATACAGATTCAAACAAAATATTGATACATGGGTAATACCTGATTTTGTATGTAGCTGTATTTTTTATTTGTTTTCCAAATATAGTGTTAAGTAAATGAAAAAAAATATTTGTTAGGTATCAGCCATGGTTCCATCTGGACTTGGGCTGTCATTCCTTGGAGATATTGAAATGGTGCTTCAATTTCTTTCTTTTGAATTTAATATTGACAGGTCAAATGTCTTTAGGAATTCATGCATTTCTTCTAGATTCATTTCTTTTAGCTTTTTGAACATGTATCAATTACTCTTTAATGACAATTTTTATTTCATTGACGTCTCTTTTAACAACTTTTTCTCACTTCTATTTTTATGAATTTGTTTTTTGCTAGCACTTTTTTGGTTCCCTTGTCCAGTCTTTGCTCAGTTTTTTTTTCATGACTAGAGTGATGGATTTCATGTGTTTTATATTCTGTGTTTTGATTTTTTTCTTTTCTGTTGGTTATTTCTCAACATCTAATGCACAGCCTTTATCTTTTCATTCAGGAGAAAATTGAATTCCATTTCTATGTTATTTTTTTCACATCTATATTTGAGGTCATGATTTTTATCGATAATGTTTTTTCTTCAAAGAAGAAATTTGTAAGAATTTGAAAATTCCCGTCTTGGGTATAACAAAAACTCCAAAATTCATTCAAATGAAATTTGCTCTCAATAAATATTTCCACAGACTTTCATTTCTTTTCTAGTTTATTTGTAGTTTTCTTTCACTATTACTTAAAAACATGATCATATTTTATTTTTTCTGAATCAGTTGAATTCATTTAGCTGGCCAGCCACTGCACCACTCTGAGCCAATTTAGGGAATGCTGCACTAAGTGGGAGGGGATGGGAGCTTTTAAAGGTTAAGTCCAAAATTTAAAGCCATTGACAAATTTACTCAAAGACAAGCAGTCATGTTTATTCTTATAGGTGGGCAAGCAAGCAGTTCAATCAATTTTAAAAAACATTTGTTTTAAATGATGCTGGCTTTGCAACCCATAATGTGATCTTTTTATAGAATAGTATGAATAATTTTCATTTTTCGTCTAAGTAACAGTCATTGAAATCCTGTTTATATATGAAGTAATTCAGATCTTGAGTGAGTGTTCTGTCCCCCAGACTTTGGGAAAATCCACTATAGTTTAAGGTGGTGGACTGACATTGCTAATTGTTATTATATCAGAATCAATTTTAAGCTTTTTTCTACTTGGTTTCTGTACTGTTAAATTAGGAATCATAACATTACATACAAAAAAATTACAATTGTTCTCTATAAAAATTTCTTTCTACTAATATGTACTGATCATTAGTACATATTATCTCTTCTACCTACATTTGCTTGCAGTCTGCTTTATGATCTATGGGAATTGATAGTACACCTTGTTTATATAAATCCTTTTGGCTGTTCATTTGTTTGTCATAATTAGCTTTAGGTTTCTGAATGTTGTTGTCAGTAAAGTGTGTTTCTTGGACAGAAGAGATACTTGAATCTTACTTTGAATCCACTCTTCTTGACTCTATCTTTTAATTGGTGACCTGAGGCAATTTTCATTTAATATTACTGTGGGAGGATTTTAAAATTCAAGATGATTTTGCTGGTGTTGTGGCTGTCAGACTCACTGATTAGTATTAGTCTTTATTAGTATTAATATTGAGCTCTACTTTGTTTTCTGTGTTGCTAATGGTAAATTCCTTCTGGAACATGGTGCGTTCATCAATTACTCTTTACAGTTATATTCTGATTTTTGTTCCCATGAATGACAGTGTCTTTTTCCTCAGTGTATCTTATTTGCTTCCAAAAATTCTGAACTGATGACTTTCTTGCCATGAATTTGTAAATTTCTTCAAATGAACTTCTTCCTCCATCAATTTTTTAAAAATGAAAAGCAGCTCAATTTTCTTTATTGTTCCAGTGCCATTTGATGAAAATAGTGAGAGACCTGAGTGACTCCATCTTGGATAAAACCTCCATAGGACTGACCCAGCCCTGGGCCTTGTTCCAAGAAAAACCATAATACTTGGAACGGATAGAAAACAACTCCCCCGCCAACAGTCAATTAACCAGGGACAGGAAAGTACTAAAAGTCCAAATATCTTTTCAGATTTCCTGAAGCCAGTAGTTTATGGTTTGGCACTGAGCTGCAACCAATCAGATGCTTGCCAGGCTGGAGACCCCTTACTCCCCTACTTGCTGAACTTGCTGAAATAAACCTATAAAAACCTCTGTCTCCCAAAGCAAGCGGTCTCACATCTGAGAGTGACAGAGTGGGCCCAAGCTTAAGTTTGTAACAATAAAAGAACCCTTGTGTATTTGCATTGGTCGGCTCCTTGGTGGTCTTTGGGGGTCTCTCAAACTGGGCAAAACATCTTGGGGGCTCCTCCAGGATCCCCAAGACCCCCAGGACCCCAGAACCGGAGGGTTCCTGGTCGGCTGGTAAGTGTCTGTTTGTTTCTAGTTGCACCTGTCTGTGTCTGTCCTAGCTTTTGTTCTGAGACTTGAGGCAAACTTGTGAACAGTGTGGTCAGGAGCGGTTGGAGTGGACATGCTGGATGACCGTGACCACAGAGGTCTGGAAGATGTTCCAGACCTTGGCAGAGGGGACGGAGGGCCCTGGACTCTGTTGATTTCTGTGAAAGGACAAGGTGGGTCGCTCCCATGGTACAGCAGTTTGCCGCTGTCCTACTTTCAGTTTTTCTTCTGCATGAGCAGAGGAATTTGCTACTTGGCCTTCTGCGTGTCTTTCTGGATCTCTGTTTTGTCTTTGGTTATCTTTTTCTCTGTGACTGAGACAGACACAATGGGACAGACTCCCTCTACACCCCTAGAACTGGTTCTTGCACATTTTGGAGAGGTTAAGACTTGAGCCCATAACCTCTCTGCTGTTGTCAGGAAGGATAAACTAATTACTTTCTGCAGGTCTGAATGGCCCACTTTCAATGTGGGATGGCCCTCGGAGGGACCTTTGATCCCACTGTCATTCATGCGGTTGAGAAAATTGTTCTTCAACCACGTGTGGGACACTTGGGTCAAATATCATACATAATGGTCTGGGGGAGATTTAGTAATAACCCCCATCCTTGGGTCAAGTCTTTTCTTCCTTTACAGAAAACTAAGGTGCTGACAGCTGCAGAATGGAAAATGACAACCCAGGAAGCACCTAAGCCTGAAACAAAGCCATCAGTACTGTCACTGTACCCTGTCTTACAGGGCAGCACAGAAAAAGATCTAATTTTTCCTCCCCCTCCTTATCCACCTCCTCCACAGGAGGTACCCCCTCCAGAACCGGCACCCCTGGTACCAGATTCTTCACAGGCACAGGGGAGACCTGCTCAGGGGACTAGGAGTAGAAGGGCAGCAACACTGGAGGGTCCAGACTCTACTGTTCTACCCCTCAGAGTCGCTGGTCCTGAGGATGAGGCTGGCAAACAGCCCCATCACTATTGGCCATTTGCCACTAGTGACCTTTACAACTGGGGAGCCCAGAATGCTCCCTTTTCTGAAAATCCTAAGGAGATTATTAAATTATTAGAAACTGTCTTATTCACACACCAACTCACTTGGGATGATTGTCATCAATTATTACAGGTCCTGTTTACCACAGAGGAAAGGGAAAGTATCCAAACAGAAGCCAGGAAATTAATTCCTGGCAATACTGGTGTCCTACTACTGACCTGACACTGATTGATGCTGCCTATCCACTGACTTGGCCTGATTGGGATTATAATACTGCGGAAGATAAAGGGAAGCTTCTGGTTTACCGCCAGGCTCTGTTGGCAGGTCTCAAAGTGGCTGATCATAGGCCAACTAATTTGGCAAAGGTATACGATATTAGTTAGGAACTAAATGAAAGCCCAGCTGTGTTCTTGGAGTGAATAACAGATGCCTTTCATAGGTACACTCCATTAGATCTGGAGGCCAAAGATAATTTAGTGGCAGTGGCCATGGCTTTTGTTAACTAGACAGCTCCAGATATAAAGAAAAAGCTCCAAAGAGTACAGAGACTGGGTGAAAAGAGCTTAAGGGATTTAATAGTTGTGGCCAAGAAAGTGTACAATAATAGGGATAGTGCAGAGAAAAAAACAGATAAAGGCAGAAAGAAGGCAGAACAAGGACCTGGCAAGGATCCTGCTGGCTGCCACTGCAGATCCAGAGGACCGGTGGAGGCATCTGAGACAGATAGCAATGGAGAAAGGAGTCTCTTGCAGTATGTGGATGACCTACTTGTGGTGGCAGACAGCCAAGAGGCTTGCATGGACGGCACAGAATGCCTGTTGCAGATGTTGGGAAGCCTGGGCTATCGGGCCTCTGCTAAAAAGGCCCAACTATGAAAACAACAGGTCCAATACTTGGGCTATATATTCAAAGAAGCACTAGTGGTAAAAGATGGTGACAAACTGACTTTGGGCCAGAACTTGACCATCACCACACCACATGCAATTGAAGGAGTTTTAAAGCAGCCCCTGGACAGATGGCTAAGTAACATCCGTATAACCCATTATCAGGCATTACTCTTGCTGGACCCAGACTTGGATGGCCCCCTGCATGATTGTGCCAGAATCCTGGTCCATGTCCACGGTACCCGATTAGATTTGAGAGATACCCCATTATCTGATGCTGAAGTAACCTGATTCGCTGACAGGGGCAGTTTTGTCCAGGATGGCAAGAGGTATGCAGGGGTGGCTGTAGTATCATTAACCAGCATCATTTGGGCAGAGCCTCTGCCCACTGGCACTTAAGGCTGAACTTATTGCCCTAACTAAGGTGCTGGTATTGGGAAAGAACAAAAAGCTTAATGTGTATACGGACACCCATACGCCTTTGCCACCACGCACATTCATGGGACAGTATATCAGGAATGGGGCTTATTAATGGCAGAGGGAAAGGCTGTCAAAAATAAAGAAGAAATCCTAACATTGCTGGGGGATCTCTGGCTGCTAAAGAAATTGGCAATTATCTACTTCCCAGGTCATCAAAAAGGGGACGATCTGATTTCCCAATTGAGCTGATCAGGCGGCTAAACAGGCGGCCCTCCAAATTAACCCAATCTTGGTCACCACACTAATTGACCCAGGTGACCCAAACATCCCTGAGAAGTCCAAATACACCGGGGAGGGCCTGAAATGGATAAAGTGACTGCCGAGGACCAATGCCTGGAAGGATGGTGGAGGTCAGCAGAAGGGAAGCTGATCCCCCCTGAAAAATAAGGAAAACAAATGTTGGCAAAGATACACCATTCTTCCCACATAGACATCAAGAGGATGCAGGACTTAATTTGACATGCCAAAGTAAAAATCAAGGACACTAATTTAAAGATTAAAGACATTGTCAATGGCTGTAATGCTTACCAACTCTCTAATGCAGTGCCAAATATTAGAAACCCAGGAATCAGACTTTGAGGGAGAAAACCTGGAGCCTACTGGGAAATGGATTCACTGGCAGGTATGGATATTGTTATTTGATAGTCTTTGTAGATACTTTTTCAGGATGGACTGAAGCCTTCCCTACTAAACATGAAACAGCTCAAATGGTAGCAAAGAAACTGTTGAAAGACATCCTCCCCAGGTATGGCTTTCCGCAGATGATAGGGTCAGATAATGGACCGGTATTTGTATCCAAGGTAAGTCAGAGTCTGGCCACAGTTCTGGGAATTGATTGGAAACTACATTGTGCTTATAGAACCCAGAGTTCAGGAAAGGTAGAGAGAATGAATAGAACTCTGAAAGAGACCTTAACTAAATTGACCTTAGAGACTGGAGGTGACTGGGTGACTCTCCTTCCGTTCGCCCTCTATCGAGTATGTAACTCCCCTTACCAGATGGGATTAACCCCTTTAAGATCATGTTTGGAATGCCCCCTCCCATTATTCCTAACCTCCAGGCAGAAAAGGTTACTGAATTTAAAGATCAGGACCTGTTGAATGACCTCAGAGGAGTCCAATGGTCCCATAAACACGTATAGCCTAAACTACGTGCTCTTTATGAGACATGACCCCCTCCAGAACCTCATGGATATCAACCCGGTGACTGGGTCTATGTTAAGAGGCATCGGCAAGGATCCTTAGAGCCACAGTGGAAAGGGCCCTATGTCATCCTACTGACCAACCCCACAGTCCCCACTGCCCTCAAAGTGGGTGGTGTATATTGTGGATCCACCACACACATGTATGGCCAGCCTACCCATTTGCTGTAGAGGACTGCACATACCCAGCTTCAGGATGGAGAGTTTCAAAGGACCCCAACAATCAGGTGAAGCTAAAGCTCACCTGATTTTCAAACTGTTGACTGTATATACTCTGTTCCCCATGATAGCCACTCCTGCACTGGGAAGCCTGCATCAACCTATGAATCTGCCTTGGGTCCTCCAAGATGTGATGCTTTCTTTGATTTCAATCCTAAGGGAGGCACACATCCTTACACTCTAACTAACTCTCCAGGCCCATACAGAAAACCAGCCCAGTTCTATGTTTGCTCAGGGCCTGGAACTCAGAGAAGCACAACAGATGTGGAGAGGATAGTGCTACTGTCTATGTTTGCCAAGGGCCTGGAATGCCAAAATACAAGTCTGAGAGAAACAGGTGTGGAGAGGATAGCACTACTTATTGTGCTCGATGGGGCTGTGAAACAATGGGACACATACGGTGGACCCCTCAGGGAGGAGATCTTATTAAGGTAATGTGGGAGCAACCGATACCCACTAATCCTCATAAAAATGGTAGGCTCAATATTAGTTTTACTGAAGAAGGAAAGAGAGCCACCAGCTGGGAAGCGGGAAAAATTTGGGAAATAAGACTCTATGTGGGCTGGACCGAACCAGATCCAGGAACTTTATTCTCTATTTGAATAAGAGTAAGAGTTCCTCAGTACCAGACCAGTTCGGTCCCCTTGGGACCAAGTGCTGTTTTAAAGGTCACCCCAGAATCAACCTTGTCAACCATGGCAGCATCCTCAAATAATGGCTATTCTGACAGCCATGACCTTCCTGTAGGCGACACTGACCCGCTTTGGTCACTAATGGTCCAGACTTACCAGGTACTCAATGATACCAGGCTGGATCTCACCTCATCATGCTGGTTATGCTATTCATCAAGGCTTCCATACTGTGAGGGGATTGCATTCATAGCAAACAACCACCCTAGTGCCAGAACAAGGCAGCTGTAGATAGGCTCAGCGGGAAGGAATCAGGTTTATGCTACAAGATGTTTCAGGATGAGGGCTATGCTTAGGCAAGCCCCCTCATGAGTACACTGCCCTGTGCAACCAGACTCTGCCAGTGCTGGTCAATAACTCATACTTGATACCACCAGATCAAGGATGGTGGGCATGTACTTCGGGATTAACCCCATGTGTCTATTCTAAAGTTCTTAACCAATCATCAGATTTTTGTATTCTAGTACAACTAATCCCTGGAATTATTTATCACTCAGACCAGGATATAAAGAGGGTCCTGACTGGGCGAGAACCCCTTCACTGTAATCGCCAGGAAAGAGAAGTTATTACTGCCATCACCCTATCCGTTCTTCTGGGATTGGGACTGGCAGGAGGAGGTACAGGAATTTCAGCCTTGGCCTTACAAAGCCCAAAACTCCATAGCCTTAGAGCCTCAATAGACATGGACATCCAGAACTTAGAAAAGTCTATTTACCATCTACAAGAATCTCTAACCTCCTTGGCAGAAATGGCTCTGCAGAATAGGAGAGGCCTACACCTGTTGTTCTTGCAGCAGGGAGGCCTCCATGCTGCCCTTAAGGAAGAGTGTTGTTTTTATGTAGATCGCTCTGGGGTCGTCAAAGAATCCCTGGCCAAGGTTGGAAAAAGTCTGGCTTGAAGAAAGAATGAATATAGGGCTAAACAAGGATGGTTTGAATCCTGGTTCAATTGCTCCCCTTGGTTGACCACTTTGATTTCAACCTTACTCGGACCTCTCCTCATTCTGATTATGCTCTTGACTTTTGGGCCTTGCATTTTAAATAAATTGGTAGCTTTTATAAAAGAGCGGCTGGGAGCTATACAGCTAATGGTAATGCGAACCCACTATCAGTCCCTCCAGAGTCTGGGTGATGAAGAACATGAGATGAGGGAGCACCCATGATTGGGTCCCGAAGACACTAGTCAGAGGGGAGAATGAGAGACCTGAGTGACTCCATCTTGGATAAAACCTCCATAGGACTGACCCAGCCCTGGGCCCTGTTCCAAGTAAAACCACAATACTTGGAATGGATAGAGAACAACTTCCCCGCCAACAGTCAATTAACCAGGGACAGGAAAGTACTAAAGTCCAGATATCTTTTAAGATTTCCTGAAGCCAGCAGTTTATGGTTTGGCACTGAGTTGCAACCAATCAGATGCTTGCCAGGCTGAAGACCCCCTACTCCCCTACTTGCTGAACTTGCTGAAATAAACCTATAAAAACCTCTGTCTCCCAAAGCAAGCAGTCTCACATCTGAGATCTGCTGAGTCGGTGACAGAGTGGGCCCAAGCTTAAGCTTGTAACAATAAAAGAACCCTTGTGTATTTGCATCGGTCGGCTCCTTGGTGGTCTTTGGGGTGTTGCGAACTGGGCCCTACCATAGAATCATGTGGTTGAGAGAATAAGTGGGAAAGTTTAACGCAAGTTACATTTTGAGTTGTATGCATTTTACTTAGACTTGAATGAAGTTTTAATAATAAAAAGCAAATTCAAATGCATGGGAAGTTTTGGACAATCTAGCACACTCCATCCTTGGCTGCTGTCTAGTATTTGCTTCATGTTGAGGCTCATCTTATGGTATGATTACTGATAAGTAGAGAATGTTCTTAAATTTTTACTTGTCAGATGTACCAATTATTTGAAGTTATAGATAAGAAAAGAAGGCAGAGAGGAAAGGTCTGTGAAGCATGAAACAACCATCTTTCCTCCCTCCTTCTATTATAGAGGGGCACTGATACGACTTTTTCTGACTCAGACTGTCCCTCCAGGTGCACCGAGCTGATCCACGGTGAGGAGCGGGTGTGGGTGTTCCTCCATTATTTATTTATTTATTTATTTATTTATTTATTTATTTATTTATTTATACTGAGCTATCTCTCCAGCCCGTTTTGTTTTTCATTCATTCATTCTTTGGTCTTTTTGAGACAGGGTCTCCTTGTAGCTCCAGCTGTCCTGGAATTCACTATGTAGGCCAAGATGGCCCTGAACTCACAGAGATCCATCTGCCTCTGCCTCCCGAGTGCTGGGATTAAAAGCATATGCCACCATACCTGGCAAGATTTTTTAAAATTATAATTATTTAGTGTGTGTGTGTGTGTGTGTGTGTGTGTGTGTGTGTGTGAGTGCTTTTTTTGTCTTTTTGAGGCAGGGTCTCCCTGTAGCTCCAGCTGGCCTGGAACTCACTCTGTAGGCCAGGCTGGCCTTGAACTCACAGAGATCCACCTGCCTCTGCCTCCTGAGTGCTGGGATTAAAGTTGTATGCTACCACGCGTGGCTCCTCCATTAATTTTAAGAGATACCTTTTCTACGAGTCCATTTTAGTTAATATGTTCACTTTCAGTATAATAAATGTATTTTTACATTGTTTCATGCTGTTTTGCCTCTTGTCTTTCTTGACAAGAGATCTGATATTGTTACAAATTTCCTGCCTTTGTAATTAGTTGGTATTTTTTCCCAACAGGATTAAGTGTTGATTTTTTTTGCTTACTATTTTTCTCATGTTGCCTATGGCTTGTTATGTAGAGTTCTGTTGAAATTTATTTCAAATTTCTAAATGACTCTTGTGATTGTATATCCATGTATTGCTGTATTTTTCATATATTTTTCTAATTTATTTTTATTGAATAAATTTTGTCATTTAGTTTTGATTTCATCTACCTCTTTTACTCCATAGACTTTTATTTTTGTTCATTTGAATGTTTCTCAATGCTGGAAATTTTATCCATGCATAGTACATGTTCTTCATGGATTTGTTAGTGTGTGATTGTCTCAGCCTTAATCTCTGTATTCAAATGTTTTTTTTTTTTCTTTTGCTTTGCCTGGAGAACTCAACTCTTAGAAGACATCAGAAGGTGTATAATGTAAAGAAACCCTGAAAATGTGAAGAATGTGACAAGTCCAATACCCATGTCTCAAATCTTAGAAAGCATAAATATATCCATACTGGAGAGAAACACTACAGATGTGAATGTGACAGGTCCTTTATTTGGATGTCATTTCAAATTACATCAGAGAGGTCATCCTGGAGAGAAACCCTACAAATGTGAAGAATGTGGCAAGTCCTTTAGACATATGTCAGATCTTAGAGCACATCAGAAAATACATACTGTAGAGAAACTCTACAGATGTGAAGAATGTGTCAACTCCTTTAGTCAAATGTCGTCTTAGAGCACATCAGTGAACATATACTGGAGAGAAACCCTATAAATGTGAAGAGTGTGGCAAGTCCTTTAGTCAAATATCAAGTCTTAGAGCACATCAGTGAATGCATACTGGAGAGAAACACTACAGATGTGAAGAATGTGGCAAGTCCTTTATGATGAGCTCAACTTATAAGAAACATAAGAGAATTCCTATTGGAGAGAATCTCTACAAATGTGAGGAATATAAGAAGTCCTTTAAAAATATGTCTTAGATTTGAGCACATCATGTAATTCTCACCTGAGGGAAACCCTACAAATGTGAAGTATGTGACAAGTCCTTTAGTCAGATTTAATGTTTCATCAGAGTTCATACTGGAAAGTAACCATTACAAGAAGAAGAATGTGAATAACTGAGAACTCAGTACATAGAAGACATGGGAAAATTTATACTAGAGAGAAACCACACAAATGCAAAGGGTTTGAGAAGTCCTGTACTTGTATTTCAACCCTTAGAGAACATCAAAGAATTTACAATAAAGGGAGACACTGCAAACATAAAGAATATGGCAATTCCTTTAATAATATGCCAAATGGTGGCAGTTATCAAAAACTCATACTGAAGAGATAGTTTACAATTGCACTGAATGTGGTACATCTTTTACCCTTGGCTCAATCCTTAGAAAGCAAAGCAGAATCTGTACTAGAGGGATATATCTAAAAGTCTGGAAAATGCTCAAATGCTTATATTTATATATTACAAAACTTCATAGTGAACTGAAGGAAAATTTAGAATTAAGCACAAAATTGCAAAATATCTAATAAAAATTTGTTTTTAATTCATAAGTGTGAGAAACTAGAACTATAATTACTGTAAGAAAGCCTTTCCCATCCAATCTTGTTGAATATCACAGATTGTTTATTGTGGAGAAAACCTACAGATAAACAGAACATGTTAGCCACCATTTACAAATGGCTCCTGTCTTAGGAAACATCAGAGACTTCTTAGTGAACAGGAGCCTCACAACATTCAAAGACTAACACCTCATTATTTATTGTCAAAGAATGCACTGTGTGAATAAAGTAGTGTGCTGGGTAGTGTCAACTTGACATACCTGGAATTGGGAGTCTCAATTGGGGAATTGCCTCCATTTGACTGGCTCGTGGCCATATCTGTGGGGTAATTTTCTTGACCGTTGAGTGATGTGGGAGGGCCCAGCCCACTGTGGGTAGAGCCATTCCTGGACAGGTGGTCCTGTATTGTATAAGAAAGCAGTGTGGGCAGGGGCCAGGGTAGCAAGCTAGTAAGCAGCATTCCTCCATGGCCAGTGCTCCAGCCTCTGCCTCCAGGTTCCTGCCTCCAGAATTCCTACCTTGGACTCTCTGATGAACCCCAGAAGATGTAAGCCAAATACTCCCCCCGCCGCAAAAAAAACACCACATTCTAGAGGCTGGAGAGCTGGCTAAGCACTGACTGCTCTTGCAGAGGTCGCAGGTTCGGTTCCCAGCACCACATGGCAGCTAAAAACCATCTATAACTCCAGTTCCAGGGATATGACATCCTATTCTGTCTTCTGTGGGTATTGTACAACACAGGTACACTTATATACATGCAGGCAATACACTCATACACATAAAAATAAATAGACTATTTTAAAACACATTCTATTTAGGTAGGGCATGGTGGTGTATGCCTTTAATCCCAACAGTCATGAGGTAGAGGAAGGCAGATCTCTGTGAGTTCAAGGGAAGCCTGGTCTATGTAGCAAGTTCCAGGCCAGCCAGGAATACATAGTGAGACCCTGTCTCAAAAAACAAACAAATAAATAAACAATAAACAAACAAATGGGCTAGAAATTTGCCTCAGCAGTTAAGAGCACTTGCTGCTCTTTCAAAGGACCAAACTTTGGTTCTCAGCACCTTCATGGTGGCTAACAACTGTTTGTAACTCCAGCTCCAGGGATCCAACACTTCTCTGGCCTCTGTCAGCACTACTTGCATTTGGTGCACTTACATACATCCAGGCAAATACACATCCAGGCACTCATACACATAAAAAAACACATTGTGCTTTACTTTTCTCATTTATACTTAATGGTCATTTGTGTGTATTAGTGGGCTTTAATCAATTTTAAGTATGCTTCCATCTGTTGTATGCTTTGATGTTGTATGGTTTGATGCTGCTGCTGTTACTCCAGCTCATTTTTTCCTTGATGAATGGGGTCATGGATGATTGAGCCCTCAAGAGTAGGTTTCTTTTTTGTTGGTCTTTTTGAGACAGGGTCTCCCTGTAGCCCCAGCTCTCCTGGAACTCACTATGTAGAACCAGGCTGGCCTTGAAATCACAGGTCCACCAGCCTCTGCCTCAGGAGTGCTGGGATTAAAGGTGTGCACCACTACGCTCAGCTAAGAGTAGGCTTCTTAACAAGAACATCTACAAATAAAGCCAGAAGAGATATTCAAACGAACAGTGTTCAAATTGCAGCACAGAAACACCAGAAACACAAAAGTCAAGGTAACATGATTTCTCCAAAAGATCATAACTCCTCAACTACTTACTTCAATGATACTTAAATAGGTAAAATGCCAAATGAAGATTTCAAAAGTTTATTAATAAAGATGATCAGTGACATCAAACAATATACAAACAAAGAGATATTGAGATTTAGAAAAACAAATAGAGGGGCTGGAGAGATGGCTCAGTGGTTAAGAGCACTGACTGCTCTTGGGTTCGATTTCCTGCACCCACATGGCAACTAACAACCACCCATAACTCCAGTTCCAGGGGATCTAACACTTTCTTCTCACTTCTGTGGGTATTGTAAAACATGACTACACTTATCCACATGCAATATACTCATACACATACAATAAAAAATAATAAATAAAATATTAAAAAACAAATATAAATGTTGGAAATGAGAAACTCAAACAAAATTCACAGTTGAAAGTATCACCAATATATTCAAACAAGCAGAAGAAAGAATATATTATTGGAGGTCAAGGTGGATTAGATGTTATATTAACACATTAATAAGGGGAAAAATAAGCCTGGCCACAATGTCCAAAGCTCTGGATACATGAAGAGATAAAATTTAAGGTTCCATGGGTTGGAGGCTGGAGAGATGGACCAGCAGTTAAGAGTGCTTGCTGCTCTTGCAGAGCACCAGTGTTTGGTTCTCAGCATCCATGTATGTTGGCTCACAACTGCCTGTAACTCCTGCTCCAAGGGACCCAACACTCTTTTCTGGTCTCTTTAGACACATGACCACACACACGCACGCGCACACACACACACACACACACACACACACACACACACAAATAAAAGTGACTTTTGAAATCCATGGGATAGAAAAAGAAGTTGAGATTAAAAACTAAAGGCATAGAGAATCAATCTATTTAATGAAATAAAAAAAGAAAAATAGGAAGAATGGAGATTTAAACACAAGGGGCATTGAGAATCTGAAATAGACATTGTATTAGTTGCTTTTCTGTTGCCATTATAAAACACCATGACCAGGGAAACTTATAAAAGGAAGAATTTATTCATCTTATGGTTCAGAGCATTAGATTCTATAATGGTGGGGGAGGTATGGTGGCAGAGGTGGCTGGAGCAGGAAGCTGAGTGATCAAATCTTCAAGCAGGCACAGGAAGCAGAAGAGAGAGACTGTGAATCTGTTAAGGCTTAATAAACTCTCAAAGCTCAACCCCAGTGACCTGCTTCCTCCAGCAAGGCTGTACCTCCTAATGCCTCCTAAAACAGTACCACCAATGGGGGACAAAATGTCCAAATACTTGGAGCCTATGGGGGCCATTCTTATTCAAACCACCACATTCTACTCCCTGGCCCCTATAGGCTCATGACAACATAAAATTCAAAATGCATTTAGTCCACCTTCAAAAGTTCCCATAGTCTTTACCAGTCTCAATACTATTTAAAAGTCCAGAGTCGAAAGTCTATTCTGAGACTCAAAGCAGTCTCTTAATTGTAAACCCCTGTAATATCAACAGATAATTTGCCTACTTCCAATATATAGTGAATTGAATACACATTGCCATTCCAACGTGGAAGAATGGCAGCATGCTGAGGAAATACTGGACCAAAGAAAGACCAAAAACTAGCAGAGCAAACACCAAATGCAGTAGTTCCATGTCCGACTTCTGGCACTTTGTTTCCAAAGGGCTAGAATGGCTCAGCCCCTCCAGCTTTGCTGTATACAACATATATCTCTCTCTTGGGCTGGTACCACTCCCTGTATGTAACTCTCCTTGGAAAATGTTTCATGGCTCTTGCATCTCCAACACTTGGGGTCTCCACTGCCAAGCAGGCTTTACCTTCAAAGCTTCATGCAATGGCCTGTCAGGGCCTTCTTTATGCAGGGATACCCCTGCTGCAGTCTTACTGGCCTCAGTGGCTCTCTAAAACCACAGAGAAGAACCAATGATAACATTACATTTGCACCTTTCATGCCTCTAAAGCCAGCACCATGTGAATGACATTGCAAAGTTAGGCTGTCAGCCTAGGATGGATTCTGGCCTGCTTCTTCCACATTATCAGAAGCTTTTGTGGATTGTAGTTTTCTAGAAGAAAACTCAGACTTTTTCTTTTCACAAGGAAGTTTATCTGGGTGGGGTCTTACCCTGAGAATACTCTTTTTATTTTTTAGATGCAAACCTAGAGGCCTCTCCTTAAAGACTTTAGTCACTTTATTAAAGAGAGCCTCTCTCTTCACATGCCTTGGCTCAAAAATTATTAAGCTTTCCAGGCTCTTTTCCCCTCCAAATGTTATATTCTGTATTTATTTCCACTCCATTTTCTCTTGTTCATTGTAGATTTCCATACTATTCACCATTAATAACCACACCATGGATTCTACATTTAGGCTGTCTTGAAATTTCCTTCACCAAAGACATTAGCCCATTACTTTTAAATTTAGCCTCAGGCAAACTCTTAGGTTGTGGGCAGATGGCAGCTAGATTCTTCGCTAAAATATTCCAGTTGCTGTTTAAGTCCTTATTTCTCTCTGAACTACTTAGCTCTCAGCACTACTTTCTTCTAGGCTCCTACTAGAATAGTCTGTTAGCTCTGATTGCAGCATTCAGGTGCTTTTCTGGTTCAAAAATGTGAAGTTTCCATATTTCTTCCAAACCCCACATGGTCAGGTTCTTCACAGCTACACTCTACTTCTGCTATCAAGTTCTGTATTAGTTCTTTTTCTGTTGATATGACAAACACCAAGTCAAGGGAAACTTAAAGAAGAAATAACTTATTTGGATTATGGTTTGGAGGGTTAGTATCCATAATGGTGGGGGAGGCATGGTGGCAGAGGTAGATGGAGCAGAAAGTCAAGCTATCATGTCTATAAACAGGCACAAAATCGAGGGAGGGAGGGAGGGAGGGAGAGAGAGAGATAGAGAGAGAGAGAGAGAGAGAGAGAATCTGGCAAGGCTTAAGAAGTCTCAAAGCCAGATCCTTGTGAGTTCAAGGCCAGCCTGGTCCACATAGTTAGTTCCAGAACAGCTGGGGCTACAGGGTGACCCTGTCTCAAAAAGACCAAAAAAAAAAAAAACCCATCCAAAACACGACTTAAATACTCCTGTATCACCAATAAACAAGACATCCATAAAAACGATAATCAGAGAAACATCAGGGTTAAAGACATTGTACTTGGTTGCTTTAGTGTCAACTTGACACACGTGGGTTAAGGGAGCCTCGGCTGGGGAATTGCCTTCATTGGACTGGCCTGTAGCCATGTCCATGGGGCACCATCTTAATTGATGAGTGATGGGGGAGGGCCCAGGCCACTGTGGGTGGTGCCATCCCTGGGCAGGTGGGCCTGTGTTGCATAAGAAAGAATGGTGAGCAGGGACCGTGAGGAACAAGCCAGTAAGCAGTGTTCCTCCATGGCCTGTGCTCCAGCTCCTGCCTCCAGGTTCCTGCCCTGAATTCCTATCTTGGGTTACCTGATGAACTGTGACCTGGGAGATGTAAGATAAGTAAACCCTTTCCTCCCCAAGTTGGTAGTGGTCAAAATGTTTTGTCACAGCAATGAAGAAACAAACTAGGACAGAAATCACAAATCAGATGGACTTAACAGATGTCTATAGAAAATTCCATTCAAACACAGAGAAACACACACTCTTTCCAGCAGCCCATGGAACTTTCTCTAAAATAGTTCATATATTAGGACACAACACAAGTCTCAACAAAAACAGGAAAACTGACATAACTTCCTTATTTAGTGTGACTGTAATGGAGTAAACTTAGAAATTAACAGTGTGAGAAAAACCAGAAAATTCATAAAATAATGAAGATTTAATACCACATTACTTACTGATGCATGAGTCAATGAAAAAAGTCAGGAAGGAAATAAAAATATCCTAGAATTGAGTAAGAATGAAGATGCAACATACTAGAACATGTGAGATACATGAAAACAGTACCATGAGGAAAGTTCATAGCTGTAAGTACCTACATTTTTAAAAAATCAGAGATTTTATAATGCACAAAGGACCTGAGAAAAACAAGAACAAGCCAAACCCAACAGCAGCAAATGTGTTATATGGCACTATTCCTGGGGAGATGTGAACAAATATCTACTTACCCCAGATAGGGAACTGAAAGTAGACTTACATACATGCTGGTAAACTCTCATACATATAAAATAAAAATAAAATAAAATCTTTAAATTTTTAAAATTATTTTTATTTTATGGTATGGATGTATTCCCTGCATATACGTATATACACTCATGTTGTGTGATGCCTGCAGATGTCAGAAGAAGGCATCTGATTCAACTGGAATGGGAGTTACTGATGGTTGTTATCTACCATGTGGGAGCTGGAACTCAAACCCTGGTCCTCTGCAATAGCAGCTAGTGCTCTTAACTGCTGGGTTATCTCTCTAAGTCAAAGAAAATCTTAAAAAGAACATCCTAACTCTTAATGAGTTTCCTTCTGAAATAATTTTTTTCCCCAAGGAAATTGCTACACAATAAAATGTAAAGAAAATAAATATAAAATGTAAAGAAATAATAATAAGAAATAATTGAGGTCAGGACAGAAATTAGTAAAATAGAAATGAAAAAATAATGAAAGAGGGTTAGTTCTTTGAAAAGATAAATGAATTCCAGTACTTGGGAGGCAGAGGCAGGTGGATCTCTGAGAGTTCGAGGCCAGACTGGTTACATAGCAAGTTCCAGGCCAGCTGGGGCTATAGGGAAACCCTGGCTAAAAAAGATCAAAAAAGAAAAGATAAATGTAACTGACAAGCTCTTAGCCAAACTGACCAAAGGAAAGAGAGAGAAGAACCAAATTAATAAAATTAGATATGGAAAGGAAGACATTAATTCAGAAACTAATGAAATTCAGAAAATCATAAGGACATACCTTAAGAACTTATATTCCACTAAGTTGGAAAATCTCAAAGAATAGATGAATTTCTAGATGCATGTGCCCTATCAAAGTTAAACCAAAATGAGATAAAGAATTTAAACAAATCTATATTAAGCAATGAGATTGAAGCATTAAAAAAATCTCCAAGCCAAAAGAGGCACAGACCCTACCAGATCTTTAAAGAATTACATCAATCCTGCTCAAATTATTCCATAAACTGGAAGAGGAATGGGTGATTCAAAACTAGTTTTATGAAGCCAGTACTACCCAGATACCAATATCATATGTAAATGTACACACAAAAGAAAATTACATACTAATAACCCTCATGAACATCCAGATGCAAAAATTCTGAATAAAATACTTGTGAGTCTGGAGAGATGGCTCAGTGGTTAATGGCACTTGGTGCTCTTGAGGAAAACATTAGTTTGGTTCTGAGCCCTCATGTCAGCAGCTCACAATCAATGCTATCTCAAGTTCCAAGGAATTCAACACCTTCTGCTGGCCCCCATAGGTATGCCTGCACATGTGCGCTCATGCGCACCCCCCCATGCACAGTACACATAAATCGTTATGCTTGTAAAACAAATTTAAGAACATACTTAAAAGTTCATCATGATCAAGTTGGATTCATCCCATAGATACATGGATGTTTCAACATATTCAAAGCAATAAATATATCACATGTACAGAAACCACGTGATCTTTGCATAGATGCAAAATGTCTTTGACACAATCTAAAATTCTTTCATTATAAAAAATCCTAGGGGCTAGAGAGATGGCTCAGCAGTTAAGAGGACTGACTGCTCTTTCAGAGGACCTGGGTTCGATTCCCAGCATCCACTTGGTGGCTACGAACTGCCCTTAACTCCAGTTCCAGAGGAATTTGAAGCCCTCTTCTGACCTCCATGGCATTGCATGACACGGGTGCACTCACATACATGCAGGCAATACACTCATACACATAAAATACAAATAAAATATTTTTTTAAATCCTAAAAGACTAGGAATGGAGGACACATGTCTTAGCATACTGAATGTTATATATGACAAACCAACATGCAACTCTGAATGGATGAAAGACTTCTACGTAAGATCTGAAACTCTGAAACTGTTATTGGAAAAACACTTCATGCTAAATGGAGAGGAACTTGAAGCATTTCCATTGATATTAGGAAAAAACAAGGGTGCCTACTCTCTCTAATACTCTTCAGTACAATACCTGAAGTCTTAGCGAGAGCAGCAAAACAAGAGAAATAAATAGATACAAATAGGAAAGGAAGAAGTTAAAGTATTCTTATTTGCAGATGACATGATGCTATACATAAGAGGTCCTAAAGATTCAACCAGAAAACTCTTAACTCTGGTTAACACTTTCACCAAAGTGACAGGAAACATCAACATACAAAAATGAGTAGCCTTTCTGTATATCAATGGTATGCATGCTGAGAAAGAAATCAGGAACAATCACATTTGACAGAAACTAGAAGTTCCCTGAGACAGATGTCTTGCCCCTGCCCACTGTTTTCAGTTATCCACATCTATATCTTGGGCCTATTTCTCAAGATAAGCTTGAGAAAACAGTCCCAGAAATAGAGGACCATAAATCTCTGTTCCTCAAGATAAGCTTGAGCAAATGGTTCCATGAAGAGGAGACCATAAATTTCTCAAGAATGCCCTGACCCACATATAGCCCACCGCAGCTATACCTTTGACCATTCCATGCTCTCTTTGCAGTAGCTTCTATCCTGGAGGAAGATTGCTTCCCCTCACTGTGATGAATAAGCACAGTCCTGTCTGTTGATGGTCTGGTGCTGATTGTTCTCTGGACTGTGCTTGCTTTCTTTCTTTCTTTCTTTCTTTCTTTCTTTCTTTCTTTCTTTCTTTCTTTCAACAATTTATTTATTTTTATTTTTTATTGAGCCTTTAAAATTTCATACAATATTTCCCACTCACATCCAGATCCCCTCCACAGCCATGCTCCTCCCCCCCGACTGAACCCTATGTACTCTGCCATATATGCTCAGTCGTATTCATTCAAGTGTTTTTACCCAAATGTCCTTCAGTGTAAATGCATTCACTGGAGTCTAGTTAGCCCATCCAGTGGTTGTATATAAGTCATACTCTCCCTCACCCAGCAGCAACCAGTCTCAAATAGTTCTCGATCTAGTGCTGCCACCTATTTCTCACCTCCCTTTTGTGCCCTTGTTTAATTGAGCTGTTTTGGGTCCCACGTTGTATGCCACTGCTGCCACAGGTGCACATGAGCAAGCCTTCATTGTCCTGGAAGCCTCCACCTCATACGTTCATGAACCAACCCTGGCTCTTACAATCTTTCTGCCTCCACTTCCACAATGGTCCCTGAGCCATGGGTGATGTTTCCCATTTCATCTCTGATTTTGTTAATTTGGATTTGCTCTTTCTTTTGATTAACTGGGCTAAGGGTTTGTCTATCCTTTTTAACCTTTCAAAGAACCAGCTATTAGATTCATTAATTTTTTGTATTATTTTCTTTGTTTCTATATCTTTAATTTATGCCCTGAGTTTTGTTATTTCTTTTCATCTACTAGGTTTGGGGTTGGTTTGTTCTAACCTTTCCAGAGTCTTGAGTTGTACTGTCAAGTTGTTTACATGTACTCTTTCTGATTTTTTAATGTAAGCACTAAGAGCTCTAAACTTAGGACTGCTTTTAGGGTGTCCCAGAGGTTTTGTTGTGTTGTGTTCTTGTTTTCATTTTGTTCCAGGAATACTTTTATTTCTTTCTTAATTTCTTCTTTGACCCATTCATGATTCAGGAATGTGTTGTTTAATTTCTATGAGTTCATGTATTTACTAGAGCTTCTTTTGCTGTTGATTTTAAGATTTATTGCACTGTGGTCTGATAGAAAGCATGGAATTATTTCATTTTTTTGCATTTGTTGAGATTTGTTTTGTGCCCCAGAATGTGGTCAATTTTAGAATAGCTTGCATGAGCTGCTGAGTAGAAAGTATATTCTTTGGTGGTTGAATATTCTGTATATATATGTTAGGTTCATTTCATATCATTTAATTCAGATGGCTCTCTGTTTATTCTTTTTCCAGTTGACCTGTCTGTTGAAGAAAGTGGGGTATTAAAGTCACCCACTGTCACTGAGTTGGTGCCAATCTCTTTTATAGTCCTGGACTACTGATTTTATGAAACTGGGTGCTCCAGAGTTTGGTGCATAAATGTTCATGATTGTAATATCTTCTTGGTCAATTGGTCAATTGTTCCTTTGATTAGAATGAAATAACCCTCCTTATCTCTTCTGATGAGTTTTAATTTGAAGTCTATTTTGTCAGATATTAAAATTGCAACACCTGCTTTTTTCTTAGGACCATTTGCTTGGAATATTTTGTCCATCCTTTCACTTTAAGATAGTGTCTATCTTTGAAGGTGAGTTGAGTTTCCTGAAGACGAAAAAAAGACGGATTTTCTTTCTTGACCATTGCACCAGCCTGTGTCTTTTGACAGGGGAGTTAAGGCCATTGATATTTAGTGTTAATATTCAAAGGTGCGGATTGTGTACTGTCATTTTAATTTCTTTGTGTTTGTGGCCCTATTTTGTGTTCCCGTTGATATACCTTTCTTTTTTTAAAAAAAAATTATTTATTATTTATTATTTTATGTGTATATGTGTATTGCCTGCATGTAGGTAAGTGCACTCATGTCATGCAATGCGTGTGGAGGACAGAAGAGACCATTGGATCCCCTGGAACTGGAGTTACGGACAGTTGTTAGCTGCCATGTGGGTGCTGGCATTCGAACCTGGGTCTTCTGCAAGAACAACCAGTGTTCTTAACTGCTGAGCCATCTCTTCAGCCCCACTATACTTTTCTTTATTTTCTTTCTGTAGCCTTTTGGGCATACTCATTCCTTCTTCATATTCTTTTGTATTGCTTCAATTATTCTCTGTAGTGCTGGTTTGGAACACATGAAATCTTTCAGCCTATTTGTGTCATGGAAAATTTTCTGTTCCCCTTCAACCTTGACAGTTTTTCTGGATAAACTATTCAGGGTTGGCATCCATGGTTGTTTAGAATTGGGAATACTTCGTTCCAGGCTCTTCTGGCTTTCGTAGTTTGCATTGAAAAGTCAGCTGCTATTCTGATGGGTTTTCCTTTATATGTAACTTGTTTTTCTTTAGCAGCTTTAGTACCCTCTCTTTGTTCTGTACACTTAATGTTTTTACTATGATATGTCGTGGGAACTTTCTGTTCTGATCATGTCGTAATGGTGTTCTCTGTGCTTCTTGATCCTCTATAGGTATATCTTTCCTTTTTTTCGTGTTATATTCACTTTAATGATATCTTTTTTTATTACAGCTTTCATATATTCAGTAACACATTCCAGAGCAAGCATACATCACTTTCAAAAGTGGCTGTAAATTTTTAGGCTCACAGTTAAATTAATACAGTTATACAATATTGAACTCAGTATAAACCCTGTAAGACATAAAATTGAATGAGTTTTTTCCCCTTAAAGAAGATCTCTATTTCATTTTAATGCTACTGACACTTAGATGTTTTCACGTGTCTTTAATCTCTATGTATCTTAATTTAGGGAAGTTTTCTTCTATAATCCTTTTGAAGATCTGTTCAATGTCATTGGTTTGATTTTCTTTTCCTCCTTGTATGCCTATAATATGTAGATTTGGTAATTACATGTTGTCCCACATTTCCTGAGTATTCCATTCCTCTGATTTTTATTTTTGAATTTTACATAGTCTTTGCTTAAGGAGATCAGATCTTCAACTTTATCCTCCAATTTTGATATTCTGTTTTCCATTTCATTCATTCTGCTTTTGAGACTTTCTCCTGTTGTTTCTACTTAGTTTATTGAGTCTTTCAGTCATGTGTTCATTTCCATTTGGGTTTTCTTCACTATTTCTATCTCTTTAGTAAATTTGCTTTTCAAATTATAAATTGTTTTTGATATTTCATTAAGCCACATATTTGTATATTCTTGAGCTTTTGTCAAAAGTTTATGCCTTTCCTCTTTGAGTTCTTTGAGTTGTTTGTGTTTTCTTGTAATTCTTTGATCATGTTTATGATTATTCTTTTAAATTCTGTGTCCTGGGGTTCTACAGGGTGGTTCTCAATGTTCTGCCTTTCTGTAGGACTCGTGGGTTTTGTTGGGGACATATTTCATGGTTTTTATATTGTTTGTGTTTTTGCATTGCCATCTGGACATATGGATGTTCTTGTCAGTTATATGTTCAACAGGAACTTCTACTCTAATTTAATTTTGGTTCAGAGTCCTGGCTGAGCAGGTCTGTCTGCCTGATCCTGAGGCTGGGAATTTGGTGGTGAGGGGGCCATCTGGGTGAGAATTTAGGGATCTATGGTAGGGTGAGTGGTTAAGCTGGTTTGGGAAGGTAGTACTGGGACTTGGGGTTAAGGTATAGGAGCCAGCCTGTTAGAGAGGCCTGCAGGGATAGTGATAAGAGGAATGAGGTAGCTGGTCCTCTTGGGGAAAATGAGTTGGAGCCAAGGCTAGGCCTGCCTGTGAGAGAGGCCAGCAGGGGACATGGTGGAGAGGAGCCCACCTGTGAGAGAGGCCAGCAGGGGACAGAGTATAGGTGGATGAGAGAAATGGGAGAGGGAGGCAGTGAGCATGATCTGACTTACCAGAGTCCTGGCTGAGCAGGTTTGTCTGCCTGATCTCAAGGCTGGGTATTTGGCAGTGAGAGGGCCGCCTGGGTGAGAACTTAGGGAATCTGTGGTAGAGTGAGTGGTTAATCTGGTTTGGGAAGGTAGTCCTGGGATTTGGGGTTAAGGAATAGGAGCCAGCCTGCGAGAGAGGCCTGTAGGGATAGTGATGAGAGCTGTTCTTTCCTTCTTATGCTCTAAAACCTAAAATTTTTGGGTTATTTGGGTGGTCCTAAACCCTTTTGGGAAAAACTTCTGATGGCCACCGATAGCTCTGGCTCTGGCCACTGGAATTGTCTGACACCTTAGCTGAGTCTGTTCAAAGTCACCTGATGGGTAGACCTGCCTGTCTGTTTCTGTAAAGGACCTCTTCTCCTACTGTCTTTACCTGATCCTAGGACTCAACCTAATGTGAGCACAGATGCTTGCCTAGCCTACTTTTGGATTAAATGACCACTTGTTGTGACCAGAAACCCCCAAGGTCTTTGTGGTTTGACTGTCTTTGTAGGAGGTGCAAGCCTGGTTTAGAGGTTTTATTGGTGTTTTACATAAACCCAGGTTGGGCTCCTAGGAGAGAACCAGGAAAGTATTTCACTTTTCCTTCTCCTCCTTGCTCTCCCTCTTTCTCAGATCTCACCAGACCTCCAGACCTTTATTTTCCTTCCACTTCACAACCACTATGTGTGACAATGTAATCCAGTTAGCTATTGGACCTGACTCATGGACACCCTGCTTATGTCTTGGAAACTCTGGGTGTTACCTCCATTTCCATAGATCCTGAGGCCCAGAGGCTCCTGGAGCCTGTCATGTGCCCCCTGTCTTTGGACTGGACCATCTAGAGTCTACAAGGTAGGGGATGCTGTCTCCTAGACACCAGACCAATTTCCCATCAATGCAAACTTCCAGAGACACCTGGGGGGGTGCTAATTATGACTTCCATTTCCATTTTTACCTTGCTTCCAAATCACTGTTGGCTCCAAAAAGTCTGTTTCAAAGAAATATCCTTCCCTGTCTCTGGGCTAATCTAAGACCTCCATTTGGGAGAGCTCATACCAACGACACTTAATTGCTTTTTGGTCCAAATCTGGCCTCAATATATATTAGACAATGGCCATCAATGGCCAAAATTTGTATCTTTCAATTTCAACATCCTAATTTAGAGAACTTTAGAATGAAATGAAGAAGGATTTCCCATATTCAAGACTTCTTCACCTTCCAGGCTAGCCCCTCTCTCTGTAACTCTTGCTCTGCTTATCAAATTCTTCTCAGTTGACAGACTCCTTTGCTTTCCTTTAGGAAATCCTACCTTTGCTTTTCTAGTCACACAAATGCTGACAGATTTTACCAGTGAAACTTCCTTTTTGCTCCTTTCAGCGAGGCTGGGAAGTGAACCACACTTCTCCTCTGACCCCTGCCACTTGGCTTCATTCTACTCTTTTCAGCCACACCCTGGCCCCAGTTCTCAAAAGCTGGTTCAGCCTCCTGGGCCCTGCTGCAGCCAGAAACAAAGGTTTTGTTTGTTTATTTCTTTCTATGGTGGCACTGACTTTTCTCTTTTGTCTACTCTCCATGGTCAGAGTCTTCACTTTACAGATTTTTTTCCCCTATGGCTTTGCCCACAACCTCTGCCTACATCACCCAGTATTCCCAGGTCATCTCCCATCCAAGTACTAACCAGGCCTGACCCTGCTTAGCTTCCGAGATGAGACAAGATCAGGCATGTTCATGGTGGTAATCTGATCAAAGGGACTTAAAAGGACAATTTTTTTTGTACCTTGCCTTCCAAAGTCGACTAAGTCACAGGGGACTAGGGAGCATCTCTAAAAATGTCCTGTAACTGTGATGAATCACCTGTCCTCTTGTTTAGGGAGGTCACAGAGATCCCACTAGAGGGACTCAAACCACTGTCCAGTCTACAAAGAGGAGGAAAAACACAGGGGAAAGTTTCCTCCGTGCTTCCAAATAAAGCCACAGTCAAGCAGGACCTTTTGACTTATCCTCACATGGACAGAACTGGTAAAAGGAAAGCCAAAGGAGCCAGCTCTCCCTTCACCAAAGCCCAAGTGACCCTGGAGGATCAGATCCTCAAGTGACTGAGAAAAATAAAAAAACTTGGTTAATTTAGGCCAACTGCTTGGTCTTAAACACCCAAAAGGAAAGTATAACCAAAGATTAAAGTGATCCATATATTTCTTTTAGAGCCTGAGAAATTGTGCTTCCCAGACATTAGGCTTAAAAGTTCATATAATATGTTATTTAGAAGATTCTCACTAAGATTTTCTCTATGATAAAAAAAATTGCTGCACAGATGTAAGACTTCAGATCTTGGCTTAGTTCAACACTGCAGTGCTTACCTGCAGCCAAGAAGGAGAAACCCACTATTGTTCTTATCTAAAAATTAATGACTAAATTTTTTCTCTCTCCACTGAAACTTCCACTTTGGAGGGAACTCACACTGTGACTTCCAACTGATAGAATGTGTGAATTGCAGGAGAGCCATAAGATCATTAGGGAAGCCTAAGGGACCACAAATCCCTTAAAGTGGTCAACTGACCCTAAACTTGCAGGCTTCCCTTGCTCAAGTTTTATCGACTGGCCACTCCCAGGACTGAAGGAGACTGTGGAGCCAACCTGTCTTTAGTGCCCTAGACAACTCACCTGCCCTGACTGAAAAAATAATCTTGGGAGGAAGACCTTCAATCACCTGAGGACACCAGACCCTGGCACTGAGTAAACTCCTGCAGCTGTGTTCAGTAGAATTCCTATAATAAACCCCAATGCCCCCTTCATTAGATGCAGATTCTTTCCTCTTGCAGAAAAGCTTCTGCTCTTTGCTGTGATACCTCAATAAAGGACACATTCCTTGCCTGTTGCCTGTCTGGCTTTGGTTCCTACTTCTAAACTACAAACTCTATTCTTTTCTGCTCTCCTAAATCTAACATATTTGGTGGCCTATATGGGGAGAGGGATTTTTGGGGCCCATATTGATGATTTCAAGCCCTCTGGAGACCAGTCTTTCATTTTCATCTTTCCTTCTTGCTCTCCCTCCCTCTCAGACCTTCTTGCTCTCTCCGTTTTCTGAGATCTGTCCAGACCTCCAGGCAGGGAAGCCATCCTCCATTTGTTTCTGCTTCACATCCATCACATTGAGACAAGGTAATCCATTGGGCCTGATTCAGAGGCACTTTGATCAGGCCCAAGGGGGTTGGGGGGCCAGGGCCCTCCCACTTTCCATCCATCTTAAGACTCAAGAGATTGGGGCCCTGGAAAAATCTCCTCCTGAGTCCTATCATCAGAAATCTGGAGACTCCAGGAGCCTCCCACAGATTCTGCCTTCAGTGGTTAAGAGGCTTGAATGGCCCCTCACAGGGCTTTGTGGTCTTTTGACTCCCTGGTGTTTACGAGGCAGGGGACACCCCCTCTTAGACACCAGGTTAGTTCCTGTTAATCCTAACTTCAAGGGACACCTTGATGGGCTGGATCTAACCTCTGTTCCATTCTTGCATTGTCTCTCCAACCCACCATGAGCCCAAAATACTCTGTTCCAAAAGACATGCCTTTAGCTTGTCTCCAAACAAACCTAAAGGAACTCCAATTGGGAGAACTCAGACTGACCGAGCTTACCTTGGCTCTGGTCCAAAGTTGGCCTCAATACACAATGGGCAGCAGCCACTGCTGACATGAATTTGGTACCCTTGACTATGATACTTTAACAGATTTAAAAATTTTTTAAAAATATTTTATTTTTATTTTATGTGTATGAGTGTATTGCCTGCATATATGTGAGTGCACCTGTGTCTTGCAATGCCGTGGGAGTCAGAAGATGGCTTCAGATTCCCCTGGAACTGGAGTTAAGGATGGTTTGTAGCCTCCTTGTGGGTGCTGGGAATCAAACCCGGGTCCTCTGCAAGAGCAGTCAGTGCTCTTAACCACTGAGCCATCTGTCCAGCTCCCCTTTAACAGATTTTTAAAATGTCATTAAACAAAATGGAAAGTTGTGGGACGTTCCCTATCTTCAAGACCTTTTTGCTTTACAGGCCTACCCCTTCCTCTGCAGTTCATGTACTGCCTATCAAACTCTCCTATGTTGCCAGACCCCAAAACCCAAGTCCAGGAAAACTAATTGCCCCCAATCTCCTGGGTTTGACTGGGCAGATGAACCTCCACCCTGCAATCCTCCACAAGGACCTAATCAACCCCAACCCCTCTCTGGCCTCCCTCCATTTTCTCCCTTCCCTCCCTTCCCTCCCTTCCCTTCTTCAGTTTCCTCTATGCCTCCAACCCCCCCAAAGCTCGTTACTTCCACTCCCACCTCTATCTCCTTCCCTACAGAGTCACTGCCCCTGTCTGCATCTCCTGAGATCTCTCTACCCTCCCCTGTCCATGCCCCCCCACCCCCGCACCTCTGACCTCCAAAGTCCAGTTTCCCCTTTCCCCATCCCCACCTTCTTCCCTGAGTGGCAGTCCCAGACCCTGGATCCTGAAATTCCCATGCCCTCACTGTCCTCATACCCATTCAAGAACTACAGCTCATATGTTCCCCTATGGGACGTGGCAGGGGAGGGGGGAGTTGAACATCCCACCAGAGTCCATGTTATATTTTCAATAGCCAAGATGGATCATATAGAGGAAAAACTAGGATTCTTTTCAGAAAATCCCCCTGATTAAAAAAAAGTTTACCAGATTATACCAAATTTATTCCTTCACTTGGCATGATGTCTATTACATACTTAATTCTACCCTAACTACGGACAACCCTAACTGCAGACAAAAGGCCCATATTTGGAAGGCAGCCAGGGAACATACTGGTAAGCTACACCAACACGATGACAACTCTCCAGAGGGAGTGGTGGCTGTCCCCCTAACTGAACCTAACTGGAATTGCCAAAGCGGTGGTGGAGGCTCCCAATGCCTTCAGATAATGATTAATTGCTTGATGGAGGGATGCAACAGAACACCTATTCTAGGGTTAACTTAAAAAAATTAAAAGAAGCTACGCAAGAACTGGCAGAAAACCCAGCCCCCTTCTTAAACAGAATCTTAGAATCAGTCACTAAATACACTAACAAAGATTCAGACTCCCCAGAGGGGACCCTCTTCTTTCATGCACATTTTATGGGACAGTCAGCCCCAGATAGTAGATGTAAACTCCAAAGGCTAGAAAAGGATCCCCTGATACCCTGGGAAGAGCTCCCCAAACAGCCTTCAAGGTCTTTAATACAAGAGATGAAGAGGAAAAAAATACAAAAGGAAAGGGAATGAGAAAAAGATCATAAAGATCACCATGCTCACTTCCAGTTCTTAGCTTCTGCACTCCCAAAGGACACCTGCTTTCCTCCCTGTCTTGATATCCAGATACAAGCCACCTCTGGGACCCTGTTTCAGGTGTTAGCAATCTTGGCATTAGTCAAAGGAATATCCTAACCCCTGCTCTCCTAAGAGTGTATGTCCTAACTCTGGACAATGGGGACACTGGGAATGGGAATGCCTGCAGGGAACCTCAGGGGCCCCCCTTGGCATCTCTCTTCTTCCCCATCCATAATGTTGCTAATACAATGAGGAGGCCTGGGTTCTGTGCCCCAAACTGAGCAACATGCTGGCTCATCTGAACTTAGGGTTACTGGTACGGTGGCTGGTAGGACAGTGTTCTTTGTATTGGACAGTGGGACATTGTTCTCTTTGTTAACAGAATAGTTGGAAGATAGGTTCCATCTTCCTTCACAACAAGGTGGGTTTCAGGTGTTCCCATATGACCTAGGAGCCCTCAACCCTTCTCTGATAATTTGGCAACTTCTTTTTAACACATTCCTTCCTAATCATGCCCCCAATGTGCCCTTCCCCTTCTGGGGAGGGACCTCTTTACCAAATTAAAAATCTCTATCCATATCCCTTCCCTGGAGACAACTATTTTTCTCCTAACCTTGGACTCAGGAGACATGCTATCTCCTTCCAAAACCCCAGACACCCTAGGCCCCCACCAATTACTACTCAACATCCATCCTCAGGTATGGGACATCACTGACCCTTCTATTGCATGCCATCACTCCCCTGTCCTTATCTCCCTAAAAAATCCCTTGTCCTATGTTGTTCAGGAATAGTACCCTCTAACCCCAAACACACAGAGAGTCCTCAAGCCCCTCACATCACAGGTGGGCCTTTTCTGGGTGGGACTATTAATTCCCACTTACTTCCCACACAACACTCCAATCCTGGGAGTTAGGTCCTTCCACCTACTCCAAGACCTCTGAAAAATTAATGAAACTATAGACCCACTTTCCCTGTGCTTCCTAATCACTATACACTACTTTGATATATCTCTCCCAAGATAACTTATTGTTGTGAGGTGTCCCACCAGAGAAGACTGCTCAAACACAGAGTATTGCCAAAAAAAGCCTTTATAGCTGGGTGGCAGCTAAACAGGGCATTAGATCCCAAGTCCAACCCTGAGCCTTTCTCAGGGTAGGCTTTTATACAGAAAAACCACATCCTTGACTGCTGAGGGGTGGAAAGCCCCTCAACAGTTTCTCATTGCTCAGGGGTGGAAAAGGTCCCAACAGTTTCTTCCTGAAGGTGCAAACCAAGTGGAACAGAAAGTACAGAAGCCAAAACAAGCAATTATCAAGAGCAGACAAGTCCATGTTGACATTTTCCCCAAACCCATATTCTGGTGCATCTGGGCCAGACCTCTCTATTCCCACAGGTTGAATCATCTGCCTCTAGTTTTCAGTTGCTGGGATTAGCTAGGGCTGTAACATGGCATAGCTATGGTCAGTCCTGAAGAGCCTTATTACATTCCCCACTGGTTCTACCAGCATGTGTCAAATCGTATACTTATCCTGGAGCAGGAAGTTTTACTTCTCACCCAGAATTATGAGTTTCACTGAATTAACCATGCATCTAATGTAGTTAGTTAGGTAGTTGATCAGACAAGGCCCAATTATCAGAGCCAGAAGCGGGAGAGCTAGTGGCCCTGCTAGGGCTGTGAGAAGGGTGGTGAGCCATGGAGACAAAGAAAATAAAGATTGAAACCATTTGGCAGATTCATGATTTTTTTCTCTTTTAGGTTATTTTTAACTAATGTTAAGCTTTTTCTAATGACCCCAGACTGATTCATTTAGAAGTAGCAGGTCTTACCTAGAGCCATGCAGAGCCCCCTCCCCCTTGTTTCATAAAGATGAGATCTAGGCCTCTGTGATTTTGTGAAACTACTTTTATTAGAGAGTCCACCTGAGTCTCAAGTCTGGAATTTCCTAGGTGCCCTAGGTCCTTGTCTATTTGGGCATTAAGTTCCCTGAAGTGCTTGTCTCCAACTATTGGGGATGAAGTTCCCATGGACACCAGCTCTGAAATTCCTGTCCCTACCTAGACGGGGATTAGGATTTGAATCACTTTTTGGGTTTGGACTGGTTCCAGATCCAAATTGAGGTGGGCTCATCCCTCTTCCCTACTGTAGATATATACCTTGGGAATAACATATCCAGTATGCAGAGAACCCCACTTCCTTGAACCCTCAGACTGGTCAGAAGGTGTACACTTAGTCAGTTCGTTTGTGCGTACTAGCGAGGTAGTCTCAGGAGCAGGGAAGAAAAGCCTGTGCTCCACACTGGAGTCTATATGCAGCAAGCTCCCATATAGGGGGATTTGTTAAGGTCATAGACTGCCGGAGTCCAGCTCCAGCTGAGTCTGGGGTCTGAAGGGGTAAAGGTAACTGTGGTGGTAGAAATGACTATACCAGAAACCACAATTGCAGTTCTAGTAGAGGATGTTGACTGACCCGCTCAGGAGAGGTCAGCCCAAATATCTTCTTTCTTTTTCTTTTCTCTCTCTACTTCTGAAAAAACAGCCTTCTACAACCATTGTTTATAATTAGAAAGCTTACAATAGCAGTAAAGCATCAGACCATAAATCAATCCATGAGTTTGCACAATATTTCTCAGTGTACAATATTTTTCAATAATCACAGTAAAAGGAAAGTACAAAGTTCAATGATTAACCTTTTTTTAACATAGCCAAGCAATGTCTTCATTGTTTTCTTTATAGCCTTGCGGTTTCTATTTTACCATAGAAGTGTAAGACAGCCTGTCCCCATTTGCCCTTTAATTCTTTGAATTTAATATTTACAGGTAGGTGCGTCTATTTGAGAGAATTATTTTTCTCATGGGAATGGGAATAACCAACTCTTTATTTATTGTCTAACCAATATTCCAATTTATCTTATCTCTCTCCCTGTATGACCTTTCCACCATGGCTTTCCCATTTAAGATGTCCCCATTTTCCCCATTTCTCCCTTGATAATAACAGTCTCTTTTGGTCCCTCCTCTCTTGCCATTTATCTTTAAGGGCTTTTTGAATCGCTTTTAGTCTTTGTAAAAGAATAGGCAACTTTTCTTCAGAAGTCATGTACCACCAGCTTTTTACTGACCTAGCTAATCTTTCTATCCAAGAGGGATTTTCCCTAAGCCAAATAGTTTTTCCTTTTACCAAACTTTAGTCTCAATAGTTCCTCGTTTTGGGTTAAAGTGATAAACTCCTGTAAGAGGCACAAGGGTATCTATTGCATGCTATCTTTTCCTTTTGGGTGAAACCAGGCCTCATTATTAATCACAAATGCAGGTCCGAATGAGGTCATAGTCATAGGAGGAAGTCGTTTATCTTATTACTTTCGTTTTGTTTCAGTAACATAATAATTCTGCTAAAGGCAGAGATTTCCCCGCTTTAGTTTCCCATTCCATCATCAGAGTTGGTTATCAGAATACTTAAAGAAGAGAAGGTTATACAAATTACACAAACTGGGAGTAACTGGAGAAGGGATATCCACCAAAAGAACAGCGGTCATCGGCTTTCAGCTGGAACTTTGTCAAACAGCACTCTTGCCAAGAACCACGGAACTCTTGGAGCCAGCATCAGACGACATGATGCAAGTCCCTTGACCTTGAAAAACCGCTTGGATGATTCATGGATGGTTCCAGTCACTACCTGCCTGATCTTTGGAGTCTGGGGCATTTCTTGCCTATTTATGCATATGTATGCATATGTATTTATGGGACTCTCCATTAGCAGGGCAGGCATAGAATTGGGGGGGGTCTGAATTCCTTTTTCAAATTTTAAGTTGCTACAACCCTCTGTTCTACCCCCATGCCTGCCATTGGAGTACCATAAGTTTAAGGTCATAGGGTACAAAGGTCTATCTGGAAGGTGGGTTGACTGTCGGTGGTCATAGCTGCAAGGACTTTTCTATCCCCAGTCTTCATTAGTTTCCATTCTTAGGATTAGGGGCAATGGGGATTATATGCATTTCCTTTGGAGAGAAAAAGAAACCAACAATTAGGGAGTTCCTGTCAGTCTTGTCTTTAGAGGATCAGAAGTCTGAGTGACAGTCCATTTCCCATATTCTTCTGTAACCTTTAGTTGGGTATGGTGGACCCAAGAGGAGAGTCCAGTCACTGTCGCCTGTGTTGGTGTGGTGAGAAATACAGTATATGGTTCCTTCCAGGTTGGCTCTGAGGTCCAGGCTGGGATCCTCCTGACCCACACCAAGCCATAAGGCTGGAACTCATGGGCTAGTTTTGGAAAGACTGGGGATCAGTTTCTCAGACTGTCTGGTGACTGGCCCTCTGGGTCTGTTGCAGATCTTCTAATGATTTGAGAAAGGAATTATTAGTGATTTCCATTTTATGTATACATATTAACATGTGGAGGATAGGTGGTAGTGTCCCAAACATAATTTCATAAGGGGTGAATCCTTACCAGTAGGGGGCACACCTGACCCTGAGGTGGGCAAAGGGAAAGAGGCTGGGCCATCTCTCACCTGTTTCCATAATCATTTTGGTCACGGTCTCTTTCAAGGTCCTATTCATTCTTTCTACCTGTTCTGAGCTCTGTGGACTACAGGCACAGTGTAATTTCCAATTAATATTTAATGCCCTTGTCAGATTTTGGCACCTCTTGGTCATGAAGGCTGCCCCAGGGTGAGGGGCAGGCTGAACGTAGCAATTAATTCCTGGAGCATTTTCTTAGTCATTATGGAGGCTGTCTGAGTTCAGGTAGGAAAAGCTTCCACCCATCCAGAGAATGTATCCACAAACACCAAGAGATACTTGTACCCAAAGATAGTTGGTTTAATCTGGTAAAGTTCAATTCCCAATATTCCCTGGGGGTGGTACTGCAGGTGCATATTCCCTCTGGGACTTTCTTTCTCCCTTTAGAGTTCACCTGGGCACAGGTGGGACACCTGGATATAAAGTCTTTGGCGATGTAGTCTAGCTGGGGAATGTAATACCTGGTTCTGAGTAGTTCAATAATCTTGGTTGACCCCTGATATGTTGCCTGGTGGAGTTGTGTCACCAATTGTCTCCCTAAGGCTGCTGGGAGGATAGGTCTTTCATCTGGCAACAACCACAATCCTTTTTTTTTCATTTAGTGCCCTTTTGTTGTGCCCACTTCCTCTGAGGTGTATGTAGACTTGTGGGGCAAGTTTGGTTCTGCCAACGTGACCAGGACTTGGAGAGTCCCCACTGGTTCTAGGGCTACCTCCCAAGCAGCTAGCTCTGCTTCCCTATTTCTCCCTGCCTTGGGGGAGTCCCCTTTTCAATGCCCTTTGCAGTGCACGATGGCTACTTTTTTGGTAGCCAGATTACTTCCAACAGGGCCAAGATCTTCCCTTTATTCTTTATTTCTTTACCAGCTGAGGTAAGGAGCCCTCTCTCTTGGTACAGTGCCCCATGCACATGAAAGGTGGAAAAAGAATACTGGCTGTCTGTATACACAGTGATGGTTTTGCTCTTACCCAATCTAAGCACCTGTGTTAGGGCTATGAGTTCAGCCTTTTGGGTGGAAGCTCCTCGGTTGAGGGACTGGGTCCAGATAGTCTGTTCCTTTGTGGTGATTGCAGTCCCAGCATACCTGATGCTGTCCTTGTATAGTACCTCATCTGCCTCCAGCAGTGGGACATCAGTCAGGTCCAGTCTGGTGGATTGGATCAGGTCAGTCTCCTTGATACAGTCACATGCAGGAGTTGTTCTGGGTTGTCATCTGGCAACAGGCTTGCTAGGTTGAGGGCTGAGGTTTTTCAAAACCTTATGTGGGGTTGATTTAGGAGGAGTGCCTGATAATGTGTTACTTGGGCATTGGACATCCATCTCTCTAGACTGCCCCTCAGGAGGGCCTCAACTGAATGAGGAGTGGTCAAGTGTAGTTCCTGTCCAAAGGCCAACTCATCATCCTCCTTTACTAATATAGCAGCAGTGGCTATGGCCCGTATACAGGTTGGCCATTCAGCTGATACAGGATCTAGTCTTTTGGATAGGTAGGCCTTGGGTGATTTTCAGTCCCAGGACCTGGGCTAGAAAATGCCACGGTCCTCATTCACAAACAGGTGGAAGGGTTTAGTGACATCTGGGAGAGCCAGAGCCGATGCAGGTACAAGGGTTCTCTTTAGGGCTTCAAAGGCTTCTTGTTTAGTCTCAGTCCATTCTAGGAGTTGTGTCCCTCTGAGATTGGCATATGAGTTTTGTGATTTCTGCAAACCTTAAAATCCACAGGCGGCAATAATCAACTGCCCCCAGGAATTCCCGTACTTGCCTTTTATTCTATGGAGTTGAGGATCTGCAGGATCACTGAGATACAGCCCTGGAACAGAGCACATGTTCCCCTTTCCAAATTATACCCCAGATAGGTGACATGGGACACACAAAGCTGAGCCTTCTTGGCTGATACCTAATATCCCAGGGTTTGAAGAGTCCTTCAGTGACACTCTTGTGCTCCCCTTCTGTCTCTGAGGTGATGAAGAGATCATCCACATACTGGAGCAAGGTACTGTCTGTCTGGATAGCTCTGACAGAATTCTAGGAGGTTTGCACTCAGGGCCTCATCAAACAAAGTTGGAGCATTCTTAAGCCCTTGAGGTAACCTAGCCCAAGTCAACTGGCCAATGTATCCTCCTTCTGGATTAGTCCATTCAAATTCAAAGATGGGCCAACTAAGAGGGGTCAGGGGTAGGGAAAAGAAGGCATCCTTTAGGTCTAGGATTGTATGGACTGTTTCTATGGAGGTAGGAGGCTTAAGAGAATATAGGTGTTCGTTACCATAGGGTGGATGGGCTCTCTCTGCTTGTTAATCTCCCTGAGATCCTGCATGGGTTAGTAGTTTGGGTTCCAGGCTTCAGAACTGGGAACAGTGGGGTGTTCTAGGGGGAATGACAGGGAACAAGAATCCTTGCTTTCCTTAATCTGTTTATGTGTTTGCATTTTCTTGCTTTGCCTCCTGAGTCATGAGGCATTTTCTGATTCTCACAGGGGTTTATTTTACTCAACAACTGGGTGACAATTGGAGGTCAGCGGGCAGTCAGACCTGGGGGTTATTTTCAGCCTAAATATGTGTAGACAGTTGTTGTAATTTCTGTAAGTATCCTGAAAACTGGCTATTCCCTACTACCAGTTGGCTCTGGTTGCAGATGGTACTCCTCAGACAAGGGGCAAGTTACTAGGACATTAGTTGGGGCCTGGCCTAGGCTCAAGGTTAGGTGGGCTTCCATTTCTCTGAAGAAGATGGTGTCCCTCAATTTCTGGAGGAGGTCTCTGCCCATTAGGGGGTATGGAGAGTCTGGTATAGAGAGAAAGGAGTGGGTCACAGTACCTTGTCCCAAGTCCATATTCTGGGAGGTGGTCCAATTGTAGGAGACAGTCTGATTGGTCACACCCTGTACTGCTGGTGGGACAACATGTATCCTAGAGCTTTTGTCAATATTGAATGAGCAGCCCCTGAATCTACAAGGAACTTAATAAGTTTCCCCCGAATCTTCATCGTCACCATGGGCTCCTGTGGAATGAAATGGAGCTGCTACCCCATCTGCTACCCCATGTGCTCCTGGGGTTCAAATGAAGTCCATTTCCAGCCCCGTCAGTCTTCCCCAAGTTGGAGGATGGAGCACCCCCATTTCTTCTCCTGGTGGGGATATTCATTCTTCCAGTGTCCCTTTTGTTTACAATAAGCACATTGATTCTTTTCCAGTCTCTTTCTCTCTCATTGTCTCCTGTCTCCTCTCCTGGGATTTCTATCATCTGCTTCCCTAAGGGCTGCTATCATTGCACTAGTCAGTTTTTTATTTTTCTTATCTTCCACAGTATCATGATTATTGTAGATGTTTTGAGAAAGTTCTAACAACTGTGATCTATTCATGCCCTCAAATCCTTCTAGTTTCTGTAATTTCCTTCTAATGTCTGGAGCCAACTGTGTGATAAAGGCAATATTTATGACCTGGTAGTTTTCTGGGGGTGCCAGATCTACCAGGGTGAAGAATCGGTAAGCTTCTAGGAGGCACTCCAGGAATGCAGTGGGAAATTCTTGATTCCTGAATGACCTCACTTACCTTAGAAAGATTTGTGGGTTTTCTGGAAACTGCCCTTATTCCTTGTCATGCCGTCTCCAATGGAGCCCGCGTGAGATCCTCCATGGGTTGAGGCTGAAACTTCAAGGAAAGTTGCCTCTTGGAACTGGCTGTGCTAAAAAAGATATGTTGTGTACTTGGCGTGCTTTTACTTGCTATTATCTTTCTGACTGTCACTGTATCATGGGCTTTCAGGGGGCCCGGAAAGCACCTGGTGTTCTTGACACTGCTGTCACTGCCTTTATTGAAATCTTTTAATTATCCTAGTATGCAGGAAGAGTTCTCAGGAACTCAATGCCTTTTTGGGACTTATAGAGTTAAGAAATAACTTAGAGGCCCTATGGCCCACTACAAATAAGCAAAGAATGTTATCAAATAGTTAAAAATGTAATATCAGGTACAGCTAATGTTGAAAGTACGTGATGGGTTAAGGTCATTTTGACCTGAAACCACAGAGCTGAGCGGAATCCTGAGTACATGGGAAAGGCTGGCAGTGAAGGCCACGGCGGGGGTTTGCTGTCTGGTGCCAGGTTGATGGGATGGGGAGGTGTGTTTTGGCTGTACATGATGATTGGCAGGGTTGTTTTGCTTTTATCTCTGGAATTGTAAATCTTGGCATGGCTGTTCTGCAGTTTCTGTTGGGAGTTTTTGCAATCTTTGCTGTATATATTTCAAACCTTGCAGCTGCAAAAATTACACTCAGACCTTCACCAAGCTCTTGTGTGTCTGTCTGTTTGTCACTCGCCGAATCCTTGCCCACTCTCTCGAGGACCCTGTTCCCATTGGACTGAACTGCTCCGGTCTGGGCTGGTCCATCACAATTCCTCCCTAAAGGACTTGCTGAAATTTGTCCAGATCCCCCTGACCTCTGTCAGTATTGGGGTCCCAGTCAAGTCTCTCAGAGGGGAAGATATGCTCTATATGGGTGTCACTGTCGTGGGGAGATGCTGGCCGAAGAGCAATCTTTCTGTTCTCTAATTTGATCCTGTCCTGCTCTTTCACCATGAAGAAAGTGGCCAAGAGTTGCTGAAAATCATCGCAGGTGGGCTGGAGAGTAAAAAAACAGTCTCAAGGAGACTAATGAGTGCCTGGGTTTTTTTCAGAGAAAGGAGGGTTTTGAGTTTTCTAATTATTAAGGTCAGTGGAAAAAGGAACATAGATGATAATGGGCATGGGCTCCACTTGTTGGATCCTGAGCTTCCTATTGCTTCCTGTTGCCTTGGTCCCATGGAAGGAGGTCCCTTAGGGGGAGGATAGGTCCCTTGGTCCCTTAGGGGGATGATAGGTGCCACATCAGCCTCATTTTGCCTCCCCATAAACAGAGCCAATTCATGTATGTGAAGGAGAGAGGGGTCCCAATGTGGAGGAGACTGAGTCTCCATCTGAATTCCTTTTGGCTGTCTGTTTAGACCATAGTTGACTGGGTGTGTAGGGTGGATAGATGTCACTGTCCTCTGGTGGGGTCAAGAGATCATCAGTACTCTGCATTTCTGCCTGCCTCAGGTCAGACTAACAAAACATGGGTAGCTAAAGAGAGAGTACAGGTTTTAAGCCAGGGTGGAGGATTCAGAATCAGGCACAGCCAATGATTGATGTCAGGATATTGGTCAGGGTTCCCAGTTCCTCAGTGACCATGTTCCAAACTGTGCCAGCCAGCCAGACATCCAGGGTCCCCTCACTGGGTCACCCCAAATTGAAAGTTTGTCATTTGAGATCAAAGAATGTCCCAGGTGAGAAATGGATGCCATAGTAACTCTTGTCCTCAAAACCATCCCTTATTGCCATAGGTGACAGATTGACAGAAACAAACAACAAACAAGACCAGCACAAATACAGACAACGGCACGAGAAATACACAGGGGTCACCAAACAGTCATACACTGTTTTTTAATCCTTAATTACAGAGAGATGGTGATATCACACAGTTCCCTGGACACCAGTGCATTGCTTCAGGCCTCTCCTAAGTGTCCCCTACTGAGTGCGCCTCAGTCCAACTTACTTCCGGAGGTTTTCAACACCAGGTGACTTTCTATGATCTTCAAAAATTTTTTTGGATGAGTTTATCAGAGATTACCAGAGCACCAGGGCAGCAGAGGCCAGAGTTCCTGGGTCCCTGGAATGTCTCAGATGGCTCCTCCCCTAGGTGTCTGTCCAGACCCGATCTCCTTTCACTCCTGTTGAAGACCAAGACACCTCAGGGTTTGGAGTCTAAGTCTCTGGGGATCTCGCTGGGGCCTCCAAAAATGTTGTGCGGTGTCCCACCAGAGAAGATCATCCAGACACTGAGCATTGCCAAAAGAAAGTCTTTATAGCCAGCCAGTGACAACACTGGGCATTAGATCCCAAGTGCAGCCCTGAGTCTTTCTCAGGGTAGGCTTTTATACAGAAAAAACACATCCTTGTTTGACCAGGGGTGGAAAGCCCCTGCCCAACAATTTCTCATAGTTCAGGGGTGGGAAAAGTTCTCAACAGTTTCTTCCTGCAGGTGCAAGCCAAGTGGAGTTGAAAGTACAGAAGCCAGAAGCAAGCAGTTATGAAAAGCAGTCAGACACATGTTGATCTTTTTCTCAAACCCATATCCTGGTGCAGTTGAGCCAAACTTCTCCTGGTCTTTTTTTTATCTGACCATAATTATTGTGCTAGGAATTATCCAGTGACACACCTTTTTCTGGCCCTACACTCAGCTGAAAATGGTTCTTTTCCTTCTCACTCTGTCAAGGGACATCTTAAAATCAAAAGAAAATTCACCCTACCTTGAGATTCCAATGGCACCTACCCTGCTGAGAAATAACCACCATACTTTCATCTGCCTTTGACTGGGAGAAAGGATGGAGACCTCAACTTTCTCCTTAATTGAACACTGTAATCCAAAGGAAGAATGTTCAGTGTTTTTCAGATGGTGTTGTTATACAGGAACTTATTTACAAATCCAAAAACCAAGACTTCCTTTTGGTCATGGAGCAAAAAACACACCCACTTCACAGATATACAGTAGGGTACCCAAAAAGGAAGCACACTCTCATTGTGGGGGAGCTTATTGGTCATTTAAAAAAATTGTCATGTGTAAATATTGCCACTCCTGGGGCATGGCCAGGATCTCCTTCCACTCAACATGATGGCCCTAACCAGGGGCCTAGAGGATAAACTGAATGGCATAGTATGGAAAGTTACCATCAAAGACTTCACTCTACAGGGAGAATGAAACTTTGGCCTCAGATGGTGGTGGAAGGGAAGTATGCCATCAGATGGCACCCTAGCAACACTTCATGTAATAGCAGAGGTCGTTGAAGACTCTTCTGAAAATCCAAAAGTTATTCTTTTAGTCCATGGGGGGAACCCCCACCCTGCCCCATGGTTCCTCCTCCTTGGTTTTGCTAAGGGCTCAAATTGACCAAACCAGCCCTGACCCCAAACTGAGGACAAGCCAGAGATATCCATTTAAAGGGGCCTTTTACAGTCCCTACCACTCTTTCCACTGGATTGAGAGGTAGCCTGAACACCAGTTCTCCTTTTACTTCCCTCCTCCTGATACCAATGGACCAATTGAATAGATGCTTACTCTCATGAATGGTAACCATACCATGCTTTCCCAACTCCAACTGGATTTGGATATGCTTATAGGCAAGCCAGGTGTCCTACTAAGTAGTGGGCTTGTCTAACATCTTAACTAATGCTTCATCACCAAGACCTTGCCTCCTGCCCATGAACCCCCAGTACAAATTTTAGGGGAGGCAGTCTGTGTAGGCCCCCTTCTCCCATGCATACTGATAGCCCAGAATTCCAAAGCTCCTAATGGTACCCATTTCTTTTGTCCCAAGGGCATCTTTTCCTGTTACTCCACACACCATACCCCAATATGATCCAATATACTTGGTAGCAGACCTGACAGTAATCCCAGGGGAAGATATGAAAATCCGGTCAACTTTCACTAGAATTAAAAGAGACTCCACAGTACTCCTCCTTTTTGCTGGTAATGACTATGCTGGGGCCTGCCATTGTGGGAGGGACAGCCATTGAACTCCAGCAGGTACAACACAGCCAGATCACCCAACACATTTCAGACGAACTGGACAAGGTACAGTATAGCACTGACACATTTGAAACTAAACTAAATTCCCTGGATGTTAAGGTATTGCAAAACAGAAGGGGATTGGATCTAATCACTGCAGAGAAAAGTGGGATCTGTACTATGCTGGGGGAAGAATGTTGCTTCTATACCAACCTGTGGGGAATAGTAAGGAAAAATAGTAGACAGCTACAGGAAAGACTAGATTCCTGGGCCGACTCAACCATATGGATGGAAGGATTTCTGGTACTCCTGGGGCTCATGGCTAATGCCCCTCACAGAACCCTCCTTCATAGTTATCTTGGCCCTTATTTTTGGACCCTGTATTTTAAAGCTTTTTTCCATTCTGTCTTAGCACTCTGTCTACAGCAAAGCATATAGGCCCTTACTTCCTACACCGTTACTCAGCTATTCCTGACTGAGGAGTGACAGCCTCCCTGAGCCTCAGAGATAAAATAACCTGAGGAAGAGCCACTCAGTCTTGAACAATAAGAACTTGATGAACACAGATACGGACACCCCTAAAAGATTCCCCCAGCCCCTATCATCAACTGACCTTAGCACGAAGTAGTTAAGAGAAGGATGTGATGCTCCTTCTCCCCATTCTCCTCCTTTCCCTCCTTTTCTTTATGCCCCCAGTGTATGGAATGATACAATGTGTGAATTTCAGGAGAACCATAAGCCTCATTAAGGAAGTCATAAAACTACAAATCCCTTAAAGTGGCCAATTGACCCTAAATTGACAGGCTGGCTTTGGTCAAGCCATATCAATTGGTCACTCCCAGAAAGAGACTATTTGTGGAGCCAACCTATCTCCTTTCGTGCCCTAGATAGCTTGCCTGTCCTGCCTCAGAAAATAATCTTGGGAGGAAGCCTTTCAACCACCTGAAGACACCAGAGCCTGGCACCGAGTAAACTCCTGCAATTGTGTTCAGTAGAATTCCTATATAAACTCCAATTCCTCCTTCATTGGAAGGCTTCTTCCTGCAGGAAAGCTTCTGATGTTTGCTGTGATACCCAAATAAAGGACACATTCCTTGCCTGTTGTGGGTCTGGCTCTGGGTCTTATTTCTAAACCCTAAACTCTATCATTTTCTGCTCTCCTAAATTTAACACTAACAACTATCACAGTGCCTAAAAAGCAGATACTGAGTCCAGCCATGGCAGTCAAAAGAAAAAATGAGGATTATCCCAATAAGTGGATGATTTTGGAAGCCCTCTGTAGGGAAGCTGCATTCAAAATGGCACTGACTGCCTCAGTGGGGGGAGGAGCTAAGCAATTGGACAAGGGACAAAAAAATAAGAAAAAGTGTATGTAATTGGAGACTAACCAGGAGGAAAATGCATGAGCACCTCGTGATCACCATAGTAGTGCATTGAAAGGAGCCTGCATGCTCTACGTGACCTTCCACAGGATTGGAGGATAGGTTCCTGCCTATGCTAATGATTGTAGTTTTTGCCTTTATAAACGTTGTAACACAATAAACGAGTTCCTGCATGACTAAACTCTCTGCTGTATCTGAGAGTCTTGGGGAGGCGGGTGAACGGGTGAGCAGCGCACATACCCCTCCTCAGCCCCCATCGCTGAGCCTCACTGGTGGGCAGAGGCTCAGCATTCTGGTGCCCCGTGTGAGGAAACTTTTATGGAGAAGTTCTATGCCAAGGCCAATTGGGCTCTCGGGGTAAGTGAGACCCTTAGCATGGGTAACGCAACTTCAGCAAAAGGTGACCCGGCCTTAAAGACTCTTCGATATATGCTCAAGAGCCGAGGCTTGGAACTATCTGATGCCAGGTCTGGGAGACAGTGACGCTTTTGGAGCCCTGGGTGCCTGCAGCCAATCTCTTCTCCTGAGATACCTGGGAGAGGGTGGAGAGGCTGGCGAGAGAGAGGGAGAAGCACTTTGGGACAGAGCCCCTGCTGGGGTTCTACCCATGATGTTGGTCCTTAAGGGCACCTTCAGTATGGGAGATTCCCCTACCTCAGCATTGCTGATGACAGTAGGGAAGGGGAGGCAAAGGGCTTGAAGGAGAGGGAAGAGGAACAAGACTCTGGGGCGTGGGCACAGTTTGATGCAGAGCGAAAGGAACAACGCAGCACCAAAGCCCCCATGGGAGTGTTTGCCTTGGGTGTTAGAGCTAGATTGACTATCGAGGCCAAGGAGGAGACCAAAGAGGCAGATGGGGTCAGTGAGAGAAATCACCCTGGAGAAAGAGAGGGGGAGGAGCAGCCCCCAGCCTATCGGTCGGGCGGTTCACATGAGCCCCTCCGCTGGGACCATGACCCCTGATTGCAGCAGGATAGACGAGGGGGGTGGCATGGGGGAGGCAGAGAGGCCCCCTCAGCCCCCCCCACCCAAGGGAGCCTACATACACTGATGCTTTTCCAGTGAGAGTGCAGATGGAAACCACCCCTGCCTGTAAGGCGTTCCTAGTAAACTTGGTTCTAGGACTGCAGAGGCCAGCTGATTGGTATCCATGGGAACCTAAGGACCTTAAGGAGTTAAGGGCCATTGTCCTCAGTGATGACCCAACTCTCCTTGGGCCAAGGCTTTGCTGGACAACATCACCCACCAGCCATGTGTCCCTAGAGATTGGATGGATATGGCTAAGGTAGTCCTCCCTAGCAATCAGTTCATCAAATGGTTAGCCTTATACAAAGAAGAGTGTAGAACCATAGCAGAGCAAAATCATGGAGCCAACCCGCAGATCCCCCTTTCCTATGGGCAGCTGATGGGGACTGCTGACACCTATTCCACCAGGGTACAACAGGCAGCTTTGCCTGCCCCGTACCAGGACCAGGTGAGGGGAGCACGCCTTGCAGCCTGGAAGAAGCTCAATGAAGGGCCATCAGAGAATCCTCTTGTGGGGCTGAGGCAAAAGGCAAGTGAGCCCCTTGCAGACTTTGTAGACAGAGTAGAGAAGAGCCTTGTCAGGAAATTGCCTCCCAGACCTCTGAGGGATGAGTTCACCAGATTAATGGTGTGGGAAGGTATGAATAGCGATCATTGGCCTCCTGCTCAGGCTTGAGGCAGGCCTCGGTCAGCTGCTGGATTGAAGCCTCCCAAGATGTAGGAACTCATAGCCAACAGACACAGGTGCTAACCACTGCCCTACAGGCCCAGACTGCCTCCCTGGCCAATGCCCTGACCCAGGCGCTCATGGTGGCTGGGGGGGGGGCGAGCCGCCCGAGCCAATAGAGAGGAGAAAAAAGTGGGGAGTGCTTTAAATGTGGCAAGACAGGACATTTTAAGAGGGACTGCCCAGAGCCCCTTGGACCCCATGGGGGAAGGGGGGCGGGAGCCCAACAAACCCACAACCCTCTGCCCCTGTTTCAGGAAGGGGTTCCATTGGAAAAAGGATTGCAGGTCAAGGTTTGACTTAGCAGGCAGACCTTTAATATAGTTCTGGGGTGGTCTCTAGCCCCATTACCCAAAGGAGGAAAGGTGGAATCACAGGCTCACTGGACAGTCCCGATACACCTGGGAATGAGGCCCCCAATACATATTTTTATAGCAGGTAAAAGATTTCTTTGCTTAGTGGACATGGGGGTGGATCGTATGATCCTTTGAAAGGAGGAAGTACCCACGACATGGCCGCTACAGGCCAGCCCTAAAGTGTTGGGGGTGGGGGGACTTTCAAGGTCAGAGGAGGTAAAGGGATTGGTAAAGTGGAGAGATGCAGATGGGGCAGAAGGGGAGATACAACTGCTAGTGGTTGAGGGTCTCCAATCCAATCTCATGGGCCAAGATAACCTGAGCCAGATGGATGCTGTGCTGACCACAGAAAATAGGGCCTTTTATGATGATCTCTTAGATCACGAGGAAGCCAATCACATGCCACAAAGGGTTGAAGGGGTTAAGGAGCAGGATTTCTCCTATTTTCATAATTACAGGGGAGAGCCCAGCAAGATCCCTTGGGTTCACCCCCAATACTAAAGGCCACCTCCCCTCAGGTCCTTTGTATTGAATGGAGAGAGGGACCACCAGTATGAGTGGAGCAGTGGCCCATGACTGAGGTAAAACTTAAGGCTTTAATAGATCTAGTGGTGGAGCAAGTGGCGCTGGGGCACCTTCGCCCCTCAGTCAGTCCTTGGAATACTCCAGTGTTTGTCATCAAAAAGACTTCAGGAAAATGGTGAATGCTCCAAGATCTTCGGATGATTAACGACAGAATGAAACTGGTAGGCACCCCCTTGTGAGGGATGCCCTGGATGGCTGCAATACCAGTAGAGCATTCTATTGCAGTTGTGGATATTAAAGACTGTTTCTTCTCCATTCCCCTTAGCCCAAGAGATTGGGAAAAGTTTGCCTTTTCCATTCCGACCTTAAACCATCAGGCCCCTGATAGGAGGTTTGAGTGGACAGTGCTTCCCCAAGGAATAGCCAATAGCCCAGCCTTTTGCCAAAAATATTTGGCTCCTATTCTTCAGCCTTTAATGGCTGGCACTGAAACACTAATATGCTCATATATGGATGATCTTATAATTGGACATATAAAGGTAGTCAAATTACAGCCTTCCTTAAATATAGTGCTACAAAGGCTGAAAAAACACGGCCTCCGGGTAGCACATGAAAAGATCCAACGTGTGCCTCCTTTTAAAATCCTAGGCATACAGTTACTCCTCACAGGCCAGCCCCCTTAAACCCACCTTAGACATCCCCAAGGAGCCTACAATACTACAACTCCAACGGCTTATGGGAGAAATAAATTGGCTCAGGCCCTGGGTAAAGGTCCCCACACAAGCATTGAGCCCCCTCTATCAGCTCCTCACGATGGGACCTCCCTAGACCAAGGTCATGTTGGAGGACATACACTGGGAGGCAGTTAGGGCCTTCTAGGAGGACCTAGATGTGGGGGCTTCGGTCAGAAGATACTCCCTTAAGCTCCCCTTTTGTTTGTGGGTTATTACAGGAGACAGGCTGGCCATGGCCACATTAGTCCAAGAACAGGAGCCAAGGGAATGGGTACACGCTACCCTCGGGGGTCAACCAAGGGTATACACAACTGGGGATCAACTAGCAGACATGATTATAAGGGGAAGGAGCCTGGCAGCTCAAAGCTTCAGGAGAGATCCAGATAAGATTGTTGTCCCCTACCTCTTAGCGGATTTCAATTGGCTTAGGAGCAGCAATTCAAGAGTGGCAATGGCTCTAGAAGGATATTTTGGAGACATCACTTGCCACTACGGGGCCTCTAAATGGATCCCAGCCCTTCAACGGCTGCCCCTCAAGGCACCTTCTCTCTTCTCCAAAGTCCCCCATGGCTTACATGTATTTACTGATGGGGGTCAGAGCGGGGCTGCCTATGCAGGATTTGGCCCCAACCCAGGAGGAGGGCCCCAGAGGTGTGACTTCTGTGCTGCAAAGGGTTTGGCACAATTCAAAGAGATACTGGTGGTTCTCATGGCTCTTCAAGACCTAAACTCCCCCTTCAACCTGTACACTGATAGCCTTTATGTGGCTAACCTCCTCCCAGGCTTACCACAAGCCCATATCAAATTAGACTCCAACCCAATTACCACACTCATGGTCTCGATCCAAGGCACCTTGGAGGGCAGAAGCTCCCCCATTTTCATTCAGCATATGCAGAGTCACACAGGGCTACCTGGATTCATTACAGAGGGCAACAACCTGGCTGATTGTCTGGCCTCAAAAGGGGCCCACATATATACGGCCCAGGAGGTAGCAAATCTTCATGACCTCACATCAATTGGCCAGGCCTTTGTGCACGGTTTCCCACTGTCCTAATAAAGGATTTAAAAAGAATAGCACATACCTGTAAAGCTTGCCAACCCTATCTAAAGGTGCCCCCCCCACAAGGCCCGGGAGTTAATCCAAGAGGACTACAGCCTAATAAGTTGTGGCAAACAGATGTCACATACTATGTGCCTTTTGGAAGGCTTAAGTACATTTTTGTGTCTATAGGCACTTTTTCTCATGCATGTTGGGCTACCACCCATTCAGGAGAAAATTCCAAAATAAACATTTTAAATTGCTCAAAAAATACCTTGCAATCTAAATTTCAAGCTCACTGGGGACAAGAAAAACACAAAACCCCAAGTAGAGGTGAGGTGGAAGGACCCAATTATGGGCCAGTGGAGAGGACCAGACCCACTGTTAACGATGGGAAGGGGATTCAGTTGTGTTTTCCCCATGGGAGAAGGTAAGCCTATATGGGTACCAGCCAGAAACCTCAAATATCTCCCCCTACAGGGTGATGGCTCCAACCAAGATGATGAACAGGGAAAAGAAAAGACTCTGGTGGAGCTGACACTTGGCCCTTAAGGCCCAGAAGAAAAAAACAAAACATAGACAGACACCTCCTCATAATTGCCAAGGGAGACCTACCCTTGAGGAAGTCTTTCTCTGTCTCTTACAGATCAAAATGAGGAAACTCACCTTCATGCTCATCCTGTCACTCCTAAAAATCGAGGAGCCGATGCTAACAAGATCATCTGGACCTATAGAAACCCTGAATCCACATCAGCCCCCAAAGGTCACGTGGTTGGTGACCAATGTGGCTACTGGAGTGATTGCCAACAGCACTACCAAGGTGACACCACCGGACACATGGTGGCCTGATCTCTGTGCCCTGGCTACTGGATCATGGGACGTCGGTGACTGGACTCAAGGGGGGACCCAGCCTGAATGTGGGGACATAGGACATGGATGCACATTACCGTTAACAGGGTCCCCCAGGGAGCTGGGGTGCTCCCATGTGCTCAAGTGGGACGCATTATTACAGACAGAATTTTATTTGTGCCCAGGAAGTGGTAGAACTTTGCAACAGCTGTGCAACTGAAGGGAGGGGCTGATTCTTACTATTGTTATAACTAGGGATGTGAAACCACAGGGACGGGGTATTGGATTAAGGACTGGGGCCTGATCACTGTCAAAAGGATACAGAGACCTAGACTTTCCACAAATCCACTATATGGGAGATGTACAAACTTTCATTGCAATCCCCTCCATATAACCTTTATGGAGGAGGGATGGCAGGCGAGGGGCTGGGATTTGGGAAAGACTTGGGGGTTGAGACTCTATGTATCTGGACGTGACCCTGGTCTCTTCTTTATGGTTAGAAAGTGGGTTGATCCCCTCACAAGGCCAAACACACCCAGACAAGCCAACTTGGGGGCCAGGATGGCCAAGCCTTACCCACCTGCCATGAGCCTCTCCCCCACAGGACTTATGCTTCCCCCGCAAAACCGTCATTCAAAACCCAGAGCGATATCCAATGGGTTTAAGGATCTGACCCCAAAGGGAGGGTCAGAGATCCTAATGGCTATCCAGCTTGCATATAGAGTTCTCAACTTGACCCATCTGGACCTTACCTCCTCATGCTGGTTGTGCTTAGAGGCCGGTGTACAGTTGATCAAGGCAATAGGTGTAATGGGAAGGTTTAATTACACCTCCGATGATCAAAAGTGTCGGTGGGGGGAGTTGTCCTCCAAGACGAGCGGGCTCTCCATACCTGTGACAGATTACAATCTGACCTGTGTCACTACCCTAGATTATCCCTCCCCCTGGGAGGGCTGCTTTAACATAACACAGGAGGCAACAAATAACAGTAATCAATGGGTAGTTCCTGCTGACCCAGCTATTTACTGGTTGTGTCAAAAGTCAGGGCTAACACCCTGTCTCTTATTGACAGTCCTCACACATACTGATGGGGATGCATGTGCCTTGGTAGTGCCTTTCCCCCATGTGCTATATCATTCCTGGGGGGAAATGGAGGCACGGCAATCACTTAGGTTTAAGAGGGAGTTAGTCACCACCTTAACAGTCTCAATGCTTGTGGGACTAGGAATGGGAGGGGTGGCCCTAGGGGCCACCTCTCTGGCCCTTTCCCAACAGGGCCTCCAAAAAATTCAGGCAGACATGGATGCAGGCTTAAACTGGAAATGGCGGTAAGGTTCCTCCAACAATCTATTTCATCGCTGGCACAAGTTACATTACAAAATAGAAGGGGGTTAGACCTTCTCTTTATGCAACAAGGAGGGATGTGCCTAGCACTGGGAGAGGAGTGCTGCTTCTATGTTGACCATTCAGGGGTAATCACAAAAAGCTTAGATGAAGTCAGAAAGGAGATTAATAATTGATATGTCCAGAGGGACCAATCCCTTTTTGACCAATGGTTTAACGCCTTTCCCTGGTTAACAACACTAATCTCAACACTTCTGGTACCCTTGGTGATCCTCACCCTTGTTTGCACCTTTGGACCATGTACCTATGCCCGAGTCATGAAAATGATTTGAGGACAGATAGCACAGGTACAAGCTATGGCAATACGTGTCCATTACGACCGGCTCCCTACCTCCCCCATAAAGGAGACATACACCTAAACCAAGGTTGTCACCAGTTCACCTAACCCAAGGTCTGACTGGTTACTGGGAGAGTGATGCCCTCCCCCTGGTTAATAAAACAAAAAGGGGGAGATGTAGGGAAGCTGCATTCAAAATTGCACCGACCGCCTCAGTGGGGGGAGGAGCTAAGCAATTGGACCAGGGACAAAAGATAAGAAAAAATGTAGGTAATTGGAGACTAACCAGGAGGAAAATGCGTGAGCACCTCGTGGTCACCATAGTAGTGCATTGAAAGGAGCCTGTGTGCTCTACATGACCTTCCACAGGATTGGAGGATAGGTTCCTGCCTATGCTAATGATTGTGGTTTTTGTCTTTATAAGCATTGTAGCACTTACAATAAACGAGTTCCTGCATGACTAAACTCCCTGCTGTGTCTGAGAGTCTCGGGGAGGTGGGTGAATGGGTGAGCAGCGCACTTACCCCTCCTCGGCCCCCATCGCTGAACTACATGTCCTGCCTCGCTGACGGGGCAGAGGCTTGGCACCCTCATCAAGAAACTCTAATTGACTTTGATACGGACATTTAAAATTCACCCTCTTCTGACTTCTCATGGTTCCGTGCCTAGAACTTGTGCCTAACTACACTTGCCTTTACTTCTCCTTCAGGTCTCTCAGACACCAGTTAAGGCCTTTCTTTTCTTTACATAGAGTTATGCACTTTTGGGGTCTCTTAGATAGACCCACAGAAGGGGTACCCCAGTTGCCACACTCTGCCCCATTCAGCCTGGAAGAAGATATAATGACCAGCATCCAAATTCCATATTGGAAGTTAGGGTTACCTCTTCAGAGAGAGGACTAATGAGAAAAAGGGGTAAAAATTGGCTAGTCAGATTTAGGGTGAAGACCTCAAAAGAAAATGACTAGTTTCAGCTGGGTGTGGTGGTGCACACCTTTAATCCCAGCACTCAGGAGACAGAGACAGGAGGATCTCTGTAAGTTTGAGGCCAGTCTGGCCTATGTAGTGAGTTCCAGGCTAGCCTGGGTTACATGGACCTGGCTCAAAAAGACCAAAAAAAAAAAGACTAGTTTCTTTCTCTTTGAGAGCTGGAACTGGTCCCTTCCTGAGGCTAAGGATGTCAGAATTATCTAATATAAAAATGTCTCTAGTTCTGCCATAGCTAGAGCCTGGGGATGCCAATAAGTGGTTCTGAGTTTTTTCCATACCTCTCTTTTTCCTGAAGTAATATCTTGTTCCTGGAAGACATGCTGAGGACACAACCAGAATCTCAATGGACCTGAACACCTGGAATGAGAATGGGACTTACTAGCTCATCACCCCCTCCCCTCATCCTTCCACTAAGTCCTTATTGACTCTCGAGTAATGAGATCATTGTACTATGCTTAATCAACTGTTGTCTCCAAAGATTCTTACAGAATTTCCTGACTGAGCAGCCTATTTGACTGCCCAAGCTACTACCTGAGACCAAATTAAGGCTGTGTTCCCACTCCATGCCACTTGAGGACTCCTCCTCCAATACAAGAGAAAGGATGACCACCAATTCCTTTCTTTTTATGTCTTCAGGGTCTGGAATGATAGAAAACAGAAGTTCCCTGACACAGTCTTGCCCCTGGCCCACTGTTATCTCAATCTGTGTCTCAAGATAAGCTTGATCAAAGGGTCCCAGGAAGAGGAAACCATAAATTTCTCAAGAATGTCCTGACCCATACGTAGCCCATCACAGCTGTATCCTGTATAATCTCTGACCATTCCATTCCTTCCTTGCAGTAGCTTCTATTCCACAGGAAGGTTACTGTGCCTCGCTGTGCTGAATAAGCACATTCCTATCTGTTGAAGGTCTGGCACTGTCCTTTCTTCCAGCTCTACTCTCTTTCTTTCTCTCTAAAACATAACACCATTAACAATAGCTTCAAAAACAATGAAATACCAAGGAATAAACCTAACCAAGTAAAATATCTCTGCAATGGAAATTTAAACCATTAAAGAAGGTGGGTATGGTGGTGCCCACTTTAAATCTTGGCACGTGGGAGGGAGAGGCAGGTGAATGTCTGTGACATGGAGGCCAGCCTGGTCTACAAAGTGAGTAACAGGCCAACTGGTGTTACAGGGAGAACCTGTCTCAAAAATACAAAAAAGCATTGAAGAAAGAATTTTGGAAAGACTGTAGGAGATCAAAGATTCATGCTCATGGGTTATAAGGATTAATCATGTGAAAATGGCCATCTTACCAGAAGAAATGTACAGATTCAAGAAATTTCTATCAAAATTCCATCACCACTCTTCAAAGAAATAGAAAAAAATCAAACTTTTTGTGGAAACATGAAAGGCTCCAGGTCTCCAAAGCAATCCTGAGCAACAAGAAAAATACCACCATTAACAGCATACCTGATTTACAGTTATACTACAGATCCACAGTAATCAAAACAGCATGGCATTAGAAAGAAACAGACATGTAGATCAATAAAATTGGTTGGAGGACTCACATATAAGCCAACACATCTACAGCCACCTGACTTTTGACAAAGATGCCAAAAACATACATTGGAAAATTATATCCTCTAACAAATGGTGCTAAGAAAACTGGATATCCACATGGAGAAGAATGAAACCAATTCTTTTCTTATATCTAAATATCAGCTCCAAGTGAATCAAGGAGTTTAATGTAAGATGTGAAGCTCTGAAATTATTAGAGGAAAAATTAGAGAAAACACTTGAAGCCACAGGTGCATGTAAGAACTTTCAGAACAGGACTCTAGTGGCTCAGGAAATAAGGCCAACAATCAACAAATGAGACCTTAATGAAATTTAAAAGCTCCTTACAGCAAAGGAAACTATTGTGTGAAGAGGTAACCTAAAAAATAGGAGGCACTCTTTGCTAGCTGTACAACTGACACAGGATTAATATTCAGAATATTACAAATATATAGAAAGAACTCTATAATATAAACATCAAGAAAACAACTCAATGAAAGTAAAAGTTTATAAAACTGAACAGAAAATTCTCAAAATAAACACAGATTACTAATAAATATTTTCAGAAGTACACAATACCCTTACACACTAGAAAAATATAAATTAAAACTGCTTTGAGATCCCATCTCACCCCAGTCAGAATGGCTATCAAGAAAACAAAATGGTAAATGCTGGTGAAGGAGGGCGTGGAAAATTGGGAACACATATTCAATGTTGGTAGTGAGTAAAACTGGTGCAGCCACTATGAAAACCAATGTGGTGGTTTCTCAAAAAGCTAAAAATAGAGCTACCATATGACCCAGCTCTATAACTCCTGTACCTATACCCAAAGGAGTCTATCCTAGTACAGAGATACTTTGCACATGGATGTTCATTGCTGTTATATTCATAAAGGGTAGGAAGTATAATTGGCCTAGAGGTCAATCACCTGATGAGTGGCTAATAAAAATGCAGTATATATACATAATTGAACTTTATCCAATTGTAAATAAAAAGGAAATTTATTAAATTTTCTGGAAAATGAATAGAACTGGAAAATATGAGTGAGGTAACCCAGGTAAAGAAAGACAAATACATGTTCTCTCTTTTCTGCAGATCCTAGTTTTGAATTTTTACTTTTGTTTCTTTAACTTGGAGTGCCTGTAGAGGCCAGGAACCTAGAAAATGGCCATTTGGGGGACCTGGAAAAGAAACCTGGAGTGAGAAGGAGAGAGTGGGCCACATGTGATACAAAAGTAGAGAGTGGAATACTGGGGGTGTAAATGTTTAAGTGGGGGTCATTTGGAGGGTAGGGGAGATGAGAGGGTGTTGGAGGGTTAACTGTATCTAAGGATATATGAAAATACCACATGGAAACCTATTTTGTAAGCTAATCCAAAAATAATAAAAGAAGACGTTTCAAAGGAGGTACCCTTTATAGGTAGATAACGCTGATCACAGAGCCCATAGATAATTAGATGAAAATTCTTGTGCCAGATGTGGGAAATCACCTTATGAATTCTTATCCATTGAGGCCCTAGAGACTCCCATAAGAATGTGGGCTATTGTCATTGCTCTTGATTGCCCACCAGAAGGAGATGATATGACTTTATTGCCAAAGAGACCACACAACTGTGGTTTAGGTCATAGAATAATTAAGCTGAACAGGAAGTTTTTTCCCTGTTGACAAGCTTTCACAGTGCCAGAAGCTACTATGTAGGCAAGGAAAGTCATCAAGAGTCACATTCAGCTGTGGCTCCTTTGAGCTACAGTACTAACCCACCATGCAAGATACTTTTACTGGTAAAAGAATTGCAGAGGTTTTATCAGGGTAACTGACCACTTTCTGATCAGATTTGAGTCCCAATCCACAGTACAAATTCATGACTGATACTGTAAACATTGATAAAAACCTATGGCTGGAGATTTGATAGGCCCAAAGGGGAACATACTACTGTTACTTTACTTAATGTACATGGTGTCAAACTGACTTCTAAATATGTTCATATCCACAGATTTGGGTGTATCTCAGCCTGTCAGAGAAGATTCTGTTTGCAATGGGTTGCAGTTAATGCAGAGAATCATAACTGATTAAAAAGCTATGAACTGTTGAATGCTCAGCCCTATATTATACATCCATACCATCCCTTCTAAGGCTCAAAGAACACCATGGGAGAGGGGATATAAAGAATATAAGAGTTGGAGTAGGGAAAGAATGCTATGAAATATCACCTTCTGGATATGACATGGCTGTTGGACTGATGGACCCACAGCAGTAGTGGCTATCTGCACAAGATCTTCACAATACTGGACCCCATCAGCACTCCTTCCTGAATGGAGGAGGGGCTCATAAAGTCCCACCCTTCCTTTAGGAGCTGTAGACAGTTAATGATTGTTAGGTGAGGAGTCTTATTCCTCAGTGATGTAACCACTTGTAAGTTGTCATTGAAACTTTTGTATGTGTTTGTGTGAATATAGTGTATATGTGTGTGATATATGCACACATTTGTGACTATGTGTGTGTTTAGAGTCCAGCTAAAGGCCGCCTGTGTCCTCTTCTGTTATTTTCTACTTTATTTCTTCGAGTCAGGGCCTCTTCATAAACCTGGATCTTACAATGTTTTCTCAGCTAGTGCTGGCAACCAGTAAGTTCCAGAACTTGCCCTGTGTCTACTTTCCACATTGCTAGGATTACAGATACACATGAAACCATGCCTGGCACACTATGTGGGTGGTTGGTTCTGAACTCAGGTCCTCTTTGTTATGCAGCAAGTGTTTTTAACCACTGAGCCATTTCTTTAACCTCCTCTACTGTTGTTTTAAAAATGTTATTTATTTTATTTGTATGTGTGGGTCTGAGTGTATGCATGTGTAGCACATATGTGCAAGAGGCCACAGAGATCAGAAGAGGGTGTTGGATCTCGTCAAGCTGCAGTAACAGGCAGTTGTCAGCCTCCGTGTAGGCTTTGGGAATGTATCTCAGTACTCTGCAGGAACAATAAGCATTCTTATCTACTGAGCCATCTCTTCAGCCCCAGCTGGGGAAATTTCTTGTGTTATTCAAAAATCATAATTAGTTAAATAGAATTACTGCACCCTATTTAATGCTATTGTGTTCTGAATGGAGGTCCTCAGCATGATCTGTTACTGTCCTAATTTACAGACTCTATTAATATTACCTTATTTAGAAAGGGTATTTGTATTAATGATATTAAGGTCACTAAATACAATGACAAATAGTCTTATAAATGGCAGAAGACAGAGTTGAGAAGAGAGCTGTATAGAAATGGAAACAGATTTGAGTGACACAGTCATAAGAAATATTAACATTTTTGAGAATTTGGAGAAAGTAAAGGACATTTTTTTCCTATAGTGCCTTTAGAAGGATCATAGCCTTTTCAGCCTCTTGAACTCTCATATCTTACCCCTAGAATGGTGGGAATGGATTTGTCATTTTGAACCACCATATATGTGCTATGAAGGCATGGAAAACTAATACAAATGCTTTTCTGTATTGTTTGATTTTAATATTTTAGCCCATCTGCATAGTCCATTTTTATTCCACAATCAAACAACTACAAATATGTTTAAGTGGGAGGAGAATCATACAGGAATTTATTTGCTTTCAACATTTTTGTAAAAGGTGTTTCTAGTAAAGCTATTTTCTCTAAGGATGTCATAACAGATTCCACTGTAATTTTGAATCTTCTCACATCAAACCAACTGCCTTTCAACTTAGCATTCTGGAGAGTAAACACTAAATATGTTATTCAGTAATTAAGGATTATGTTATGAAGTAATAATATTGACTCTGAGGCTTCCTTGTTCATAAATGACTGAAAGCAGGCATTTGAGGTGCATGCCTTGTAATGGAAGCATTTGAGAGTCTGAGGCAGGAGGATCAGAAGTTCAAGTTCAGTTTGGGATATATAAGAAGATGCTGTATGATGACTAATCCTGGGTGTCAACTTGACTGGATCTACAATTAACTGGAATGAGAGAGATCGTCTTGACTGGATCATCTGAAGCTCGAAGATCCACTCTAAATGTGGGTGTTACTTTCTGATAACAGCTGTATAAAAGGCCAAGGCTGAAGAGAGCTCTTGCTTTTTGTTGCTTGACTTCTCTCTCATTGGCGAGTTTGTTTTGCTGTTGTAGACTAAAGACTAGCAGATCTCTTGGAATTCAATGGGCCTTCAGTGCCAGATTGGGACTACTGAGACGTTCAGCCTCATGGACTGAGCAACAATTGGATTCTCAGCCTCTCCAGCATGGTGCAGCCATTGTTGGACTACTTGGACTTGCTCCTGTAACCTAATTGAATATATGTTTCTTTGGAGAACCCTGACTAATACAGATTTTGGTACCAGGAGTGGTTCTAGAGAAACAGAATTCAAAGGATGAAATGGAACAGGTTGAGTTTATCGATAGTGGCCTACTGACTGGAGATTCTAGGTTTAATATGGAAGCTCTCACAGTTAAAAAAAAGGTTTTAAAAGTTTATTTGATTGGTTGGCTGAGGTATTTATCAAAATCAGCCTACTGACAGAAAGCTGGAGATACCTGATATTCCTTGACTTAGTATTGATGAAAGGATTGAAAGGCTCAGGCAAATTGGCATGGTCAAGTGGATTTGCAGTGTGAAACCAAATCCTCCACAATGGTAGGGCCCAGAGGACATGCTTTTCACTGATTTTATACAATGGAAAGTACTGGGAGAGGCACCAGCACATTTGAGGAGCTTTGATTTTGCTCTTTTCCTTATGCCAGATACTACAGTTGAAGATGCTGTTGCTCAGTTGCATCAATTAAATGTAAATATAATAGGCTTAATAGGACCTCAGAGCAGGGGCCGGGTGGCAGTACTGAATTGCCAAAGACAAGGTTAGTGTACTTGTCCTAATTGGCGACAAAGGCAAAACAATACCTACAATGGCATGACCCGAACGGACCTTTGGTGCTGTCTAGTCAATCATGGTGTTCCTAGGGACCAAATACATAAGAAGCTGTCTCCCAATTGGCTAGTTCCTCCAAGGAGCGAGGCCTGCCGCAGACTGTGGACTACTGGGGGGGGGTGCTGGGAGCCATCTTGGGATGGAAGCTGCTAACATGGTTAGTGAGTGTGGCAGTAGCCGAGTGGCATGGGGAGCATGCAGCAGCTCAAAGACAGAATGGACTGACTCTTATGGACCTGGGGCGAGATCTCTGGCTCTAGATGTGTGAGCAAATGCTAGTGGTGACTATGGGCATGGTGCGGTCCGATATGACAGGCTCTGAACAATGGCGCAGGGCTAGGCACTGGGTACTCATTCCTTTGTAAGTTAACAAGTGCACATAAAGATATGTGCAGGAGACTCAGAGGGAACTTGGGTGACAGAAGCCTACTAAGTTTTTATTTGATCTGTGTAAGCAAAAAGCTCTAGGACAAATGACACAAAGTTGATATTGGGTCTTAGCAATAGAGAATCTTGTTCAGTCAAACAATTTCCAGACTTGAGAAAGTTTACAGACCCAGAACACCCTGAATGAAGGGAAAGCTGGGTTCCCTTGAGGAAGTACCTTGTCACAATACCAAAAAGTTATGCTGTTTACCTTTCTCCCATACATCCCCAGAGGGACCTGTGGCCTTTTACTAGAGAAACTGTACATTGGGGAAAAGGAAATGATCAGACTTTCTGAGGCCTATTGGATGCTGGTTCTGAGGTGACGCTGATTCTGGGAGATCCTGAAAATCATTGTGGCCTTCCAGTTAAAGTAGTGGCTTATGGAAGTCAAATGATAAATGGAGTTTTGGCTGAAGTCTGACTGACAGTGGGCCCAGTGTGCTCCCAAAGTCATACATTCCCCAGTTCTAGCATTTATAATTGGGATAGATATACTTAGGAATTAGCAAAATCCCCACATGTTTCCCTGACCTGTGGAGTGAGGACTATTATGGTTGGAAAGGCCAAACGGAAACCATGGGAGTTGCCTCTACCAGGGAAAATAGTGAACCAAAAATAGTATTGCATCCTTGGAGGGATTGCAGAAATAAGTGCCACCATTGAGGATTTGAAAGATGCAGGGGTGCTGATTTCCACCACCTCTCCCTTTAACTCTCCTGTTTGGCCTGTGCAAGACAAGCTATCAAAAACTCAATCAATTAGTGACTCCAATTGCTGCTGCTCTACCAGCTGTAGTTTCCTTACTCGAGCAGATTAATACATCTCCTGGTACCTTGTATGCAGCTATTAATCTGGCAAATGATTTCTTCTCAATATAGGTTCATAAGGATCACCAGAAACAATTTTCTTTCTGCTGACAAGGCTAACAGTATAACTTTACTGTCCTACCTCAAGGGTATATTAACTCTCCAGCCTTGTGCCATGATTTGGTTTGAAGGAATCTTCTTTTTTTTTGTCTTTTGAGACAGGGTCTCTCTGTAGCTCCAGCTGGCCTGGAACTCACAGAGATCCACCTGCCTCTGCCTCCCAAGTGCTGGGACTACAGGAATATGCCACCACACTGGGGGGTTCGAAGGAATCTTAATCACATGACTTTTCCACAAAACATCACACTGGTCCACTATATTGATGACATTATGCTGATTGGATCCAGTGAGCAAGTGGTAGCAACCAGTCTGGAGGTCTATATTTGTTGGTAAAACATATATCTATGAAAGGATGGGATATAAATCCAACTAAAATTCAAGGGCCTTCTATTTCAGTGGAATTTCTAGTTCAGTGATGTGGAGCACGCAGAGATATTCCTCCTAAAGTGAAGGATAAGTTGTTGCATTTGTCCTCTCCCTCTACCAAGAGAGAATCACATCTCTTAGTGGGACTCTTTGGATTCTGGAGGCAGCACATTCCTCATCTAGGTGTGTTACTACTCCTCTGTTGGGAGGCAGAGGCAGGTGTATCTCTGTGAGTTCAAGGCCTGCCTGGTCTACATAGTGAGTTCCAGGACAGCTGGGACTAGAGGGAAACCCTGTCTCAGAAGACCATATATCAATTTACTCAGGAGACAGCTGTCTCTGAATGGGGCCTGGAACAGGAAAAGGCTCTTCAACAGGTCCAGGCTGCTGTGAAGGCTGCTCTTTCCCTTGAGACATATGATCCAGTGGACCCAATGATGCTTGAGGTATCAGTGGCATATTGATATGCTGTTTGGAGTCTCTGGCAGGCCCCCATAGGGGAACCACAGAGAAGGCCATTTGGATTTTGGAGTAAGGCCCTATCTTCATCTGCAGACAACTATTCTCCCTTTGAGAGACAGCTTTTAGCCTGCTATTGGGCCTTAGTGGAAACCAAACATTTGACAAAGTGCCACCACGTCACTGTGTGACCTGAGCTGCCCATATTGAGCTGGGTGTTATCTGACCCACCAAGCTATAAAGTAGGTTGTATACACAGCAACAACTAATTATCAAATGGAAGTGGTATATGTATGATTGGGGCAGAGCAGGCCCTTAGGGCACAAGCTAGTTTCATGAAGTTTCCCAAATGTCTATGGTTGCTACTCCTGTTACAAATGCCTCCTGTTCACAAGCATGCACCTATGACTTCATGGGGTGTGCCCTATGATCAGTTGACTGAGGAAGAGAAAACTAGAGCTTGGTTTACAGATGGTTATGCACGCTATGCAGGCACCACCTGGAAGTGGACAGCTGCAGCATTAAAGCCAATTTCTGGAACAGCCCTGAAGGACACTGGAGAAGGAAAATCTTCGCAGTGGGCACAACTTTGGGCAGTGCACATGGTCATTCATTTTGCTTGGAAGGAGAAATGGTCAGAAGTGTGATTATATGCTTATTTATGGGCCATAGCCAGTGCTTTGGCTGGATGGTCAGGGGCTTGGAAGGAGCATGATTGGAAAATTGGTAAGAAAGACATTTGGGGAGAAGTTTATGTATAGGTCTCTCCAAATGGGCAAATGATGTGAAGATACATGTAAATGCTCTTTAAAAGGTGATTTCAATAGAGAGGATGAGTTCAATAATCAAGCATTCCTTGAAGACCTTAGCACCTACTTTAAGATATATAGTGCATTGGTCATTGTATGGTGGGATAGTTATATCATGTTAGGTGAATTATGACCTTGTCATTGTTTTCATTTAAAAATCAAGCATGACATAAATAAATGCTGTTGGGTGTCAAGTTGACAAAGACTGGAGGGTGTCAACACTGAACTGTTAACTGAAATGAGAGACTTTTTTGATTGGATCATGTGAAGCTGGAAGACCCACCCTAAACCTGGGCATTCCCTTCTGATGTCTGCATAAAAGGCCATGGCAGAAGAGAGCTCTTGCATTTTGCTGGTTACCTTCTCTCTCATTGGTGATTTTTTCTTGCTACTGTAGACTGAAGACTTGTTAGGTCTTGAGCAACAGATTGGGACTACTGAGACATTCAGGCTTGTGGCCTGAGTAATATTGGATTCTCAGCCACTACAGTATGGTACAGCCATTGTTGGATTACTTGTACTCAATCCTGCAAGCTAATCCAATATGTATATTAGATTATATAATATATAATATATAATATTATTATATAATATATATATTCATTCTATTGGTTCTGTTTCTTTAGAGAACCCTGACTAGTACACCATGTCTTAAAAGGAAAAAAAAAGACAGAAATGACTGAATTTGTAGGAGCATGAGATAGGAGCAATATTTTACGTAAAATATGCACTAAAATATTAGATGATCATTAAAATTTTCACTTATATTATATCATATAATTCAGAATAGAGTCTCAGTAATTAATATCATAAATCAATGCTTCTAAAATGAGAGAAAATTTGTTCTGATTAAATAAAATGTGAGCATAACAATTATAAAGTGATGTTTAATTGTGAATATAAATTTACTAAGCATCAGAGAACTCATACTGAAAATCACAATGAAAGCAAAATAATTTAAAACATTTAGCCAGGCATGGTGGTGCACACCTTTAATCCCAGCACTCAGAAGGCAGAGTCAGGCTGATCTTTGTGAGTTAAAGCCCAGCCTGGTCTACATAGTGAGTTCCAGGACAGCAGGGCTACAGGGAGATCCTGCCTCAAAAAGACCCCTCCCTAAAAAATTGAACTAGTCCTTAACACAGAACAATGAATTCACACTAATGAGATATTACAAAAAAAACCCAAATCAGAGAAAACTGTTATCCATATATAGTCATTACTTGAGAACTCATTGTGTAAGAAATGCTATGATGTGAAGGATGTTGGAAAGTTCTTTTGAACTAACCGAAGTTAGTCTACAAGGAAGGGAACTCATACTAGATATAACTTTATGACTATTAGGAATGTGAGAAAGCTTTTTGTGTATTGAAGAAGTTAATAAATGTTAAGGATCTAATACTAGTTAACTAATCTAATGAATGTAATAAATATGGAGGATGTTTAGAATTGAGTTCTTATTTTGTATTAGAAAATTCATACTGATAAGAAAAATCATGAATATAAGAAATATGATAAAACGCATATTATGTATGGACCTCTTATTCAGTATCATAGTATTCATACAATGGAGAGATTCCATAAATGTAATAATACAAAAAGGTTTATATACTTAATTATGCTCTCCCTAAAACTGGATTAATGCATTATGATAATTAGGTTGAATGTAAGGACTATGGGAATGTTTATAGTCTGTATTGACAAGTTGCTTAATAGAGAATTCATACTGGTTTGGAACTTGATGAATATAAGAAATGTAAGGAGATGTTCATATTTAAGTCTGTTCTTACTGTACACAAGAGAACTCATACTGGTGCAATTCTTACATTAGTCATTAGAAATGCAATAAAGCCATTATTGTGTTTGAACAATTTAATAAAATCAGAACATTTATTTTGGCTTTAAAATTCCTAATGAATTATCATTCCTCAGCAATTTGGATAAGATTAAGTGTAGTGACTATCCTCAGGCCTCTTGGGGTAAGTATATAGCGCAGCTCTCCGCACGGGGACTCCCTAAGCCTCATTCACCCTTCCATCCCCTCCCCGCCCCCCCGCCCCTACACTCCTAGTTTGGGCCTTGCGCCATTCCTAGTCTTGGGGCCCCAGACACCTGGAGAACCAATACTGCTTCCTGATCCTTCTAACCCA
>NW_008340429.1:383456-399952 GCF_000622305.1 Nannospalax galili
AAGAATCCAAGTGCAACCGATTAGAACTAATAATAATCAGATGCATACAGATTAGAGATGCATGCGCCAACATCTCAGTGTTAGTAGCAAAAACAATGAGTCTTTCTGCAAGGAACAATATATTCTAAAATGAAATGGAGATCTTTTTTAAAGTTTAAAGCCTCATTCAATTTTATGTCTTATAAGGTTTATACCGAGTACAATAATGTATAACTGTATTAGTTCAAATGTGAACCTAAAAATTTAGAGCCAATATTGAAAGAGAAGCGTCTTTGCTTTGTTATTGAATATGTTAATGCTGTAATGAAATGCTTCTAATCATGTGGTTATTAAATAATTAAAAAAAAAAGATTAAGTGTAGTGTCTGTTCTTACCAGTTTAATACCTCATACGTCCTCTAGCCAAAGACAATATATTAAATGGATTTTTGGAGTTAGTAGATGGAATAGGAGCTTGCTGTATCCACTCCATGCATTTACCTGGCATTGCAGGTCCTCCAGGAATGGTCCACCACTTTGGGGGATTTCTAGTTGTTGAAAAAAATGCATTATGAATGTAAGAATATTGAGAAAATCATTAGAGTACATTGATAAGATATTCAAAATTAACATATCTATTTTTGAGAATATTTTCATATGCAATGATTTTAGATGTAGTTTCAACCTTAGTGCCTGTCTGTGATTTCATCCTGTTAGAAAATTATCTGTGTATATTATGTATGAAAGACTTTAGTCAAATAAAGAAAACATATCAATATATAAAAGAGAATTCATACTGACAAATCCTCTGACAATGAAAAATATGGGGAGATGTATTAATTATATTTGTTTCCATGGTCAGTAAGTCTCATTCACTTGGTCAAAAGAACAGGGAGATGGGGATATCTGGCAGAATGGATTTATAAATTTCATAGTGGAAATGGAGTAGAGAGCATGACAAGTAGGGATCAGGGCTATATCCCATTACTCTTCCCAAGTGATTTCCTCTGTTTAGCTAAAGTCTGTCGCCAAAGTTTCCAGAACTTCAAAAAGAAATTACACAAAATGTGGCTCAAGACACACAATACATGTTTCATGGAAGACATTTCATACTCAAATGGAACTAATGTTAATAAATGTCTATTAAGTTGTTCAACTTAATAGATTCAACTGAAGAGAATTAAAATAGGAGAGTAAACATAAATGCAGAGTATGTGAAAACATCCTCATCCATTTCATAAGTCTTATTTTTTTAATCCAAAAATTCATTCTAGTAAAAATGGATATAAAGCTCACAGGATAGACTCTGAACAACAATGTGCCTGTTTCTCAGCATTGAAAATTAATAATATAATTTATTTAAACTAATGATGAATTTACTTTAGTGAATTAATGTATAGACTTTGGTAGACTATCATAATATTTGTCCTCAAAGATAATATGGAGAACATAGATACTTTTTATGTTACCCCAAGCTCATATCTCTAAGTGGTATAATTTTACCAGGTAGTTTGGAATTATAGAGGCTACTATGGAGAACATTTGGGTATTTATTGGTTACTTTACTCATTGCTATGACAAAATACTCTGACAAAAGTATTAGTTTGATTAAAATAATGTGAGCATACAGAATGTAGAGTGCTCTTTAATTGTGGGTATCAATTTGCTCAACACCAGAGAACTCATACTGCTGAAAAACACAAGGAAAGCAAAGAATTTTAAAATATGTTCAAATTGAATCATTCCTTACTAACTTAAGGGAGGGATATATTTGCATTATGGATCTTACAATTTAGGTCCAGTCATTCATGGTAGGCAAATCACTGTGGCACAAATTTAAGGCATCTGGGTACATTGCATTCATAGTTAGAATGTAGAAGAAGATGAATTCTCACACTCAACTTGCTTCTCCATTTTATGCAGTTCAGGACTCAAGTCCATGGAATGGTGTTACCCAAATTTAGATTGATTTTTTTCGATTCCAATTAACCTAGTCAACAAAATCCCTCATGGCCATCCCAAGAGGTGAACCTAATTAGACAATTCCTCATGGGGTGCCTAGTGACATGTTTCATGATTGATACTAGAATCTGTCAAGTTGACAATTGATATTAATCATAATAAGTCTACCCATTTTTATTTGATGTACAAATACTTTAATATTAACCCATAACCTTTTCCTCCTTGTCCCTACAGGCTCAAGGTCACCACATACTTCAAAGTTCATTTGGTTCCCATAGTCTTTAAAATCCCAACATCTTAAAATTTTAAAGTTTAAACGCCCAAAGTCTTTTCTGAGACTTAAGGCAGTCTCTTAGCTATAAACCCTTGTAACATAAAAAAAACCATGTTACAGATTTTTAACATACAGTGGAACAAAGTAAACATAGATGTTCTAACATGGAAGTGTTGGAAAATTGAATCACAAAATTCAGAAACCCTGCAGGGAAAACATCTAATCTTTTAGCTCCATGCCTGCCATCTGGGATTTGTGCTGAAATAATCTTAGCTTCAAAGAGCTTGAGTAGCCCCACCCATCCAGCTCTTCCTCCTGCAGCACACATAGCCTTTATTTTGGGCCTTTTCCACTTCTTGCCACTTCTTGCTTTCCTTGGTAGATCCTCCATGGTGCTGGCATCTCCAACATCCTAGGGTCACTAGTAACGCTCAGGTTTCACCTTCCCATGTCAAATGCCTTCTTAGAACTTCTTTGTAGTTATTCTAACCCTGCTATACACTGCTTGCCCTTAGCTGCTCTCTGAAAATGTGGAGGACTCCATTGTGGGAGACAGTCTTGAGTCTATGATGAAAGTCTTATTGACAGACATACAGCAGGCCCGAGGCAACGGCCAGACCACTGGAGCCACAAGGAACACCTTGTGACATTTGCTCCCATTGGCAGATCATGAGACTGATGCCTAGAGCTTGCCACTCCCTAGTCACCACCTTTTGAATTCCAAATTGCAACACTTAGATATTGCAGGGTCATGTGGTTTCCAGGCTTTGTAATCTGAAACCCAGTATGATAATGAGGCATACTACCCACTATTCTGTGATAGGACGTTAAGTTTTTTATGCTAATAGGATGCAAAGTCTGTTATGCTAAGAAGGTATCCTACTTACTGTACTGTGATAGGATGCCAAACCTGTTATGCTAATGAGGTATCCTACTTGCTGTGCTGTGATTGTACCACTACCCCTGTATAAGCTTGTGCCTTCCTGCAATAAAGCAGACCTGTGTCACTGAACCTGATCTCCTGTGTCTGAATGCTGCTCTGCTGACACAGTCTCCTCACCAGCCCTGGGATCTGGGATTGGGCAGAAGCAGTGATGATCTGAGGCAGCGCCAGGCAAGCAGAAGAGCTGCCTCAGCACCGGGCATGCAGAAGAGCGGCCTCAGCCCAGGTAGGCAGAAGAGTGGCCTCAGCCCTGGGCAAGTTGAAGAGCAGCCTCAATGCCCATGAGAATGAAGGAGTGGCACCCATGAGAATGGAGGAGTGGCCACCCCTGGCGGTGACCGCACTCCATGAGCACTTTGATATTGCTTGTTTTATGCCTACAAAACCCACACCATTTGGATAATGCTGGGAAGTTTTTCTTCTGGTTTGAGATGGTGCCTGGGCCTCTTGGACTATACATGAATCAAATCTTGTGCACTGACCCTGAAAAACTCTTTCCTAGGCTTTTGAGGATCAGCAAACCTCTTCATATGCATTCTTGGTTTAGGTTGTCTCTTTTCAAATGCGCTTGCATTTTCACAATTTGAAAATATTTTGGGTAGAGTCTTGCCCTCAGTCTCATTTTCTTTCTTTAAAAAAATATTTTTTTTATTATTTTTATGTGTATGACTGTATTGCCTGCATGTATGTAAGTGCATCCATGTTGCAAAATGTTCACAGATATCAGAAGAGGGCATTGGATCCTCTGGAACTGGAGATATGGATGGTTGTTACCTACCATGTGTGGGTGCTTTTGAAGTGAACCTGGGTCCTCTGCAAGAGCAACCAGTGCTCTTAACCACAAAGCCATCTCCAGTCTAGAATGAAGTCAGATTCTTGGCCCAAATATCACATGAATAGCCCCAGCCAGTTCCCGATAGAGTCCTTATTCCCTTTTGAAACCTTATGGGTCTGGCCTCTGTAGTCCATGTTTCTCTTGGCTTTCTGATATGACAAACTCCTGTTATAATGACCCATTAATCTCTGTTTATAGTTTTTAAGTGTAGGAAACCAGGATAGCATGCTTTAGGGTGATATGGATCTGAAACTTTAAGATCAAGCTACAATCCCTGCTGTAGGGAGAGGCCCTGAATACAGCATCCTTCAGATCCCTGTCTTGATGAACACTACAGGACTAGAAGGAGAAAAGTGGCTGGATCTAAAGTCTAAGCTCCTTGCTCTGAGGGAAAGCATCTTGGTCAACAGCCCTTAGCCCACTTTCTTGTCCTGAACAAATAACCCTCATCTATCACTAGCTAAAAGAATAGGCCAGGTTAAAGGTTTATTTTGGGCTAAAAGCTAAAAGTTTACTATGGTTTTAGCCCTAAGAAATAAAACATTGTGGCTGATAAATTGCCAGATAGGCTCCAGTGAGTAAAAGCTCAAGCATCCTGCTTTACAAACAGCCCCTAGCTGGTGCCAGGTAAAAGCTGTATGTCCTTTTTCTTGTCTAATTGGGCCCTAAAATCTTTGTAACTGCCAAAATCCACATGACTGCCAGTTCCTTGTAATATATAAAAACCTTCTGAATTTTTAAAATAAATGGCTTGTTATCAGACCTGCAATCTCTAGGGTCTTTGCCCTGTGCCTCCAATCCATTGTCTCAGAATAGGTTCCCCCATAGGTTGGCAACCACATTTAAGGACTTTCCTTACCCGACATTCTAAACTCTTCCTCATTCTTCCAAAAATAAGTTGCAAAGGCTTAGAAGCCATATCATCCACTTCTTCGTACTAATTTTTGGTTCTTTTTCTTGTTACTGTGATAAATTACTATGACAAAAGCAACTTAAGGAAGGAAATGATTTATTTTGATTCATTGTTTCAGTTGTCAGTCTATCATAGCAAGGAAAACATTGTGGCAGGAGCTTGAGGCAGCTGATCATATTGCATCCACAATCAGGCAGCAGACACAGGTGAATGCTCATGCTCATCTAGCTTTCTCTTTTTTATGCTGTTTAGGATTCATGCCTGTAGAAAGGTGTTGCATAAATATAGGGTGGACTTTCCAAATTCAATTAACTTAAGAAAATCCCTTACAGACCTGCCTAGAGGTTAATTTAATCTGAATAATTCCTCACTGATGTGCCCAGAGGTTTGTTTCATGGTTGATGCTCGATTCTATGAAGTTGAAAATCAATATTAGCCATCATAGATTTGAAGAGATTATGTTTTTTTAGAGGAACCTTGGAGCCTGGGAGGTGTAAGCCAAATCAAACCATTTCTTTCCAAAGTTAGTTTTTTCAGAATGTTTTGTCACATCAATAGAGAAACAAGCTACAACAATAACTAAAGTGAAATGTGGTGGTGTATGCCTATAATCCCAGTGCTTGGGGGAATGTTCAGGAGTCCAGGATTACTGGGCTGTACTGTGATGTGATGACTGGGTGTCCACATTATTTGGCATTAATATGTTAACCCCCTAATTGTAGAGGATCATGACACTGTCTAAGGAGGGGTGAACTAGCCAATGCTAGTCAACAAGAAACTAAAAATTCTTATAATGATAAAAAAGAAAGGTCACAAATCAATAAATTAAGCTTACATCTTTATACAATGAGGGGGAAAAGAAAGTAAACTAAAGCCAAAGAAATCAAAAGGAAAAAAGTACTGTGAAGTATCATCTAACAATGTTCCAGTTTATTATGAAACACATATTGGTATGAATATATATAGTTATTTCATAAGATCATATCACCTAGTATCATTGTAGCCATCTTCATTTGTGTAAGTATATTCTATGATGTTCTCACAACAATGAAGTCACCTAATGATATATTCTCAGACTATAGCCCCATTATTAAATAGCACATAACTGCAAAAAGAATCAGAGTCTAGATCGATTATAGAAAACAACATATTTGCTCCAAGCACTGTTAAGCAGAAAAAGAATAAGGAATTTCAATAATGTTAAATGTTGATTCATTGAAATTTCATCCATTAAATTCTGTGAAGCCATTACTACCTTGATACCAAAAAACAATTACAAGGAAAAAGACAAGGAAATAAACTTTTATGACTATAAACTTTAAAGCATTCAATAACACACTAGTACATAAAAGACAAATATTATTGAGGCCTATAAATTATAACCAAGAGATCTTGGGAACTCAAATCTATTTTAACATCTAAAACTATATTAATGAAATAAACCACATTAGTAAACATTAAGGTGGTTTGAATAAAAATATTGCCCCAATAGGCTCAAGTATTTGAACACTTGGTCCCTAATGGTGGAACTGTTTGGAAGGCCATAGAATCTTTAGGAGGCCGTAGCCTTGCTGGAGGAAGTATGCCTGTAGTGGTCTGTCTTTGAGAATTGATAGCCTCACCCCACTTCCAGTTCTCTCTCTGCTTCAAATTTATGGTTGAAGAAGTGACATCTCAGCTTCCTGCTCTGACTGCTTGCCATCACACCTCCCCTACCATTATGGGCTTTCCCACTGGTGTGTACATGGAGATCAGAGGTCAACTTTGTGGAGTAGTGAATTCTCTATATCCATCTTTATATGGGTTCCAGGGACTGAACACAGGTCACCAGTCTTGAATAGCAAGTGTCTCTACCATAACCATCTCACAGGTCCAAAGGTATGCCTCTTGTAGATAGTATATGGTTGGATCATGGTCTTATTTTTTTGAGACAGGGTTTCCCTATAACCCCAGCTGGCCTGGAGCTTGTTATCTACACCAGGCCTTGATCTCACAGAGATCAGCCTGCCTCTGCCTCCCTAAAGCTACAACTAAAGGGCGCTTCACTACACCTGGTTCTAGTCTTTTTTTGAAGACTGGTTTCACTATGTAGCCATGGCTGGCTTAGAACTCACTATTTAGAACAAACTGGCATCTAACTTACAGAGAACAGCCTGTTTCTCTGCCTCCTGAATTCTGGGATTAAATGTGTATGCCATTACATCTGGCTTCCACCTTTATTCTGTTTGTTTTTGAGACAGGTTGTGACCACAGCTGGCCTGAAATTTTCTGTGTAGACCAGGCTGGCCTGGATCTCATAGAGATCTGCCTACTACTGCTTCCTGGGTGTTTGGATTAAAGGCAAATGCCACCATATTCAGTTCTACCTTGTTTTTTGAGGCAAAGTATTTTTCTGAATCTGGAGCTCACCAATTCTGCTAAGCTGGTAGGCCAGTAATCTCTAAGGCTCCTGTGGTCTCTGCCTCCTCAGCACTGGTTTCATACTATCAAACCTGGCTGTTTATGTCAGTGCTAGAGATCTGAATGCCAGTTCTCATGCTTGCACATCAAGCGTTTTGCTGACTGAGCCATCTCTCTAGCCCCTAAGTCATACATCTTGACTCTTTTACTTTTGGGTTTAATTAACATTATCTTTTTGACTGCTATGAGGATTACATATAACATCTACTCAGTCTGTGAATGTGTTCCTTAATGCTTATGTGGAAAACTTAAATTCACTATGCAGCAATGTTGAGAATAAGAGGTGCCTAGGCCATGAAGACTCTCACATTATGAATGGATGAATATGATCATGAGGTTAGATTAATTATTCCATGTATGTGCTTGTTATAAAAGCATATTTAGCAAAGTATTGCCTTTCTTCCTCTATCGTGAGATTTGAAGCACAAAACTGCTCACAAAATGCTAGCTAGCAAAAAGGTATTGAACTTCTCAGGCTCCAGAACCTTTAGACAAGTAAAATTTAATTATTTATAAATTACCCACTCTCTGGTGTCCTCTTACAGTTACATCATACGATTAGGGAAACATCCTAAAATGATAACAATCTGGTTTGAGTTTACATCAAGTTAATTTCATTCACATATACCAACTTTACTGCCATACAGATTTATTTACCACTTTATGTTCTTGGTGTCACATACTATATCATTATACACTGTCTCCAATATTACACATTTATGAACATTTTCATGTGTGTATATTTTAAAACCCATAGGAAACAAAAAGTAGGCTTGCAAACCCAACTTACAGTTACATTGCTTTTATATGTGTTTGGATGACTATCTTTGCTGGAGATTTTAATATCTGCATTCAGATTTTGATTACTTCTTATTGTTATTTTACTTTATTCCTAAGCATTGATTGAAAGGTAAGTCTAGTGGGTATTAACTCTGTACTTTTATCTTGAAATGAGTTAATTTTCATTCACTTTTAAAGGATATTTTTGCTTGATATTGAATTCTTTTTTAAAAAAATAAATGATTTTTTGATAATTTCATGTATGCATATAAGGAGTTTTGATCAAATCCATGCTACTTTTCCCCCTCCAACTTCTCCCATATCTCCCCATCATTTTTTTCTGATAACTTAATGTACTCTTTCTTCTTATTTGATTTATTTTTCTATGGGGCTTTTGGCTGCTCTAACATTGCCCCCTCTGAAGAGGTAACCCTAAAATCTTTTAAGGATTAGGTAAAAGCTCCCAAATATTTTCAACAGTGCCAGTGCCAGCTGGCCAAGACAGACAGTACCTGAAAGAGGGAGTGAGGATTGAAAGAAAAAACCAAGAGCCAGAGAAAAGATACTCAGGAGGACTATCAGTACAGACTGCAGCCCAGGTTTATTTTAGCTCCGCCTTTTTATACAGTAGAACATCAGAGCTAGCCACGGTTTGCTTAACTCAATCAGCTTCAATAGCTGTTTTTCCCACCTGTATCTGAGGGTCAAGGAGCGGTCAAATACTTGTTGTGCACTCCAACTCCACCATATAAACACATTCCTCCTGACTTGGCAGATTAGGTCAAAACACAAACTCTAAGTAAACAAGCAAGGCTGCCACAGCTCAATGTACATAATGGATTATTAGCTCCCAACACAACAGTTTTGGCTTTTGGAATGGAGTATGTTGCTAAGAGGCCCAAGGATATTGTGAGTTTTAGCCAAGAAAGTGGGTACTTTTCTTTGGGGTCTTTTTACCCTAACTGCCTAGTGAATTTCTACCTCCTGTTCTTATCATACCATTCTCTGAAGAGGTTACTCAGATTGCCAATAGGGTATTGGGACGCAGAGGGCTCTGGCTTCTTCCATGCTGAACAGGGATGCAGGGTGAGGCAATTGGAGTACCCTTCAGTGGGTCTATCTAAAAGACTCCCAAATTGCATAAGTCTTATCTCTAAGGGGAAAGTCCTTGAATTGTGAATAGGAGCTGTGAAGGAGAAGTAAAGGCAAGAGTAATTAGCATCACAAGTTCTAGACAGGGAACTAGAAAAAAGTCAGAACAGGGCAGTTTTCAAGTGTTCATATAAGAGTCCATTGGAATTTCTTGACAAGGGCTTCCAAAAGCATCCCTCTATTGGATTCGTCCTCATTTTTCTTTTGTCTTATAAGGCTGGACTCTAGAGTGATGGCTTCAGTATTTGCTTTCAGGTATTTTGATAGCTGTTGGAGTGATTAGAATCAGTGTCAATTCCCTCTCGAAGGCTTCTAGATAGGGGGAGAAAGCAAATTTATCTATCATTTCAGAACAATAGCTGGTTGTCTCCCTTAGCTACAGGTGGGCATTACAGTATTGGAGACCAATATTTGAAGTCTTACATCTGAGAAGCACTTTCTGTTTAGGAACAAAATCATCAATGAGAAATAATTGTCTAAATAACTTTTTATGTAGATTTAAGCCTAATGTCTGGAGAGATGGCTCATTGAACTCTCAAAAAATATACTGATCACTTTAATCTTTGATTATACTTTCCTTTTGGGTGTTTAAGACCATACAGTTGGTCCAAATAAATCAATTTGTTTTCACTCTTAAGGTCATTTGAGGATCTGTTCCTCAGGGGTCACGTGGGCTTCGGACGAGCTCCTGGTTCCTTTCTTTTACCAGTTCCATCTATGTGATGATAAGTCAAAGGTCCTGCTCCACCATGTCTGGCTTCTCTTGGAAGCATGAATGAGATGCTTCCTCTGAGTTGACCCTCCTCTTTGTAGACTGGACACTGGTTTAAGTCCATCTCATGTCTCCATGTCCTCCCTGAGCATGAGGACAAGTAACTCACCACAGTTACAAGACATTTTGAGAGATGTTCCATGGTCCCATGGAACTTAGTCGTCCTTGGATGGCAAGGGGCAAAAACGGTCTTTTAAGTCCCTCTGACCACATTAGTATAGGCCTCAAAGTATGGCTGTTAAACATCCAATAAGGTTAGTTCCACCAGTCTGATACTTTTAATTGTCATGTGCTATGTAGATAAGGCTTGGGTATAAGACCAAATATTCTCAGATAAACCTTGACTAGATATATATTCTGTTCCTTGAGCTAGTTGACTAAACTATGACCTTAGAAATTTTAATATTATGTGTATATTATTTTTGTCTCAACCTTTATATATCATAACAAACCTACACAGACATTCATCACTTGCTTAGGCTTTCTCATTTTTTCTATTTTGGAAAATATCTCCATTCCCATATCCCTTCAATATCTTTTACATTCTCATTTTCTTTTTTTAAAAATAATTATGAGACATAATAGCATTAACAAATAAGTTTTCCATCTGTTTTAAGACTTCTTTTCCTGGGGATGTTAAGCAATACGTATTCCCTTTTAAGGTTCTAGTGTCAAGCCAATGTTTGGCTAAAGTTTTACTGGGAACCAATGAATTTATTGAGCTTACTTACCAGGATTACTGAGGGGTTGCTGAGGTGTATGTATGATCTGAGGGTATGTACACTGGAAAGCCTTTACCCAGCATGGGTCATGCCTTCTCTTCCTAGTTTTCCCCAGATTGCATAGTTTACCCCTCCCCAAATCCAGGAGGCCATGTGTGATTAGGGCCAAATTACATACAGCTGGCTGGCAAGAGTGGCTGGATAATCTGGTTGAGGGTCCAATGACCCTGCTTGGCCCTCCTTTAATGAATGAGCACAACCGTCAACAAGCCCAATTGTGATGATGTTTAGCCATCAAGCTCAGCTGAAGTTGTGATGATGGTAGTTATTTCATGCATAAGGGACTGCTGTATAACATCATCTTATTAAAAGGACCACCATGCAGAGGCAGGATCTGAGGGCTCTCAGGAAGTTCCCTGCACTCTCAGGCCCTCTGCCAGGGGGAGGCCAGAACTCGGCACTCTCTGATAGTCTGCTGAGATCCGAGCTGCTACACTGATGGTGGTTGGAATCCACCCTCTAATATTGAATTCCTTTTTTTTTTGGTCTTTTTTAGACAGGGTCTCCCTGTAGCCCCAGATGTCCTGGAACTCACTATGTAGACTAGGCTGGCCTTGAACTCACAGAGATCCGCCTGCTTCTGCCTCCTGAGTGCTGGGTTTAAAGGCATGAGCCACCATGCCCACCTTGAATTCTTTTTTAAAATATGGAATTCTTAATTTTTTTCCTCTCACAATTTAGAATACAATCCCACTACCTTCTCACTTCCAATATGTATGATAAGAATTTGAAAAGCTGATCATTTCAAAAACATTTCTGCATATAAAAATTTTATTTTTTCACACTGCATTCCATTTTATCTCCTTGTCTTTGTCAGTTTGATCATGATTCTTAGTGTAAGTTTCTTTGTGCTTTACTACTTGTAGTTCTCTGAACATTTTGAGTTTGTAGATTGATATCTTTCATTAAATTAGGGAAATGTTGGCTATTTTTTTCCAGGTAAACTTTCTGTTTATTCCTCTTTCTTCTTTCTAAGATTCCCATATATTTGCATGTGTGACTGTGTCCTACATGTCCCAAGACTGTTGTCTTAGCTTCACTTCTGTTGTGGTGACAAAATACCCTGACAGAAGGCAGTTCGGATGAGAGAGTTTGTTCAGCTTACAAGTCCAGGTTACAGTTCATTTCTTCAGGAAATTCAAGGCAGGAACATGCTAGCCATAGCACATTCACAGCAAAGAGCAGACATAAATTAATTTATGCCTGTTTGCCTGTGTTCATCTCCCTCTCTACACTGATATAGTCCATGACCCAAAGTCAGGCAATGCTGCCACCCACATTCAATGTGGATCTTCCCTCCTCTACCAACTCAATTTAAAATAATCTCTAATAAGCATGCCCACAGGCCAACCCAATCCAAAGAATTTCTCACTGAGACTCTCATCCCAGGTCATTCTAGAGTTTGTCAAGTTGACAGCTAAAACTATCCATCACAACTGTATTCACCTTTTGTTCCTTTCTCCTTTCTATTCCCTTCTCTTTTCTATTCCTCAGACTTGATAACATCAATATTTAAAAATCTTCACGCATACTGATTTTTTTCTTCTGCCTACTAACATCTGTTGTGCAGCCATCATAATGGATCTTTTTTGTGCATGTTTTCCTTCACCTATTTGAGAAAATTTATGGCAGCTATTTTGAAGTCTTTACACATTAAATCTGATGGTGGTTAGACATCCTTGGGGACTATTTCTGTTTATTTATTTTATTCTTTTGAACAGTACATGTTTTTCCTGTTTTTAAATGCCTTGTAACTTTGTTAAAAATTGCACACTTGGCTACCATGTGTTAACTATGAATATCAGATTATCAATTGTATGCATTACTTTCCTAGTTACTGTGACATATCTGACAGAAGCAGCCTCAGGAGGGTAGGTTTATTTTGTCTCACAGTTTCAGGGGATAAGGTCCATTGTGTTGGAGAAGACATTGTGGCTGGGGTGGCTCCATCTTTAATGTCAGGAATGTGAATTAGCAAGTCTTACATTTTAGTGGAGAAGGAAGCTGAGATCTAAATAAGAAATAGAGGCAGGTATAGTTTTCAAATGCCTGCTCTTAGTGACCTATGTCTATCAGTAAGGGAACCTCCCAAAGATTCCATGACCCCGAAATTAGCCCTACACATAGGCCTGGGACAGGGCATTTTACATTCAAACCATAGTATCATTCTTCTCCAGAGTCTGATTTTTTTTTTTGGTCTTTTTGACACAGGGTCTCCCTGTAGCCCCAGTTGTCCTGGAACTCGCTATGTAGACCAGGCTGGCCTCAAATTCACAAAGGTTGACTGCCTCTGTCTCCCAAGTGCTGGGATTAAGTGTGTGTGCAACAATACCCAGCCATAGTCTGATTTTTAAATGATCAAAGTAGTTTTTTGCTTTTGAGACTTTTCCAAATTTTTCTTGGATGGGTCATTTTGTGTCAAATGTGATCATTGAAGTATGTTCTGTATTTCACATTCAATTTATATTTTGACATATAATCATTGATTTGCAAAAATCAAAATATATTGCTGGTTTTTGCAAGAATCAAAAAATAATTCTGTGATTAAAGGCGTGCACCACCATACCCGGCCCATCTGAACATTTTTGCTACTTTACAAAATAGCAGTGCTAGCTGGGGATCAGGCCTTCAACACACAAGCCTGTGGAGAAATTTCATATTCAAATGAATACATTATATATTTTAAAACTATGTCAAACATTTATATTCTCAAGCATTTATCATTTCTTTGGCATGAAAAAAATTAAGATTATTTTTCCTTTTCATTTTTTTTGAGGCAAGGTTTCTCTACCTGCTTTTGCCTCCTGACTGCTGGGATTAAAGGTACATATCACCTTAACTGGCAAGATGTGATTTTTATTGATCTGTCATTTGTTGAAAAACTTTATTTTATAGAGTATAAAGTTTTTCAGACTGCTCTGTGTTATTTTCTAAAGTTTCTGTTTGTAAATAAGAATTTAGCATTTCCAAGTCTACTGTTTTGCTGACATAACCCTTGAATTTATAAAGATATGGTTTATCGTTTATTTTTTATTTTTCAGTGTGTGTGTGTGTGTGTGTGTGTATGTGTGTGTGTGTGTGTGTATGCACACGTGCATGTGTAGGTGTGACGGACGGTGCCTGAAGAGTGCAGAAGAGAGCACTGGATCTCCTGGAGCTGGAGCTGAAATTATAGGTCAGTTGTGAGATGCTTGATGTTGATGCGAGGAACTGAATTCTGGTCCTCTGTAAGAGCAGACAGTGCTCTTAACCATGGAGTCATCTCTCTGGTCCCCTCTACAAGGGTATACACACACTCATCTCCTTCCCACGTACCACATCCCCAAGCGTTGCAAGTACTATCTGTTGTCTATTTTAAAAATACTGTTATTTCAAGAAATATATATATAATCATATGGTGTATAACCTTTTGAGATTAGTTTTTCCATTCAGCATAATTGTCTGGGAATTCGTCCAGTCTATTGTATATCAATAGTTCATTCTATTTGTTACTAAACAAAGTTCCATGGTGTAAATGTTCCATGATTATGGTTTACCATTTAATCCTCAAAACATAGCTGAGATGTTTTCAGTTTTGAATATTGTTAATAAAACTTCCATCAGCATTTGTGCAACCATAAGTTTTCATTTCTCTCAGATAAAAACTCAGTAGTGATTACTGGATCATATGATATGTGTAATTGTCTTTCTTTCTTTTTCTTTCTTTCTCTCTCTTTTCTTCCGTCCTCTTTCTTTTTCTTTCTCTCTTCCTGCCCTCCCTACTCTTCAAAGACAGACTTGAATTTACTTTGTTGACAAGGATGACCTTGAATTTCTGGTCCTCCTGCTTCCACCACTTCAGTACTGGGACTGAAGCACCACCTTCTCTTTCCTTTCTTTGTGTGTGTGTGTGTGTGTGTGTGTGTGTGTGTGTGTATGTGTGTAGTATATGTGTTCATATGGGTGCCTGCATATGTATGTGCAGGTGTGTGTGTGTGTGTGTTTGTGTATGTGTGTTATATGTGTTCATATGGGTGCCTGCATATGTATGTGCAGGGGTATGTGGGGTGTGTGTGTGTGTGTGTGTGTGTGTGTGTGTGTAGTATTTGTGTCCATATGGGTACCTGCATATGTATGTGCAGGGGTGTGTGTGTAGTATATATGTTCATATGGGTGCCTGCATACATATATGCAGGTGTGTGGGGTATATGTGGAGGCCAGGGGTCAATGCATAGCGTCTTCTTTAGTTTCTCTCCACTTATTTTTTCCTTTGACAGGATCTCTCACTGAACTTGATTCAATTAGACTGGCCGGCTAGCAAGCTTCAGTGAACTGCCTGTCTTCCCATTCCTCTATAGCCTCTCAGTGCTAGTGTTACAAATGTATGCCACTGTACCAGGCTTTTACATGGGTGCTGGAGATCCAAACTCTGGTCTTCATGCTTGTGCAAGTGCTTTACTGACTAAGCCATTTCCTTAACACACCTACTTCCTACTTTTCTCCCCTCCTCTCTCTATCTCTTTCTCTCTCCCCCACGAACCCTTCTTCCCTTCTGAAATTGTACTCTTTTTTTTTCTGGAGGGCCTGTAGTATTTTACATCCTCACTAGCAATGTACAAGTATTCTAGTGTCTGAGTTTTCACTAATATTTTGTAGTTTTATAATTCTTTCAGTATTTGTTAGGTGCATTTGATACCTCATTTTAGTTTTAATTTGAATCCTTAGTAACTACTGACATTAAAAAATATTTTCACTCTCCTGGCCTGCTTGCTCCCCTATCCTCAGGCCTCTCGGGGTGGGTCCATCACAGAGCCTTCCACGCCTTGACTCCCCCGGCCTCATTCGCCCTTCCATCTACCCCGCTGTTCTCTGCTCCTGATTTGGGCCCGGCACCATTCCTGGTCTTGGGTCCCCAGACACCTGGGGAACCGGTGCTGCTTCCTGATCCTTTTCGCCCAGGCCAGCTTGGTGCCTTCCTTGGGCTCCAGGAGCACTGCTTCCGCGGGACCTGGCCCCGCCCTCACCTCTCCCTGCTTTCCAGACCTGCACCACTGGGTAATTCTCCTGGCCCGCTCTCCTGCCCTCAGGCCTCTCTTGGGGTAAGTCTACCACGCAGCCCTCCGAGCCTTGAATCCCCCAGCCGCGCTCACCCTTCCATCTCCCCGACTGTTCTCTACTCCAAGGTTGGGCCCTGTGCCATTCCTAGTCTTGGGGCCCCAGACACCTGGGGAGCCAGTGCTGTTTCCTGACCCTTTTCACCCTGAGGGCTTGGTGCCTTCCTTGGGCCCCAGGAGTTCTGCCTCTGGACCCGGCCCCGCCCTCACCTCTCTCTGCTTCCCTGGTCCTGCCTCCAAGGTTGGGCCCTGTGCCATTCCTAGTCTTGGGGCCCCAGACACCTGGGGAGCCAGTGCTGTTTCCTGACCCTTTTCACCCTGAGGGCTTGGTGCCTTCCTTGGGCCCCAGGAGTTCTGCCTCTGGACCCGGCCCCGCCCTCACCTCTCTCTGCTTCCCTGGTCCTGCTACACCCACCAGCCTCTTTCTGGGGCTGACAGCCTCTTTCTGGGGCTCCAAGGCTTACCTTGCCTCTCCCTAATCCTTTGCATCCAGTACAACCCAGCTACTCAATCCACTCCATGGGAAATCTTGGGGCTTATTCCCACCCCATC
>NW_008340429.1:404059-404333 GCF_000622305.1 Nannospalax galili
ACAGAGGGAACCATATTATTCCTACAATCTACGGACTAATTATACATAACAGACCAAGGAAAATATCTCTAGATATGGTTTATTCGAGAGCAACTGGTCACTACCCAAGACTTATCTGCATGACACACAGTAATTAAAAATATGGTGGAACTAACCTTCTTGAATGTTTAACAGACATACCTAGAGATCTATACTAATTTGGTCAGAGGGACATAAAGGATAGTTTTTGCTCCTTGCCCTCCTAGGTCGACTAAGCTCCAGGTGATTCTGAGAA
>NW_008340429.1:405218-425259 GCF_000622305.1 Nannospalax galili
ACTCAGATGCCAAGGAACTCAGAAAGTAAGCGACTGTGACCAGTAATAGTCATATATATAGAGATTAGAAATGCATGTGAAAAACGTTTCAATGTTAATTGCCTTAAAATGAAATTTTCTGTATGAAACTGTATTTTAACAACGAAGTGGAGATCTTTTTTAAACGTTAAAAACTCATTTAATTTTTTTTTTTTTTTTGCTTCTTCGAGAGATGTACCCTAGCTCAGAAAAATGTTATTGAATAGGTTAATGCTGTTGTAATGAAATGCTTCTTCTAATAAACAACAACAAAAAATTTTCATGTGCTTTTTCCAATCTGCTTATTTTCTCTAGTGAAATGTCTTTTCCTGTAATTTCCCAGGCTCTTTTGTTACTGTTGAGTTTTACTTATTTATGCAGTTATTTATTAAATTAGCATACAATGTATTGCATATTATTGTGGAGTTTTTGACTAAAGCGTGTTTTCCTCGCTTCCCTCTCACCCTCTACCCCCTCAGCTTCACCTTGAAACCCCCTCTTAGTCTTTCTGCTTTCACATTACATTTGTACTTTTGCCTGCCCTCCCCTTCCTCAGCACCATGTTTACCATCTCTTGGTCTTCTTTCTTGTTTTTTAGACTTTACTTCCATTTATATTCATACATTACAAGCTAGAATTTATATATGAGAAAGAAAATACACTTTTTGTCTTTTGAGTTTGAGTCTCTTCCCTTAATATCCTTTCCAGATCCAGTCATTTTCCTCCAAAATTTCCAATTTCATTTTTCATTACAGCTGAGTAAAATTCCATAGTGTGAAAGAACCACATTTTCATTATCTGTTCATTCAGTTGATAGACATCTAACATGATGCTATTTCCTAGATATTGTGAATAGCACAGTTATGAAAATGAATGTGCAGGTTGTCAAATTTCTTGGCAAATAGCCATTCTGATTGGGGTATCTTCTAGTTTGAATTTTCCCTATGAATCTTGGTGTTGAGCACATTTTAAGTATTTATTTTCTATTTGTGTTTCTTATTTTGAGAAATGTCCATTCATTTCATTAGTCCATTTGTTGACTTCCAGGGATTTTTTTGTGTTTAATTGACGTAGTTCTTCATGAATTCTTGATATCAGCTCCTTGTCTGAGCATATCTGGCAAAGATTTTCTCATGTACTATATACTGTCCTTTGGCTCAGCTGATAGTTTCTTTTTCTGTGTAGAAACCTGTTAATTTCTTGTAGTCCCATTTGTTGATTCCTGGTGCTATTTCCTGCACTGCTGGAGTTCTGTTCAGAAAGTTTTTTACCTATATCTACATCCTGAAGCATATTCTCCATATTTTCCTTTAGTAGTTTCAGTGTTTCATGTTTTAAATTTAAAGTCTTTGATCCACTTTGAATTGGTTTTAGTACAGGGTGAAAGATATGGATCTAATTTAATTCTTCTGCAGGCAGATATCCAGTTTTGCCAACACCACTTGTTGAATAGGCAACCTTTATAAAGGTGTTAAAAAATTAAGTGGCCATAGCTTTGTTGGTTTATTTCTGGGCCCTCTTTTCTAGTCCACTGGTTTTCCTCATGGCATTACCAGGCTTATGTCTGTATAGCCCTGGGGTATAATTTGAGGTCAGGTATTGTGATGATTCCAACTGTGTTCTTTCTCCTTAGAATTGCTTTGGCTATTTGTGGTCTTTTGTGGTTTCGTATGAACTCCCGGATTGTTTCTTCTAGTTCCGTGAGGAATTACATAATATTTTTAATAGAAATTGCATTGAACCTGTAGATTACTTTTAGTAGTATATCCGTCTTCATGATGTTAAGTCTGCCATCCAGGAACATGAAGATATTTCTATCATTTAGTATTTTTTCTGGTTTCCTTTTTCAGTATCTTGAAGCTTTCATTATAGTTCTTTTTGTTTGTTTATTTTTGAGACAGGGTCTCATTGTAGCCCCATCTGTCCTGGAACTCATTATATAGACCAGGCTGCTCTCAATCTCCAAAGTGCTAGGATTAAAGACATGTGCCACCATGCCTGGCTCTCATTATAGGTCTTTCATTTCTTTGGTTAGGCTTATTTCTAGCTACTTTATTATTTTTGGAGCTATTATAAATGTGGTATTTTCTCCCATTTTTTCTCTAAGTTCACTGTTGGTATGCATGAAGGCTACTGATTTTTAAATTTTATGTGTATTTTATGTATAAGCATTTACTTGCATGTATGTACATCATGTGCATGCCTGGTACCCATGGAAGCTAGAAGAGGGCATTGAACCCCCTGGAACTGAAGTTACAGATGATTGTGAGCTGTCATGTGGGTGCTGGGGACAGAACCCAGGTCCTGTGCAAAAGTAGCGTGTGTTCTTAACCACTGAACAATCCCTCTAGCCTCAACAGCTAATGATTTTTGTATACTGATTTTATATCCTGCAATTATACTGAAAATATTTATTCAACCTAAGAGGTTTCTGGTAGTCTATAGGGTCTTTTAAGTATAGAATCATATCATATATAGTTTGACTTATTCTTTTTCTATTTTTATCCATTTCATGACTTTATCTTATTGATCTGGCTAAGTCTTCAAGCACTATATTGAATAAGAGAGGTGAAAGTGGATACTGTTGAATTTTGAGTGTTTTAAACATATATTCTAGATACAAGTGCTTTGTTGGATATGAACTGCTCTATTATTTTTCTCTTGCTATGATAAAACACAGTGATCAAGGCAAGTTGTAGAAGGTAGAGTTTATTTGGGTTTATGGTTCCAAGGGATAAGAGTCCGTCATAACAGGGAGACAAGGTGGCAGAGGCAGCCATTCCACAAAGCTGAGAGCTCATATCTTCACCAACACACAGGAAGCAGACAGAGTCAGCAAACTGGAAGTGGGACAAAGCTATGAACTATGAAAGCTTGCCCCAGTGGCATGTTTCCTCCAGCTAGGCCACAGCTCCCAAAAGTTCCATGCCTGTCCCTAAACAGCAACACCAACTGACCAAGTATTCATATACTTGAGCCTATGGGGGCTCAAACCACCAAAGCTTCCAAACACTCTTTCCAAAATGTTAGCTTTTCTTTCCATCCTTTTAGCATTTTTCCAGAGTAAAGGATTTTAAATTATTCCGAAGTCTAGTTTTTCAGTGTTTCTTTTTGTAGATTAGACTTTTTGTGTCAAGTCCAAGAACGCTTTGCTTAGCTTCAGATTCTAGGCAGTGTCTTGTATGTTTTTGTTTGTAAAAGTCTTAGAATTTTATATGTAACTTTTAAGTTTGTGACATATTTTTAATTAATATTAGTATAATGTGAGACATGATAAGGGTTTAATTTTTTGCCTATTGGTGTCCAATTGCTCCAACACTATTTCTTTTCCTATTTAAGAATTGTTTGAGGGCTGGGCGTGGTGGCACATGCCTTTAATCCCAGCACTCGGGAGGCAGAGGCAGGTGGATCTCTGTGAGTTCAAGGCCAGTCTGGTCTACATAGTGAGTTCCAGGACAGCTGGGGCTACAGGGAGACCCTGTCTCAAAAAGACCAAAAAAAGTTGTTTGAGAATTTCATATGATGTATTTGATCATATTAACTTCCCCTCCCCCAATTCCTCCCATGTCCACCTCCTTCCTTACCCACTCAACTTTCCATCCTCTTTCATTTTTTAAACCCACTGAGTCCATTGTGTCACTCATATGCTCTTGAGTGTGTGGCCATTCACTGGAGCATAGTCAACTTATCAGGGGCCAAACTCTTGAAGAAAACTGACTGTCCCCCTTCCAGCAGCTATCAGTTGCTAGTAGCTAGATATGGGGCTTTGTGCCCACCTTCCCTCTCCATATTGGGCTTTCTTCTAGCTTTGTAGTCACTCCCTGCCTCAGGCTCTTGCAATCTTTCTCCCTCTTCTTCTGCAATGATCCTGAGTCTTGGGAGCAGAGAGTGTGCAACTGTTTCTTCTTTTTCTTTTTTAGAAAAATTTTATTCATTCTTTGACAGTTTCAAACATGTATACAATGTATCTTGATCACATCCAATCCAAACTCCCTCTCTCATTCCCCTATTCAAACATATTTTGTTTATTTATTTTTTATGTGTATGAGTATATTGCCTGCATGTATGTGAGTGCACCTGTGTCATGCAATGCTGCGGAGGTCAGAAGAAGGCTTCAGAGTCTCCTGGAACTGGAGTTAAGGATGGTTTATAGCCATCATGTGGGTGCTGGGAATTGAACCTGGGTCCTCTGCAAAAATCAGTCAGTGCTCTTAACCACTGAGCCATCTCCCCAGCCCCCTATTTTTTATTTTTTTGGCCTTTTTGAAGCAGGGTCTCCCTGTGGCCCCAGCTGTCCTGGAACTCAGTATGTAGACCAGGCTGGACTTGAACTCACAGAGATCTGCCTGCCTCTGCCCCCCAAGTGCTGGGACTACAGGCGTGTGCCATCACGCCCAGCTCAGGCCCAAATATTTTATTTATTATTTTTATTCTATGTGAATGCGTGTATTGCCTGCATGTAGGTAAGTGCACCCATATCATGCAATGCCTGTGGAGGACAGAAGAAGCTGTTGGATCCCCTGGAACTGGAGTTATGGACAATTGTTAGCTGCCATATGGGTGCTGGGATTTGAACCTGGGTCTCTGCAAGAACAATCAGTGTTCTTAACCACTGAGCCATCTCCCCAACCCCCCAACACTATTTATTGAAAGGCAATCTTTTTTTGCAGTTATTGCTTTTGCACCTTTGTTAAAATTTGCCTAGGTCCATTTAATTTTTTTTCAGTTGAGATATATAGCCACTCATCTTCTAATAAAACACAGTCTTGATTATTTTGTGTGTGTGTGTGTGTGTGTGTGTGTGTGTGTGTGTGTGTCATACAGAACATCACACAACAGGCATACATGAGTGTGGAGATCAGAGAACAACCTTGGGGATCAGTCAGTCCACACTTTCCACCTTGTTTGAGACTTGGTTTCTTATTCATCACTACATATTGTAGACTAGCTGGTCTTATGATACTGTGTTTGGCTTTTTAACATAGGCTCTGGGGATTCAAATTCAGATCATCACACTTGCATGATGTCTTAATTACCTTTTCTGTTGCTGTGATAAAAGCACTAACCAAAGCAACTTTCAAAGGATGACTTTACTTAGCTTACAGTTCCAAAGGGGCAAGAATCCATCATTGTGGGAGGCATGGTGGCAGAGCAGAGAGCTGAGTGCTCACATCTTCAGGAAGCAGAGAGAGAGAGAGACTGGACATCAGGCAAGGCTTAATAACTCTCTAAGCCTGCCCCCAGTGTCATGTAGAGTGCTTCCTACCCGTGGATAAATTCATAAGTTCAAAGACCAGCAACCAAAAACATTTCCTAATTTTTCATATCTTTCAGGACCATTACTATGATTTGTCTGTTGGTTTCTTTGTGTTTATCTTATTTGAAGTTCATTCAATAAGCAACTGAAGTCATTGAATTTGAATAAAGAGTTTTACGCCTTTGGGACCATTTCCAGGGACACTTAAGTACTTGTTTCACAGTTTCTTATAGCTTGGGAAAGATTTCTAAAGTATAGATCTTTTGGGGCTGGAGAGATGGCTCAGCAGTTAAGAGCACTAGCTGTTCTTGCAGAGGACCCAGGTTTGGTTCCCAGCACCTGCATGATAGCTAACAAATATCTATAACTTTGATGCCCTCTTCTGACTTCCATGGGCATTACCCAACATGGGTGCACTTACATACATGCAGGCAATATATTTATACACATAAAATAATAAATAAAATATTTTTTCAAAAAGAATAGATCTGTGGAGAGCTACATATCTTCATGTTCAGACTCATACCAAGAGTCATATACATGCAGTCCTCTAAATGTGTACCTTCATGGATGTAACCAAATACAGATTGAAAAATTTGAACAAAAAACCACATCTGTGATGAACAGGGATATGAGTTGCTTTTTATCATTACTCTCAAACTAATACAGTATAACACAGATTTTATATTTCATTAGGTATTACAAGTAATCTAGAGGTTATATCAAGTTATTTAAAGGACACATTAAAGTTATCTAGAAATGTTACATCATTTTATATGACATGTGAGCATCCACAGATGGTAATAACCTTAAGGAATGGGGATGTGTTCTAGAATAAACTCCATGAATACTGTAGGCTGAATGACCCATGATACATATATGTAATGATCACAGTGTAGTGACAATCTGTACTCAATAAAACTGCACTCAATGTCTAGTAACCTGTGAATCAGCACTTCATTAGCTGTGTCCTTTGGGGCTTTGAAACTGTTAAAAATACGGGATGTTTCATGATGGTTATTGTACTTTTTATTCTAAAATTTCCTTTTGTTCTTTTTATGAGCTATTTATTTGTACAGACTTTCTATTTCATCCCTGAAGCTTTCGACTACAATTCCAAATATGCTAGAAACAAAATAGCTTTAGTAATAAAGTAGAACGTTTCAGAAATATTTGTCAGAGAATTCTGAAAGTTCTGTCATTTCATATCATGCCCTTTCATTTTCTTGAGACAGGGTCTCTCCATGTAGCCCTGACTATCCTGGGACTCACTTTGTAGACCAGGCTGGCCTTGAACTCAGAGATATCTGCTAGCTTCTGTTTCCTGAGTGCCAGGATTAAAAGTCTGTGCCCCACACTCAGCCCCCTCCCATTTTTTCCGTGATGAATAAGTTCCAAATCCCACAGTGTATGACTGAAACTCTGAACAGTACTGAATCTTATATAAGCCATGTTCTATACACACATAGCTATGCTAACATATAATTTGTAAATTGGGCATAGTAAGGAATTTAAAATAATAAAAATTGTAGGAATATAGTATAATAAAATTTATGTGATCATGATCACTCAGCATGTAATTTCTTTTCTTATATTGAGAACTTTCACTGAAAGAAAGCACTTTGTAGCTTCCCTTTGGCATATCCAAATTGTTACTAGCATGGTTCTCACATTTATTTTTCTGTGGTGCTAGTAATCAAATCCAGGGCCTTACACATGCTAGACAAGTGATTTCCCACAGTGTTATTCCTCAAGACCTTATTCTTACATTTTTGGAGTCATTGTTAAATAAAATCAGCTTATGTGAACACAAACACTGTAATACGGCAACAGTAAAGTTGATAACAGAGAGATCTTCTAAATGACCGTGGGGGGTGGATAGAATATATAACATAAATTCACTGGATGGAGACATAATTCACATTTTAGACAGGATAGAGTGGGTTCACACTACTCAAAACACTGAACAGTTTAACACTTATGAACAATTTGTTTCTGGAATTTCCCATTTAATGTTTTTGACTTGTAGTTGGCCAAGATAACTGAAACCATGGAATACAAAACTTTAGGTATGGGAGGTTACCATCAATTTTTAAAAATTCAGTTTGTTGTATTCTTGGCTGTTGGTAGGATGAGTGACTTTTTTGTTGTTGAAATGTAGACATTTTAGTATTATGATCTGAGACTCTGGATCTTACTTAAATCTTCTGTTTAGCTAGCTTCTTCTGACACTGCTCTGTTGGAGGGAGGTTGGAAATGGTTTAATCACTGCTACATACAGAAAGCCAAGTTTCCCTATAGGTCTCCAGTGATTCTGGAATAGAGTGTTCTTTGCACTTCTAGATGAGTTGGGGATTATGGATTTTGATGTGTCCTCCCATGACATTGTAGATGGCCTTTTAAAAACTCATTTGGTGAGAGGTTTTGGATCTGTCCTAAACCTCCTCTGACATCACTCCAGCAGAGAGGGGATGAGGCAGTAGGTTATTGCATGATACAATGACTGTCTAGTCTACCCACATGATTTCTAGAACATTAAAGATGAAAGGAATGAAAACCTTAGCTTCATGTTTGGCCTTCTCTGGTGTTCCATGGCAGAGGTGCTGGAGTGCTTTGACTTGCAAGGGTTTCCACAAAAGGTTCTCCACAAAAACTTCAAAGGTTCTTTTTTTGCTGTGTTTTTTACCTGGATTAAATAATTAAATAAAAGGTTTTTGCCTTCATAGGCTCCCCTTTCTTGGTCCTTTGTCTATAGAAAGTATGCCTTATTTTAGCTTTTTCTCATCATACCCAATGATGTTCATGGATTACTGGCTTATTCAGCTTTAAGTCTGGAATATATAAGGCAAAAAGAAAACCCAGGGAATCCCTCCCTAACTCATTCTTCATAAAATTCATAACATATCAAAATACTTTAAGCATTCAAATGTTAATAGTGTTGCCTAAATATACTGATAGTTAGAGAGGTTCCACGCTCTGGGAGCTGGAGAGATGGCTCAGTGCTTAAGAGCACTTGCTGCTCTTTAAAATATTTTGTTTGTTATTTTTGTTAATTTATGTGTGTGGTGTATTGCCTGCATGCATTTGGGTGCACCTGTGTCATGCAATGGCCGGAGGAGGTCAGAAGAGAGCATGGAAATTCCCTGGACCTGGAGTTATAAATGGTTGTGGGCCACCATGTGGGTCATTGGATTTAAACCCAGGTCTTCTGCAAGAGCAGTCAGTGCTCTTAACCATTAAGTCATCTCTCTATCCCCACTTACTGCTCTTTTAAAGGAGTTAGGTTGGTTCCTAGCACCCACATGACAGCTAGCAACTATTGGTAACCCCAGTTCCAGGTAATCTGGCGCCCTCTTCTGGCTTCTGAGGGCAGTGCACACAGGTTGTGTACTTACATATATGCATGCAAAACACTCATACACATACAATAAAAATGAATAAAATATTTTTAAAAGAAGGATTCCAAGCTCTGAATTTGCTTCATTTTTAGACTAAGAAGATAATTAAGTATCTTATATTTCTGTACCTTGTGTAATACAGCACTTAACTATTAAAATGTATAAATTGATATTTTATTCTAAATTTTATTTATTTTTATTTTATGTGTATAAGTGTATTGCCTAGATGTATGTAAGTTCACCCATGCCTGTGGAGGACAGAAGAGTGTGTCGGATCCCCTAGAACTGAAGTTACAGATGATTGTTAGCTACCATGTGGGTTCTGGGATTCAAACTCAGGTCCTCTGCAAGAGCAGCTAGTGCTCTTAATTGCCAAGTCATCTCTCTAGCCCTAAACTGATATTTTAAGAGTAAAAGTTTCTTGTTTCACTTTTATTTTATAAAAGCCATGTCTCCAGGCTCTCACTTTTATCTTAATTATCAAACAATGACTTATGTTTTCTGATAATGGAGGTGTAATGAATTAAATAATCCTTATTCATATTAGTTTCTTCAAATATTTTTAGTATTTAAAGTAGAAACATTAAGCATATTGTTTTAATAGATTTAGTCAAATTTTGATCCAACTATGGAATTCCAACTCTGAATTGGACTGAATTGGAGGAGAAGTTTATTTTTCTAAAAACGAAAGATTTGTATTGCATTTGCACTTTTCATTTTGATTGTGGGCTATTATGGGCATCTCAGTAAGTATGCTTGATAATGATGAAATTTCCTTATTTTGGTTGAAATATGTTTGATATTAATGAAGAAAAAGATATGGCTAAAAATTTAATGTAGGAATAAAGATACAATGGACACACACACACACACACACACACACAAAGCAGCAAAGGGAAATCCCCAGGTATGTTCATCTGAACATTTAAAATAAAGTTATTCATACAACGTTGAATAAATGCTAAGAATTTTCAGAAAATATTCTAAAAATGTCATAAATATGTACTTGGGAACCATGTATTTGTAAATCTACATATAAGTAGCCATGCAAAAATAATGCCTTAAACTGTCTTAGTGGTCAAAATGACTTTATGTTAAAACTTCAGCATAGAAGTATTAATATTTAATAAAAATATGTAAGCCAACAAATCATTTTAAATACAATGATATGAGAGGTGTTTAAACATATCCTCGGTCTTCTCAAATTCATTTGTAACGTCTTTGCGATAACAGCTGAGGGAAAAAAATCTAATCACATACTCAAAAATAATATTCAAACTGTCTTTGATCTTTAAAAGACATAAATTTTAAAATGCATCGAGTAAATTGTCTAATATAGAAACTAATTTGAAAGAGCAACGAATGGATGTAAAATCCACTTTAGCCACATGATGTCGCTGTATACCACAAAGTCTCTTGTGTGGGGACGAGGGCCTGATCAATACAAACTAAGGGAGGAAGCTTCATTTCGTCATCAGCCTAGGAAAGACCAAAACAGTAAGGAGAAATATGAAGTTAAGAAATAGGATCTTGGACTGACAGCGGTACGAAAAGTGTAGTGCTTTTGCGATGCTGTTTTCCAGACCCAGAGGCCTGAGAACCTGGCGCCCGGTGCTGCTCTCAGTTTTCCTCCTGGCGGTCTGGCAGGCAGGGAGCGGCCAGCTGCACTACTCCATCCCGGAGGAAGCCAAGCACGGCACCTTCGTGGGCCGCATCGCGCAGGACCTGGGGCTGGAGCTGGCCGAGCTGGTGCCCCGTCTGTTCAGGGTGGTGCCCAAGGGCCGCGGGGACCTTCTGGAGGTAAATCTGCAGAATGGCATTTTGTTTGTGAATTCTCGGATCGACCGGGAGGCGCTGTGCGGGCGGAGCGCGGAGTGTAGCATCCACCTGGAGGTGATCGTGGACAGGCCGCTGCAGGTTTTCCACGTGGAGGTGGAGGTGAGGGACATTAACGATAATCCACCGGTCTTCAAAGGCAGAGAACAGCAGGTATTTATTCCTGAAAATAGACAATTAGATTCGCGTTTTCCAATAGAGGGAGCTGTGGACGCAGACATTGGTTCGAATGCTCTCCTAACTTACACTCTGAGCCCCAGTGATTACTTTTCTTTGAAAGTAGAGGCAAGTGACGAACTCAGTAAATCTCTTTTACTTGAATTGAGAAAATCTTTAGATAGAGAAGAAACACCAGAACTCCATTTGTTATTGACAGCCACTGACGGAGGCAAACCAGAGCTGGAGGGCACAGTTCAGCTTCTGATTACTGTGCTCGATGTTAATGATAACCCCCCAATGTTTGACCAGGCCATCTACAGAGCTCACCTAGTAGAGACGACAGCAAATGGAACTTTAGTGACTACGTTAAATGCCTCTGACACTGATGAAGGTGTAAATGGTGAAGTCGTCTTTTCCTTTGGCAGTGAGGTTTCTCTTAACATTCAAGAAAAATTCAAAATAGATTCTGTGTTAGGAGAAATTAGAGTAATTGGTGACCTGGATTATGAAGAAACAAAATCCTATGAAATCCAAGTAAAGGCGGTTGATAAAGGGACTCCTCCGATGTCAAATCACTGCAAGGTTTTGGTGAAAGTGCTGGATATAAATGATAATGCTCCGGAACTGGCGATCACTTCGCTGTCTTTGCCCATCAGAGAGGACGCTCCACTTAGCACCATCATCGCCCTCATCTCGGTGTCGGATATCGACTCAGGTGTCAACGGACAGGTGGCCTGCTCCCTGACGCCCCACGTCCCCTTCAAGCTGGTGTCCGCCTTCAAGAATTACTATTCGCTAGTGCTGGACAGCGCCCTGGACCGCGAGACCAAAGCTGACTATAAGGTGGTGGTGACTGCGAGGGACGGAGGCTCGCCTTCGCTGTGGGCCTCGGCCAGCGTGTCCGTGGAGGTGGCTGACGTGAACGACAACGCGCCTGCGTTCGCGCAGCCCGAATACACGGTGTTCGTGAAGGAGAACAACCCGCCGGGCGCCCACATCTTCACGGTGTCGGCGGTGGACGCGGACGCGCAGGAGAACGCGCTGGTGTCCTACTCGCTGGTGGAGCGGCGGGTGGGCGAGCGCGCGCTGTCGAGCTACGTGTCTGTGCACGCGGAGAGCGGCAAGGTGTATGCGCTGCAGCCTCTGGACCATGAGGAGCTGGAGCTGCTGCAGTTCCAGGTGAGCGCGCGGGATGCTGGTGTGCCTGCCCTGGGCAGCAATGTGACTCTGCAGGTGTTCGTGCTGGATGAGAACGACAACGCGCCCACACTGCTGGGGCCTCTCGAGGACACCTCGGCGAGCGAGATGGTGTCCAGGACAGTGGGTGCCGGCCACATGGTGGCGAAAGTGCGTGCGGTAGACGCAGACTCTGGCTACAATGCATGGTTATCATATGAGCTGCAACGTGCAGCAGGTGGCACACGCATCCCGTTCCGCGTGGGACTGTACACAGGCGAGATCCGCACGACACATGCCCTAGACGATGTGGATGCACCTCGACTGCGCCTGTTAGTGCTGGTGAAGGACCACGGAGAGCCAGTGCTGACCGCCACCGCCACCGTGCTTGTGTCTCTGGTGGAGAACGGCCAGATTCCAAAAGCCTCTTCTCCCGCGTTAAAGGCTGCAGTGGGCCCTGAGGCGTCGCTGGTGGATGTCAATGTGTACCTGATCATCGCCATCTGCGTGGTGTCCAGCCTGCTGTTGCTCACGCTGCTGCTCCACACCGCGCTGCGCTGCTCCATTGCGCCCACCGAGGGCGCATGCGCGCCTGGGAAGCGGGTGCTGGTGTGCTCCAGTGCAGTGGGGAGCTGGTCCAACTCCCAGCAGAGGCGGCAGAGGGTGTACTCTGAGGAGGGCCCGCCCAAGACCGACCTCATGGCCTTCAGCCCAGGCCTATCTCCAGGTTTGAACACATTAGAAAGAAATGAACATTCAGAAATTAATTCGGATCTATCTGGCAATGTAAGTCCAATTTTAAACTGTGGCTTTAAACTTTTTTTAGATTTAGCTTAAAAATTCTTTACCACTTAAAGTGTATTCAAGAGGCTCAATAATTTTTGAACAAATCATATATTGGATATATTCTAATAATTGCACTTGTGTATTGAGTGGAATTAGAAAACAAGCAATTACAGTGTTCTTTTAAAATATTTTATGAGTTTGAATGTTTTGCCTGAATGTATGTAAGTGCACCACGTGTGTGCAATGCCAATGCCCACGGAGGCCAGAAGAGGGCGACGGATACCCTAGAACTGGAGTTCCAGATAGTTGTCATGTGGGTGCTGCAAGTCAAATCCAGGTCTTCTGCAAGAGTAGCAAGTACTCTTAACCAGTGAACCATCCCTCCAGCTCCAATATTTGTATTATTTACATGGGAAAATGCTTTAACAATAGTTCAGTACTAGTTGGTGTAAAGTTTGGTAGTGGTGGTGCTAGGGATGGAACCTAGGACTTCACAAATGCTAGGTAAGCACGGTGCAGATCATCTTAATGCAGGGTCTCAACCCTTGTGAAACGTCAAGTCCTGTAGTAATTATAGGCAAAGTTATAGAAAGCACTTGCTTTCTATTTACATTGCTAAATTTCAAAGTGGGCAATAAGTAATAATTTTAAGCACTATGATTTAAAATGTATTTGTTGGATCCTTTACATTTCCACACTAAAATGTCCAACTATTTCATTGTCTTTATTGGACAATTTTTTGATGGCATTCCCCTCAGTTTAGATGACTTACTATTGCATAAACTTGTCACTTAGGAGACCTGGTTAGGAAGTAGTTAGTATCCACTTATTTACTAATGTCCTAAAACTATTTTTTCTTCATGAAATCTTCCTAATATTGTATGAGATAAAACTTAAGTTACACTTTACAGATGAAAGTGCTGAATCTAAGGAAAATTGAGTTCAGAATAGTTATTGAATTTTTGAAATTTCTCAAAACATCAAAAACTTGCTTGTTCTATTGCAATTCATTGCCTTTGATTAAATATTTAAAGTTGCGTACAATGGAAGAAATTAGTAAAAAGCAAATATTAAGCAGTGTTTAAAATCCAAAATAAAAGATCAAGAAAAAAGGTGGCAGTAGTTTTTCCAAAACCAAGCTAGACCGCATACTCATCTGAATTCTCATCTTTCTGGAAATGGATGTAGAAATAAAAACATAATAATAAAATTCTCTACAGCAGTTTTTCAGAAGAGGAATAATGCTCTCTTCAAAGTTTGATTCTTAATCATTATGTAGATCAATAATGAGTACCATAATAGGCAATATGTTTTATAGCAGTTTTTAAACCCACCTGATACATATTTGAGACAGATTTCTCTAGAGTTGCTAATCATTTAGTTAAGAGCATGTTACATGTTTGTGTGTGTGTGTTTTGTGTGTGTGCATGCTCATCTGTGAATACACATATGGAGGCCAGTGGTCATGTTAGGTAACTTCCTCAATTGCTCTCCACCTTATTTATTATTATTATTATTATTATTATTATTATCGAGACAGGGTCTCTCTGTAGCTCCTATGGGTCCAGAACTACCTATGTAGACCAGACTGGCCTCAAACTCACAGAGCTCTGCCTACCTCTGTCTCTTGGGTTCTGGGATTAAAGGCATGCACCACCATGCCCACTTGTTGTTGTTTTTTGAAACAGTGTCTTCTTGTAGCTACAGCTAGCCTGGAACTTTCTCTGCAGACCAGGTTGACCTTGATCTCACAGAGATTCACCTACCTCTGCCTCCCTTTATGTATTAAAAATTGTGTGCATTCATTGTGCATAGTACTGTGCTACATACATGTGTGTTTTCATATAAGTATACAATGTACGTTGAGCATATCCCCTCCTCCCATACTCCCTTCCCTTCCTTTTATCACTATTGTCCACATTCTATTAGTCTCTTTTGTTCCCCCAGAAAGTTTTGCTTCTATTTTCATGTCATGTGTGTGTGTGTGAGAGAGAGACAGAGAGACAGAGACAGAGAGACAGAGAGAGGACGGAGGGAGAGAGAGATTTTATGTATCTCTATAAATACGGGACCCACAAATGAGTGGACACTAGGGATATTTTCCTTCTTGAGACTGTTTTAATTTTACTAATATGATTATCTTCAGTTTCATTCATTTTACTGCAAAAGTGAATAAGTGAGTAAGTACTTTAAAACAGCAGACTTAGAAAAGTTACTAATGATTCCAGTTCAGAAAACTTTAGCTTTTCTTTGATTTTTTAATGGACACTGTCAATTTTGCCATTCATTTTGTTTTCTGCCTTGCTCTAAGAAGCTAAACGTAAAAATTTTGACATACATAAGTAACTGAAAGCCACTCTTTGTTATGTATTTTTCTAATGGATTAACTCCTTGATTAATTTTCTTTCATTTCTACATTATCTTTATTTTCATATTTTTTCATGTGAAGACACCAGCTAAGATCAATCAATGAAGATACTCACAAAAAACTAACACTAAAAAGAAATCAGTTTATTCTTCCTGCATGAAAATTCAAATATAGTAGAAGAAACTAGTTCTAAATAAAAATATAATTTTCAAATGAGAAACAATTCAATATCCAAAATTAAATTACAAAACAACAAGAATGTATAAAAACATATTTTCTTTTTTAAAGAAACATATTTTTCAATGGGTAAAAATACTCTTTGATTCCTATGTGCCTGTTTTGAGTAAATGATAAAAATGGTAATATTCCAAAATAATTGAAATCAGGATATCAGAGAGATACCTGCATGTTTATTTTATTTATTTTTTGTTTTCTTGGTCTTTTTGAGACAGGGTCTTGCTGTAGCCCCAGCTGGCTTGGAAATCAACTATGTAGACCAGTCTGGCCTTGAACTCACAGACATCTATCTGCCTCTGCCTCCTGAGTACTGAGACTAAAGGTGTGAGATATCTGTATGTTATATTGCTACCAGCACTATTTCCTGTAGCCAACAGGTGGAAGAACTCAAATGTCCATGAATAGTTGAATGGATATACAAAATGCAGTATGTACACACAATGGAGTATTAGAAAGGAAAGAGATCCTGTAATATGTTACAACATGGATGACATTATTCAGGACATTATGTTAAGTTGAATAAGCCAGTCTGAAAGCAACCCAACCTGAGAACAACAATAACAAACCCCAACAATCCCTGAGCGATTTCACTTAGAGGAAGTACCTAAAGTAGAGACCTTTATAGAAACAGAAATAGAGTGGTTACCATGGGAAAGGCCAGAGAAATGTGAATTTCTCTCTAATGGATGTAAAGTTTTAGTTTTAAAAAAGGAAAAATTTGCAACGATGTGAGTATACATATTAACACTACTGAAGATTACACTTAAAGTGCATATGGCTGATATGGAAAAGTAGAACTGTGTTTTAGCCACATGATGTCGCTGTTTACCAGGGAGTGTTCTCTAGGAAGGAAAATAGCCAGGCTAGAGTCCTTTGTTACTCAGATGAGCTGAACAATAGGAGAAGCAGGAAGATTTGAACAGGGACTAGACTTCTAATTTTTTGGAAATCACGATCCTTTGATTTGACCAACTCACCAGAGGACTGGAAGTGATGCCTTCTTTGAGGAGGGGCCCAGGGGTCAGGCAGTGTCTGCTGCTCTCGGTTTTTCTCCTGGCGGTCTGGGAGACAGGGAGTGGCCAGCTCCACTACTCCATCCCGGAGGAAGCCAAGCACGGCACCTTCGTAGGCCGCATCGCGCAGGACCTGGGCCTGGAGCTGGCCGAGCTGGTGCCCCGCCTGTTCAGGGTGGTGTCCAAGGACCGCGGGAACCTTCTGGAGGTAAATCTGCAGAATGGCATTTTGTTTGTGAATTCTCGAATCGACCGGGAGGCGCTGTGCGGGAGGAGCGCGGAGTGTAGCATCCACCTGGAGGTGATCGTGGACAGGCCGCTGCAGGTTTTCCACGTGGAGGTGGAGGTGAGGGACATTAACGATAACCCGCCGGTATTTCCAATGACTGTAAAGACTATCCAGTTTCCTGAATCAAGGCTGCTTGACTCGAGGTTTCCTTTAGAGGGAGCATCTGATGCAGATATCGGAGTAAATGCTCTTCTCTCCTACAAGCTAAGCCATGATGAGTTTTTCTTTCTAGACATACAAACAAATGATGAACTAAGCCACTCATTGTTTCTTGTCCTGGGGAAATCTCTGGATAGAGAGGAAAGGGCCGAGATGAATTTATTATTATTAGCTACTGATGGGGGCAAGCCTGAGCTAACCGGTACCATTCAAATACTTATTAAGGTATTAGATGTGAATGACAACGAACCTACTTTCCCCCAATCTGTTTACAAAATACAATTGTTAGAAAACACTGAAAATGGAACCTTAGTGGTTAAATTAAATGCTTCTGATGCAGATGAAGGATCGAACAGCGAGATTGTGTATTCACTTAGTAGTGATGTGTCTTCCACTACACGGACAAAGTTCAAAATAGATCCTACCTCAGGGGAAATCAGAACTAAGGGGGAATTAGACTATGAAGAAAGGAAATCCTATGATATTCTGGTCACTGCATCTGACAAAGGAATCCCACCAATGTCAGGACATTGTAAAATTTCGATAAAACTTGTGGATATCAACGATAATGCACCAAAAGTCTCAATAACGTCTCTCTCACTTCCTGTCCAAGAGGACGCTCCACTGGGCACAGTCATCGCCCTCATCACAGTGTCAGATCGCGACTCAGGCATCAATGGGCAGGTGACTTGTACGATAACTATTCAAGTCCCCTTCAAGCTGGTGTCCACTTTCAAGAATTACTATTCGATGGTGTTGGACAGCGCCCTGGACCGCGAGACCACGTCTGACTATAAGGTGGTGGTGACTGCGAGGGACGGAGGCTCGCCTTCGCTGTGGGCCTCGGCCAGCGTGTCCGTGGAGGTGGCTGACGTGAACGACAACGCGCCTGCGTTCGCGCAGCCCGAATACACGGTGTTCGTGAAGGAGAACAACCCGCCGGGCGCCCACATCTTCACGGTGTCGGCGGTGGACGCGGACGCGCAGGAGAACGCGCTGGTGTCCTACTCGCTGGTGGAGCGGCGGGTGGGCGAGCGCGCGCTGTCGAGCTACGTGTCTGTGCACGCGGAGAGCGGCAAGGTGTATGCGCTGCAGCCTCTGGACCATGAGGAGCTGGAGCTGCTGCAGTTCCAGGTGAGCGCGCGGGATGCTGGTGTGCCTGCCCTGGGCAGCGACGTGACTCTGCAGGTGTTCGTGCTGGATGAGAACGACAATGCGCCCACACTGCTGGGGCCTCCCGCGCGCAGCTCGGTGAGCGAGCTGGTGTCTTGGTCAGTTGGTTCAGGGTTTGTGGTTACTAAGGTGCACGCGGTTGACGCGGACTCTGGTTACAATGCCTGGCTGTCCTATGAATTGCAACCAGCTGCGGGTAGCTCGCGCAGCCCTTTCCGAGTGGGTCTGTACACCGGTGAGATCAGCACGACCCGAGCCCTGGACGATGCAGATGCACCGAGCCAGCGTCTGCTGGTGCTGGTGAAGGACCATGGAGAACCAGCGCTTACCACTACCGCCACTGTGTTGGTTTCTCTGGTTGAGACCAGCCAAGCCCCAAAAGCCTCCTCAAGGGCCTTGGTAGATGCTGCCAGGCTGGAGGGGTCGCTGGTGGATGTCAACGTGTACCTGATAATCGCCATTTGCGCGGTGTCCAGCCTGTTGGTACTCACGCTGGTGTTGTACACCGCGCTGCGCTGCTCTGCAGAGCCCATGGAGGGCTCATGCGCGCCTGGGAAGCCCATGCTGTTGTGCTCCAGTGAGATCGGGAGCTGGTCCTACTCAAAGCAGAGGAAGCCGAGGGTGTGCTCTGGGGAGGGTCCACCCAAGACCGACCTCATGGCCTTCAGTCCCAGCTTATCTCATGGTCCAGACTCAGCAGAAGAAGGACAACAGCTCTCAGGGTCAGAATACTTAGGAAAGGTAGGCTTTAAAATGTTTTCTTGACAATTTGAGACTTTTGCTATTTCTGTATTGTTTATGATGCCTGTTAATTTCTTAGACGTTAAGCACTGCCTTTATTTTATATCATTGCATTATCATGCAATACTTGTGAATTAGAGACCAATTTTCTGCATGTAGAACAATTTACTTAAAATGTTCTTACTTTCACTGTTTGGCTTCTTCATCTCTAAATTTTGGTGAGTAATATGACCTTGAATAGCTGAGAAAAAAAAAACACTTCAGGAAAACTTGGTAATTTCAAATTTATTGTGTGTGGTTGCATATGCCAGTGTGAGTGGGGATCAGGGGAAAACTTTGCAAAGTTGATTCTCTCCACTTTTTCCTGAGTTGCAGGGATCCAACTCAGGTCACCTGGCTCAAGTGCTTTACCTGCTCAGTCATCTTACTTGCTTCCAAACTTGATAATTTAACATTGCCCCTAATTTTTTTTTCCTCTTAAAAATTAAAAAGTCGGGGCTGGAGAGATGGCTCAGCAATTAAGAGCACTGACTGCTCTTGCAGAGTACCCAGATTTGATTCCCAGCACCCACATGGTGGCTGGGAACCATCCTTAACTCCAGTTCCAGGGGAATTCGAAGCCCTCTTCTGATCTCGGCGGCATTGTATGACATGGGTGCACACAGGTGCACTTTACATGCAGGCAATAGCACTCATACACAGAAAATAAAAATAATAAAATAAAATATTAAAAAAATTGAAAAAATCACAGCTGGAAAAATTCAAAAAATTTAGCAAATATAATACATATTTCTAAATACAGCATTCTTTCCATTCTAAAAGAGTATGATTGTTTAGAGTAAGAATATATTATTTACTTTAGACAGTTCCTAGATTTGCTTTTGGTCAAGGATATATTTGTTTTCATCTGCTTATGAGACAATTCATAATTTTTTTCTTTTCCTTCTATTTGAGTACAATTTGGATGGATTCTTTAAAACTATGTCCTCCTAAAGTATCTACCATTGGCTTTTGCAACACATACCGGATCTTAAGAATGCTTGGTAATCTTAAATTTGTCTTTAATAAATAAAATAAGCTTGTTTGGAGAATAAATATTTTATAGTAGTAAAATCTTTTAGTTTTCAGGAAAAAGAGTTTATTGAAAAAAGAGCTCCTTCAATTTTTAGCATTTAAATAACATTGGGTTGGCCAGACATCTGGCTTTTTCTTTCTACAAGTGGAGAGTACTGTGGCCTAGTCTCTATCCTGGTGGTCCACCAGCCATCATTCCAGTGTCCATGTCATTAAGCTAATTCATTAAGCCCCCCCCCCCACTGCAAAGAGACTGACCGCTTTCCTGGCATCTCACTCTATTCCTGATTATATTCCCTACCACAATGAACTCAGTTTCACTGGCTCACACCCCAGTTCACAAGGAACTTGGACTCT
>NW_008340429.1:425324-431458 GCF_000622305.1 Nannospalax galili
AGACTGACCGCTTCTCTGGCATCTCACTCTATGCTTGATTATATTCCCTACCACAATGAACTCAGTTTCACTGGCTAGCACACATGTTCCAAGGGAAGTTGGAGTTTTCCCTTTCCTAAAGGGCAAGACCTGGGTTATCACTGGAAACTCCTATAGTGGCTATTTAAAACATTGAAACTTGACTGTAAATGTTACAGATGTAAAGGATTTTTTTCCATTTTTCAACCAAAGGAGGATGTGTTGGGGAAAGGTAACTGTCTAAAACTGTCTTCTACCATTTAGCTCTTAATTATTTGCTGTCTGGATAAATATGCATATCGATGAACTACATACATTATTTCCACTCAGTCTCAGCTATTGAACAGTTAGACTAGACTATTCATTTTAATCTGGGATCTGCTTTTATTGGAATTGGGAGAGTTTGGTGGATAAATCTTGAATGCCATTTAAGGAGAACCTATCATTAGAAGAAACATCATCTTCTCAGAGTTGATAAGCCTTAAAATGCAAAGTATGTATTTCCTGAAAAATCAGAAAAGTTTGTCTTAGGCTTTATAGAGAAAATAAATGATTTTAACAAATAGGGATGGTCTTCTTTCTTTGGAAAACTCATCCTACATAGAGTATCAAAGCTATTCACCACCCCATTTAAGCTGGTATGCAGAATATCTGAATGACTGGTCAGAGAGAAACTCTCCTTCTCCAAAGTCTGGCACTGGGTTTCAACTATAGGTAAGTGATAAGCTTTTTAAATTATGTTCAAATATTCCTAGACTTCCAAGAATCATAATCTGTTGGCTGATGAATTCTTATTGACTTCTTTTTCTTATGTATTGATTAAGTTCCTAAGTGATAGTAGAAACTAGTCACTGATACACATTGGTCCAATGTTTGAAGCTCATTGCTCCTATAGTGTTATCTTTATCTGTAGGTAATCAATATCAGAGTCTATGCTGTTATAAATTCATATGTAAATTGGAATGCATAAGCAGTGTGGAAATTAAAAAATAATATATATGTTTTCCTTGGTGCAATGTGAGTATAACAAATATTCAAATCTCACAATGTTGTCCTACAACAGGAAATAAACTTACAAAAGAACTTAACTGTGAAAGACTGACTCTGGACTGGAATTGTAGCTCAGTGATAATCTCCTGTCTAGGTGCTTGAGGCACTGGATTCAATATCCAGTAAATAAATGGGTGACTTATCCAAAGTGAGAGATCGACATCTTTATATAAATACCAGTTAAGAGAGTTAACAAGGATATCAACCTTGAATAAAGGACCTGAGAGTGATTTAGATGTTCTAAATTAATAAATGCCAGTCAACCTATTAGTAAGTTGGCAATTACTAAAATTATATAACAGAATATATTTGCATATATGCACACATTTTGCATGCTTTAATGTCCAGTTCTTTAATAGCCATAATATGGGTATAACAAATATTGAAATCTCAAAGACCCTTTTATGAGATTATCAAAGACCATTTTTCCCATAAAATGTGAGATGGGTATGGCATCTTGAGTCAGATAGAGATGCCACTCAGAAAGCTAGTTTAAGTTATTTAACCTTTTTTGTATTTGTAAACAGTGAATTATATTAAAACCTATTTTATAGGACTGTTGTGGAAATTGAATGGGATGACTAGGAGAAACAGAACAGTGCCTGTCATATGGGAAGCATTTCCTATAGATGTCCATTGTGATATCTGTAATCAAAATAAATATATTAGTGTATGTCATGAATTGGAATAACTGAAAGTGGTGATCTAGTATTTAAAAAGTGAAGATGTAGTTTGATTAAGCATTTTAATGATTACTTGAAGTAAGTTACAGGTGAAAATACAAGTTTTGGATACAAGTTCTCAGTAGGCATATGAAAAAGGTAAATGCGTTTAATACACATTTAACCACTTGGTGTCGCTGTCCACCACAAGTTCTTTATCCACAAAAGAAAAGCAACCAGTATTACTTATTCTTTTACGTGATCCTTTTCGTCACCATCTCTGGGGGCGGAAAAAAAAAAAAAAAAGAAAGAAGAGAAAAGGTAACGGAAAGATGTTTAAGATCTGAAGAATAAAGAACTCAAATTATCTTTTAAATTTTTGATCGATGTAAGAGCGACCAACCATTTGGGAAAGGCTTGCAATGGTGTTTTCTTGGCGAGAAGATCCTGGAGCTCAGCGCTTGCTGCTTTCGCTTCTCCTCCTCACATCCTTGGAGGCAGGGAACGGCCAGCTGCACTACTCCATTCCGGAGGAGGCCAAACACGGCACCTTCGTGGGCCGCATCGCGCAGGACCTAGGGCTGGAGCTGGCCGAGCTGGTGCCCCGCCTGTTCAGGGTGGCGTCCAAGGACCGCGGGGACCTTCTGGAGGTAAATCTGCAGAATGGCATTCTGTATGTGAATTCTCGGATCGACCGGGAGGCGCTGTGCGGGAGGAGCGCGGAGTGTAGCATCCACCTGGAGGTGATCGTGGACGGGCCGCTGCAGGTTTTCCATGTGGAGGTGGAGGTGAGGGACATTAACGACAACCCGCCGGTATTTCCAATGGCGGTAAAGAATCTGTTTATTTCTGAATCTCGACAGCTTGGCTCTCGGTTTTCGCTAGAGGGCGCATCAGATGCAGATACAGGAACAAATTCACTGTTAACTTACAGTCTTGACTCCAGTGAGTATTTTACTTTGGACGTCAAAAGAAACGATGAGGAAATTAAATCACTTGGACTCGTGTTGAAAAAACTTCTAAATAGAGAGGACATTCCTGAACATCACCTAGTAATAACGGCAGTTGATGGCGGGAAACCAGAGCTGACTGGCACCACTCAAGTGAAGATTACTGTCCTAGATGTGAATGACAATGCCCCAGCATTTGAGAAGACGTTATACAAAGCCAGATTACTAGAAAATGCACCAAATGGCACTGTGGTGGTGACTGTTAATGCCTCTGATTTGGATGAAGGACCAAATAAGGATATTGTATATTCTTTCCATACAGACATGTCAGCTGAGATTCTGTCGAAATTCCACTTAGATCCAGTCAATGGATACATCAGTGTAAAAGGTAACATAGATTTTGAGGAAACTAAATTGTATGAAATCCAGGTAGAGGCAGCAGACAAAGGAAATCCTCCAATGACAGATCACTGCACAGTTCTAGTGGAAATAATGGACGTCAATGATAATTCACCTGAATTGGTCACCAAGTCACTGTCACTACCTGTATTAGAAAACTCTGCACCTGGCACTGTCATCGCCTTGATCATCGTATCTGATCGTGACTCTGGAGCTAATGGCCAGGTGACTTGCTCCCTGACGCCCCACGTCCCCTTCAAGCTGGTGTCCACTTTCAAGAATTACTATTCGATGGTGCTGGACAGCGCTCTAGACCGAGAGACCACAGCTGAATATAAGGTGGTGGTGACTGCGAGGGACGGAGGCTCGCCTTCGCTGTGGGCCTCGGCCAGCGTGTCCGTGGAGGTGGCTGACGTGAACGACAACGCGCCTGCGTTCGCGCAGCCCGAATACACGGTGTTCGTGAAGGAGAACAACCCGCCGGGCGCCCACATCTTCACGGTGTCGGCGGTGGACGCGGACGCGCAGGAGAACGCGCTGGTGTCCTACTCGCTGGTGGAGCGGCGGGTGGGCGAGCGCGCGCTGTCGAGCTACGTGTCTGTGCACGCGGAGAGCGGCAAGGTGTATGCGCTGCAGCCTCTGGACCATGAGGAGCTGGAGCTGCTGCAGTTCCAGGTGAGCGCGCGGGATGCTGGTGTGCCTGCCCTGGGCAGCAACGTGACTCTGCAGGTGTTCGTGCTGGATGAGAACGACAATGTGCCAGCGTTGCTGGAATCTGGGGCCAGCGGTCCCAGTGCGACGGTGAGCCAGCTGGTGCTGAGGTCAGTAGGTGCTGGCCACGTCGTCGCAAAGGTGCGCGCCGTGGACGCAGACTCTGGCTACAATGCTTGGCTGTCTTATGAGCTGCAGTCAGCTGTGGGTAGTGCGCGCAGCCCGTTCCGCATTGGGCTGTACACGGGTGAAATTAGTACTACTCGGGCCCTGGACGAGGCTGATGCACCACGTCAGAAACTCCTGGTGCTGGTGAAGGATCATGGAGAGCCAGTGCTTATGGCTACAGCCACCGTGTTGGTGTCTCTAGTGGAGAGTGGCCAGGCTCCAAAAGCTCCATCACCGGCATTGATGGATTCCGCCAGCCGGGATGCCTCATCGCTTGTAGATATCAACGTGTACCTGATTATTGCCATCTGTTCGGTATCTGGTCTGTTGGTGCTCACGCTGCTGCTGTACCTGGCCTTCCGGTGCTCAGCATTGCCCACGGAGGGCGCGTGTGGGTCTGGGAAGCCCATGCTGGTATGCTCCAGCGCGGTGGGGAGCTGGTCCTACTCACAGCAGAGGCAACAAAGGGTATGCTCTGCGGAGGGCGCGCCCAAGACTGACCTGATGGCCTTCAGCCCCAGTCTTACACCCTGTCCAGTTAATCAGGATAAAGAGGAGCAACTGGTTGCAGATATTGATTTCTCCATCAAAGTGAGTAGTTCTATTTCCAAAAGGTTCTTGTTTTTATACCTTAGTATTTTCAGTCTCTTTGGTGATGTGTTAAAAGTTGACTTTAGTATTTATATTTTCTAATTACAGTGACTAATTTTGTGATTAAAACTGTGGGTTTTCTTCTGACTAAATTTTGTACTGAATCACAAGTTGTGAGGTCCACACTTACAGTGATATGTTTTGTTGATAAGTACAATAGTAAGTTTATTTAATTGCTAAATGCTTCAGTACAAATGGAAACTGTTTTTGAATGAATTACATTATTTAGAGAATTTGATTCCTGCCTGCGTGTTTATTCAATACCCTTTTCTTCTCTCTTTGGAGATTTCTAATAGGTGCTAGTAGAATTGTCACTGGTCCACTTTATGAATTGAATTAAATGCTCGTTAAATGCCTCCTCTTTTATTAGACTTTTATAGCTTCTATTTCAAATGCTAGTTTATTATACCTGCTGTCTTTCATTAAATACCTTTATTTATTCATTATTCATACTATTTACTTTATGTGTATGATTGTTTTGCTTGCATGTATGTGCACTCATGTTGTGCAGTGCCCGTGAAGGCAAGAAGAGGACATAGGATTCCCTGGAATTGGAGTAACAAAGGTTGTTAGTTGCCATGTGGATGCTGGCAAATGAACTCCAGTCCTCTGCAAGAGTTATTAGTGTTCCTAACAACTGAGCCATCTCTACAGCACCTATTGTTCATACTTTTGTATCCCAGTTTCTCTTTATTCAAATATAAATTTTCTTTAGGCTTTGTGTTCTTACGTCTTAAAACTATTCACATTGTTGGAATTTTCAACTGGGTAAAAATAATAATACAGCATTTTCAGAACTCTATTCTTTGCTTTCCCATAACTTTTATTAGTAATATTTAAAATATCACTTTGGCTAGGTGTGGTGCTTCATACCCTAGCACTTGGGAGGCAGAGGCAGATAGATCTCTCTGAGATTGAGACCAGCCTGGTCTATATAGTATCAGGCCAACTGTGACTGACTACAGGGAGACCCTGTCTCAAAAAGACCAAAAAAGGGGCTAGAGAGATTGCTCAATGGTTAAGAGCACTGGTTGCTCTTGCAGAGGAACAGGGTTTTATTCCCAGCACCCACATGGCAGCTACCAACCATCCATAATTCCAGTTCCAGGGGACCCTGATGCCTCTTCAGGCACTTACATATAAGCAATACACTCATGCACATAAATAAAAAATAATAGGTAAAGTAGTTTTTAAAACACACAAAAAATGATAAAATTAAACATCACTGTGAGGGGCTGGGGAAATTAAGAGCATGTACTCTCTTGCAGAGGACCCAAATCCAGTTCTCATCACCTATAACAAGAAGCTCGCAACCATCTGTAATTTCAGCTCCAGGGAGATCCAACACCTCTAGCCTATGTGGGCACCTGTACTCATGTGTATACACACAAACACACACAGATATACACATGGTTAAACATTTTTTTAAATTAAAAAAATCACTGTGGATCAAAAATTTAGTATTCTAACAGAATATTAAAAATAATATTTTGAATCTTGTGAAAAATTGTTTTCAATTTGATCA
>NW_008340429.1:431485-534293 GCF_000622305.1 Nannospalax galili
CAATAAAACATTTTCAATATCTCTTTTGTATGCAATAGTAAGAATGCTAAAGTCTGGTAAGTGAAAAGTCCTTACTGGTGATCTTCTCTTAATACTACTGTATCCATTAACATCTGCCTTTCAATAAGTAAATACCTTCAGATAACTGGCACCAAATAAAATTTAAGTGAGACTATTCCCCAGTTATTTCCCATAAGTATACAGACCTTTCTCCTAAAAAATGTAGTTGGTTTTCCATTCATTTTCCCTTGTCACTGGAGAGAATTAGTAGCCAAGAAAAACCTGATTAACATTCCATGACATTGTGGGTATTCAGACATGTAAAATATTTTCTTTACCCCTCCTTTTTCATATTTCAATTTTCTTTTCTAGGACTATCCTTTTCTGCCCTTTGTTCATCAAGTATTTGCCACAGCATGTCCAGCCTCAATTTAATACTTTTTGTTAGTCCTTTTATCATCATGTTGTAGACTATAGAATCATTTGGTGTTCTTGTTTCCTCAGATATGGGGCTTCAGTCTTCAAATTCAGCCCTCTTTGAGATTCCTGATTAAGAAGACCTTGGTAGAGAAATATATTTTTTGACATAGAGTCTGAAGTAGCCCAGGCTAGGTTTGAACTTTGGCAAAGACAATTTGAAGACTTGAGATTTTTTTTTCCTTAAAGATGTATTGATGCTATAAAAGTGAATCTTTAATTAATTAACTAATTAATTAACTTCTTTTTGTGTGTTATGTGTAGTGCATGAGTAGAGATCAGAGGACAACTTATGGGAGTTGATACTCTCCTTCCTCCTTGGGTTCTGGGGATTGACTTTAGGTTTGTCAGGCTTTCATGGTAAGTGTTTTTACCCATTGAACCACCTCACTTGCCCAAAGGTAACTACTGAATAGGTATTAATTCCATATAAACATTGTGTTAGTTACTTCTCTTATTTCTGTGACAAAATAACCTGTCAAAATCAAAGAGGGAAGAAGGATTCATTGTGGCTCACAGTGTCAGGCTGTAGTCCATCACGGTAGGGAAGTCTTGGCCGCAAGTCAGCTTATGTCTGCAGACAGGAAGCAGAGAGTGATGAATGCTGGTGCTTGGCTTGCTTTCTACCTTTTCTTTAGTGTAGGATTCCAGTTCACAGAATGGTGTTGGCCAGAGGGAGGGTCTGCTCATCTCAATTAACTTAATCTAGAAAATTCTCAAATGCACTCAGAGGCTTGTTTCCCATGGTGATTCTAAATTCCATGAAGTTGATGATTACGATTAACTATCACAAATATCCATTTCCATTCTGTTGCATCCATAATCTACATATTTAAATATTTTATAAATTAAAACAAATGGAAAGGGATTTCTCTTGACCTCTTCCAGTGTGTCTGACATTTTTGATAATTTGTAAAATCTACACTTTGGGTCCTTAATTAAAATCTGTTTATATGTTTTGATTCAGAATTAGTGTTTTTTTTTTTTTTTTTTTTTTTTGTGTGTGTGTGTGTGTGTGTGATTTCTTTCTCTTTTTTGAGTATGGCTCTTCATAGAGAGGGAGTTTTAAACTATTTTCACTAACTTGATTTTTCTTTAGTCTAAACAAACATGGAAGAAGGAACTTTATGAATTTAGGAGGCAAAAAAGAATCTGCAAATGACTACTACCACCAACTCCTCCCTTGTTAAGGATGTGTATGGAAATATATTGTGCTCTAATTGTTGGGAAATCTCCATTGTTCATTAAGTCCCAGGATGAATCAAAGACCATGCCTGCCAAAAACTGGCATGAAAATTAAAGTAAAATGCAGGTTTTCAATATTGAAATTGAAATTAGGGCAATATCTTAGATAATTATTATAGCTCTAGAAAACTGCAGTATTGAGATATCATAATTTTGGACTATGTAACCACCTTGAACTACATCATTTTATTAAGAAATTAAAGAAAACCAAACTGAGCTGGGGATGTAGTTCAGTTGGTAGAGTGGTTGTCTAGTATGGAGGAAGCAATATATGAAACCCAGTGTGGTGATGTAGGCTTGTAATCCTGGCACTTTGGAGATAGAAACAAGATCAGATATTTTAGATCATTCTTGGCTACATAGTGAGTTCAAAGCCACCCTAGGCTACATGTCTTAAAAAGAAAATCATTTCTGTTGAATAATCCAGAAAGTACTAGGTGAATAATTTTGAGATGCTAATATTAAAATACAGTAATTATCTTTAAAGCATTATTTAAAAGAAGACACATATACCAAAATGTTTGCAAAGTAGAAATTAAAGTAACAAATGTCCTAAGTGATGCAATCTGGGTGCTGCAGATTATGAAAAGGGGTAACTAACTGTCCAGTTGCATAGGTTTAAGGAGCTTTTAAATTGTTACAAAGTTGGTTTGTAGAGAGTTTAGGTAAATTTCTTTGCCTCTCCCTAGTCCACCCCAGATCCTGCCACTTCATTTAAGATTGGTCTGCAAGTCTATTATATCCATTTAGTTATTGTTATACTTTATGGAAATAAATTATAGAGCAGCTTTTTTCTTTTACTAAATTCATTACTTAGGGGACAAAAAGAGTATGTCTGTTTATTAATGAAAGTATTCTTGAAGGTAGGAAATTATTGTCTTTGACTAAAATATATGAGAACAACAGGAGAAAATAGAAATCTTTAGACACCTTGAATAGACATTTCAGATACTAGAAAACATCAGGAACTTATAAACTACAAGAACAAAAATGAGAATACCACAAAAGGAACACATTACTTCGAATAGAATTGCATAGAATGTTTTTGCACATAAGTCATTTACCTCAAGTTTCTAATTTTTCATTAAATCTTCCATGTACATCTGGTCATTATGTGAATCAAAGGAGTCACTCATTTGAATGTTGATAGCCTTTGATTTCTTAAGACAATATTTGTAAACTTCCCTTTCAATGGCTTATTCTTGGAATCAGTGGCTTCCTGGATATTGTTCCTTTCAAGAGTCATCACCAATAGCACAATCTCAAGTATGAACAGGGTGTCATAAAAAAAAAAAACAACCTTCAGCATTTTATGAAGCACGAAGAATCTATCAAAAATTTTCCCCATCTACATCTCACTACCGCATATTTACAAAGTTTATATTAAGTACAGCTGGGTCTCTGTAAGTACCTAAAACATACAAGAAAAAGGATTTCCACTCCAGTAAAAGCTGTTGCTCTGCTAAAACTAAGGATCGTACCCAATTAGTCACTGGTACAAAAAGCATACCTATTCTGAAAAACGGAAACCCTTTCCGAGAGGCTAAAGGAATAAACAAAACCTGGCAGTTTTCCTAGTGTGGATTTCCGGAATCCATACTTACTGTTTGGAACCACATGATGTCGCTCTTCACCATAAAATAGATCTGACAGGAGACAGGCTAAGGAGGAAAAATCTGTTCTTACCGGAAGAAGCTTTATCCACCATCCCGAGAATGAAAAATGGAGGCTGCAGCGGCACTGGACTGACCGATCAGAAGATTTCTTCTTACCGCCAGACAAGATCCCTAATCACACCAAAGCACTGTGCACATGAGATGGAATTTTCCTTGGGAGGTGGCCAGGAATCCCAGCGCCTACTGCTCTCCTTCCTGCTTCTTACAATCTGGGAGGCAGGAAACAGTCAGCTGCACTACTCCATCCCGGAGGAGGCCAAACACGGCACCTTCGTGGGCCGCATCGCGCAGGACCTGGGGCTGGAGCTGGCCGAGCTGGTGCCCCGCCTGTTCAGGGTGGTGTCCAAGGATCGCGGGGACCTTCTGGAGGTAAATCTGCAGAATGGTATTTTGTTTGTGAATTCTCGGATCGACCGGGAGGCGCTGTGCGGGAGGAGCGCGGAGTGTAGCATCCACCTGGAGGTGATCGTGGACAGGCCGCTGCAGGTTTTCCATGTGGAGGTGGAGGTGAGGGACGTTAATGACAATCCCCCGGTGTTTCCGGCGACACAAAAGAATCTGTTCATTGCAGAATACAGGCCACTTGACACTTGGTTTCCACTAGAGGGCGCCTCGGATGCAGACATCGGAACCAACGCTCTTCTGACTTACAGACTGAGCCCCAATGACTATTTTTCGTTGGAAAAACCATCCAATATTGAACGGGTAAAAGGTCTGGGGCTTGTATTACGGAAATCTTTAGACAGAGAGGAAACCAGGGAGATTTCCTTACTGCTCACAGCCACGGATGGAGGCAAACCAGAGCTGACAGGCACCGTTCAGTTATTCATCACAGTGCTGGATGCCAATGACAATGCTCCCGTTTTTGACAGATCACTCTATATGGTGAAATTACCAGAAAACGTTCCCAATGGAACATTAGTAATCAAAGTTAATGCTTCAGATTTAGACGAAGGCGTGAATGGGGACATTATTTACTCATTTTCAACTGATATTTCACCAAATGTGAAATACAAGTTTCACATTGACCCGGTGAGCGGACAGATTATTGTAAACGGACATATTGATTTTGAAGAATGCAAATCCTATGAAATTCTCATAGAGGGCACAGACAAGGGACAACTCCCACTCTCAGGACATTGTAAAGTTATTGTAGAAGTTGAAGATATCAATGATAATGTCCCAGATTTGGAATTCAAGTCTCTATCACTTCCTATCAAAGAGAATGCTCCAGTGGGCACTGTCATCGCTCTGATTAGTGTGTCTGACCGCGACAAGGGCGTTAACGGGCAGGTGACTTGCTCCCTGCTGCCCCAAGTCCCCTTCAAGCTGGTGTCTACTTTCAAGAATTATTATTCATTGGTACTGGACAGCACCCTGGACCGAGAGACCACAGCTGAATATAAGGTGGTGGTGACTGCGAGGGACGGAGGCTCGCCTTCGCTGTGGGCCTCGGCCAGCGTGTCCGTGGAGGTGGCTGACGTGAACGACAACGCGCCTGCGTTCGCGCAGCCCGAATACACGGTGTTCGTGAAGGAGAACAACCCGCCGGGCGCCCACATCTTCACGGTGTCGGCGGTGGACGCAGACGCGCAGGAGAACGCGCTGGTGTCCTACTCGCTGGTGGAGCGGCGGGTGGGCGAGCGCGCGCTGTCGAGCTACGTGTCTGTGCACGCGGAGAGCGGCAAGGTGTATGCGCTGCAGCCTCTGGACCATGAGGAGTTGGAGCTGCTGCAGTTCCAGGTGAGCGCGCGGGATGCTGGTGTGCCTGCCCTGGGCAGCAATGTGACTCTGCAAGTGTTCGTGCTGGATGAGAATGACAACACTCCGGTGCTGCTAGAACCTGAGGCTGGCCTCTCTGGTGGAGTCGTGAGCCCGCTGGTGCCGCGGTCAGTGGCTACAGGCCACTTGGTGGCGAAAGTGAGGGCGGTGGACGCGGACTCTGGCTACAACGCATGGTTGTCCTATGAGCTTCAGTCGGCGCCAGGCAGTGCGCCCACCCCTTTCCGCGTGGGTCTGTACACCGGCGAGATCAGCACGACCCGAGCCCTGGACGAGGCGGATGCACCGCGCCAGCGCCTGTTGGTGCTGGTGAAGGACCACGGAGAGCCCGCAATGACTGCTACTGCAACCGTGTTGGTGTCGCTGGTGGAGAGCGGCCAGGTACCAAAGGCCCCATTGAGGGTGTCCACGAGTATCAGAGCGTCCGATGTGGCACTGGTGGATGTCAACGTGTACTTGATTATCGCCATCTGCGCGGTGTCCAGCCTGTTGGTGCTCACGCTGCTGTTGTACCTGGCACTCAGGTGCTCAGCTCTGCCCACGGAGGGCACGTGCGGGTCTGGGAAGCCCATGCTGGTGTGCTCCAGCGCAGTGGGGAGCTGGTCCTACTCACAGCAGAGGAGGCAGAGGGTGTGCTCTGGAGAGGGTCAACCCAAGACCGACCTCATGGCCTTCAGCCCCAGTTTATCTGATTCTAGGGACAGAGAAGATCAACTGCAGTCGTCTGGGGATTCCTCTGGAAAGGTTAGTTTTCCTATCCTTTTCAATTTGAATTTTCATACTTTATTCATTATCACTTTCTTTAGAATTTTATTTATTACCGGATAAGGATTCTTGGTTGCTGATTGTTTCCTTTGGGAGTTTGAATAAATTGTCTTCTAGCATGCAAGTTTTCTGTTGATAAATCTGCTGATAAGCTTTATGAGTGTTCTCATGTATGTGACGAATCATCTTATTCTTGCTGCTGTCAAAATTCTTTGTTTTTTACTTTGACAGTTATAGTTTATAGATGTGGCTTTCTTTAGCTTAATTTTATCTGGAATATATTAGGATTCTTGACTGAATTTCAATTCGTTTCCATCCACAAATTTAGAGAGTTTTAAGCCACAGTTTCAGATTTTTGTTCATTTTTCTCTCCTTTTTTTGTGCAAATAACATAATGCACACACCGCCCACTTTTTTATGTCCCAAAAGTCTACTAGGTATTCTTTAGAAATATGCTTTAGTTTTGACTCTATTCTCAAGTAAATTCAAATGCCCCATCATTGAGGTCATTAATTTGCTTGATCACATATACTGTTGTGTCCCTCTAGTGAAGTTTTCAGTTCAGTTATTATATTCTTCAATTCAAAAATTTCTGTTTTAGTTAGTTTAAAAGTTCCTTCTCTGTTGGAATTCTCTTTCTGTTCATAATTTATTTTCTTAGCTCTTTGAGCATTTTTAGGATGATTAGTTTAAATACTTTGTTAGATATGCCTCTCTGTCTTTACATTTGGTTTCTCTAGATTACAAAAATCCTTTTGCTTGTGCTGTTCTGGTTTTTTTTCATGTTGTTAGATGGTGGCAATGTCCCCTTATTTGTAAAAAAGCAGCCACTTCTCCCAATCCTTCTGGCTTGGCTTTGTGCAGAGAAGGACCTTCTCTAGTCAGTTGTCTAGGGTCTTTCTAGTCTTCTCTGGGGATGTATAGTCTCTGTAGTTTTGAGCATAAATTCTTAGCAAGAGGGAATCCACTGATTTTTTTCAGGAGCTCATAAACTTTGCCCCCTTTGGTGTCTGTTTACCATGCCATGAATATTCTGAATAGTAGAATCTGCCGTCTCTTTTTTTGTTTTGTTTTGTTCTGAATAATCTCTAGGCATCTAGAATACTCCGTGCTCTATCAATGTGCTGATGTTGGTGAGACAGAAAGGAGTTCTGCCTACTGAGAAGCTATAAAACTGCCCCTTGCCTCTCTTCTCCTTTGATCATAAGGGCGAGGCTCTGTCTGTTGAGTTGCAGGTCCTCTGGAGCAACACTACACCATCCAGCTTTTATTGCTGCCAGTTGTCCTCAATCATCCTAGAATATGCTGGTTTTGTTAGGACTCTGCATATTGAGACAAAGAGCAGTCCCTTGGGCAATGCTCTGCCACTTGAAAAGCTAGATTGTAGAATACATGCTCACTCTTCATGTTAACTCTTCAGAGAGGTGTTGATTTCTCCTGATTGAGTGGCACTGTTCTGGAAGAGTAGACTTTGGTGAGAAGGGTCTCTGAATTTTCTCACCAGCTTTGAAATGGAAGTTTTGCACTTGTTTGGAGTGCAGGAGCTTCTCAGTTCATTTCTAGATTTCTCACAGTGGGGGAACTGGTTTGTGCATTCTTGACATCATATGACTGTTAGGGAAAGGGCTGTCTAGGAATTTTTATAATATTATCTTGCTGATACCACTACCTTTTACGCCTGACTTAAAATCATATATTCTTCTGTTAGCTCTTTAATTGATTTTCTAGACTATAATGCATGTTATTGACGTGCTAAGGCATAAATCAATACTTTTCTCATATCAAGATAGTGCTAAGAACTTGAATAACTCCATTTACCTGTTTCTGTTGTGACTTTGACTTATCTTCTATATAAACAATGAATTAATATGGTTTTGTATAGTTAATTTTTGTTTGTGTTTCTGAATTCATTTTTCTTCTGAAAAATTTGAACCTCTCTCTTTCGCTCTCTCTCTCTCTCTCTCTCTCTCTCTCTCTCTCTCTCTCTCTCTTCCACTGGTTGGCCTTCCTGTCATCTCCACATCTCCTATCTATTTGGAGAGACCTCCAAACCAAATTACAGAAAACAATAACAATCTCAACACTTAGCAAAAGAAACATTGTTATCAGAAGAAAAGATACAAAGAAGCAAAGATTTTCCTTGTCTTTAACCTTCAAGAGAAATTTCCCAAGTGGCCCTTTACAATCTCTCTCTCTCTCTCTCTCTCTCTCTCTCTGTCTGTCTTTTTAAGACAGGGTTTTCCTGTTAGCCCTAGGCCCTGGAGCTCACTATGTAGAGTGGACTGTCCTTGAATTCACAGAGATCTGTCTGCTTCTGCCTCCTGAGTGCTGGGATTAAAGGCATCTACCACCTCACTGGGCCCTGAACATTTCTTTTGGCCTGATAGTGAAGAAATCTCTTTAGGTTTTAAAAAATATTCAGACACATCTGTATTTCAATACCACCTTTGAGAAACAGCTTTGTTAGGTAGTTAAGTTGGATTGGAAATTATTTTTCCAGCACTTTCAAGATGACTTTCATAGTCCTTTCCTGAGATGATGGCTATCAGGTTTGTTATTGAGCCTGTGACCTTTTCTCTTTAGCTACTTTTTCATACCTTTCCTGTTTTAAAATTTTCAACAACCTTACTGTTATCTGACCGACTTTAGTTTGCTTTGTATTTATCTTCTTTGAAGTTATTACAACATTCTCTATCTGTGGGTTGGTATACTTCATTAGTTTAAGATAAAAATCTATCAGTGTGCCTTCAAATATTGCTTTTACTTTAAGATTCACATACATGCTGAATCTTTTGCCATTCACTTTATGCCTTTGTATCACAATTATGATTTTAAATCACTTCTGCTCTTTACTGCAAACATGAACACTTGTAATTGCTCTGAATGGATTATCTTCTTTGCCATCTTTAGGGAACACCTAAGATCCAAAGTATACCAGTATTTAAGTGACATAATGTTAAGGGAAAGCTATGATTGTAGAGAGAGTAAGATCCTTGCAACACTAATGTAAGTGATAAATATACTTTTTAAAGATTATATAGAATTTTTTGATCTAATCTTATTTTCTGTGTTACAAAGCAATTGAGTGAATTTTAATTGAATGAATTTTGTGGTAGCATCTCATTTTTTCTAATTTATATATTATTTTGTTTAATTTTTATTATTTCTTATAGTGTCAGAAGGTGTCAAGGTACATTTTAGATGTAAAATATCTGGAAATAGAACTTATCTCTTAGTTTCTCTTGTCCTTACTGGTAAGAAAGATTTTGCAATGTTTAAGAAATTCTATGGACTATATATAAAGCAGAATGAGAACTATTTTGTCAATAGAAATATCAGTGACATTTTGTTTTGGCAGTATTTATTAAGTGAAATCCATTGGATTTGTAAGGTCAAGACCTTGCAACAAAAGAATTGAGGATTGGAATGTAATGAGGCTAATATAGAAGAAGCCTTGTCAATAAACTGATTTTTTTCAACATCACTTTTACTGGAACCTAGATACTTTAATGAGATGCTACATCTAATAGACAATATTAGGATTTTGAATAATGTATAATATGCAATTATACATTTTACACAATAATTGAAATTTGAAAAACTGCTGCTTAATTTTGGAAACAGTGTCAAGAAGCTTACTAATGTTGTTTGATAGCTAAAAAATAGTCTCCAAAATACAGTGAGATGATATGAAAAATAGGTAGATGTTAAAGAAAATTAAATAACTAAATTTTCATTAATTTGGGTAGATTTCAAAAAAGGAATCCAAGTTAGTATGTTACTCAAATTCTTTAACTTACTTTGAAAATGACATCAATAATGTCCCACATTGAACACTGAAAATTAGAACAAGAGTTTTCAAGTAACACTGAGGGAGCACACAACCATTAATATAACATAGAAAAAACTTAAAAATTTGAGTTATAACTATGTGTAGAAAGGATAGTCATAATTTTAACAATTAAAAGTTATTTTACGAGTTTGGAGACAAACTCTCAATAAAATAAAATAGACAACTACCTATCTAGTAAGGACTGGGATGTCTTTGATGAAGATGTATCGGTATGTAAAGATATTCTCATACTGACACGTTTTATTGTCGGTCCGTCGTGTTTATAAAGTCAGGTCCAAATGCAAGATCACGCAGCAGAAAGGGTAGGGGAATGAAAATATAGAAGGAGCCTGGTTAATAAAGTGATGTTCGATCGGAGAGAAGAGTCGGAAAACATGTCATTAAAATTGCCTAATACTTGAGAAACAGTTCATGAATATAAGGTAAGTAAATAAAGCAAAACGAAATAAAATACTTATCCTTTTATCCACATGATGTCGCTAGACACCACAAGATATTTTCTCCCTTCCCTCAAAAGGATCCTGAGAGTACATTTTACTTTAGAAAGGAAAGGGACCTTCTGTTTTAGATTCTGCTACAGAAGCTCAAAAAAGGCGAGGAAATACAATAGATAGTAAATTGGAATTAAGTTTTCAAAGGATAGTGTGAGGTGCTGTAATAGGGTTGAGGGGTGGAACGAGATTGCAATGCTACATTCCCAGAGAGGAGGTCCGGGATCTGGGCGCCTTCTCCTTTCGCTCCTGCTCCTCACAGCCTGGCAGGCAGGGAGCGGCCAGCTGCACTACTCCATCCCTGAGGAGGCCAAGCACGGCACCTTCGTGGGCCGCATCGCGCAGGACCTGGGGCTGGAGCTGGCCGAGCTGGTGCCCCGCCTGTTCAGGGTGGTGCCCAAGGATCGCGGGGACCTTCTGGAGGTAAATCTGCAGAATGGTATTTTGTTTGTGAATTCTCGGATCGACCGGGAGGAGCTGTGCGGGAGGAGCGCGGAGTGTAGCATCCACCTGGAGGTGATCGTGGACAGGCCGCTGCAGGTTTTCCATGTGGAGGTGGAGGTGAGGGACATTAACGACAACCCTCCGAGGTTCTTGCGACCAGAACAAAAATTGCTTATTTTAGAGTCAAGATTGCCAGATTCCCGGTTTCCGGTAGAGGGCGCATCGGATTTAGATATTGGAGTAAATGCAGCCTTGAGATACAAGGTAAATTCTAACCAATATTTTGATTTGGACGTTAAAAGAAACGAAGAAGAAACAAACGTTTTAGAGCTAGTTTTGAAGAAACCTTTAGATAGAGAGGAAACTCAAGAACATCGTTTGTTACTGATTGCAATCGATGGAGGAAAGCCTGAACTAACAGGTACAGTTCAGTTGTTGATCAACGTATTGGATGCAAATGATAATGCTCCGGAATTTGATAAATCTGTATATAATATCAGATTGTTGGAAAATTCACCGAATGAGACACTAGTAATTAAACTCAATGCTTCAGATGAGGATGAGGGAACTAATAAAGAAATACTATATTTCTTCAGTAATCTTGTTCTTGATGACATTAAATCTAAATTTACTATAAATTCTACTAGTGGAGAAATAAAAGTTAAGGGAGATTTGGATTATGAAGACTGTAAATTATATGAAATTAATGTTAATGCTGTGGATAGAAGTCCATTCCCACTAGCAGGACACTGCAAGGTTATAGTGAAACTCGTGGATGTAAATGATAACGTGCCTGAGATGGCCATTACCTCCCTTTTTTTGCCTATCAAAGAGGACGCTCCTTTGGGAACTGTCATCGCCCTGGTCAGCGTGTCTGATCGCGATTCAGGGGCTAATGGGCAGGTGACTTGCTCTCTGATGCCCCACGTCCCCTTCAAGCTGGTGTCCACTTTCAAGAATTACTATTCAATGGTGCTGGACAGAGCCCTGGACCGTGAGACCACATCTTTCTATAACGTGATGGTGACTGCGAGGGACGGAGGCTCGCCTTCGCTGTGGGCTTCAGCCAGCGTGTCTGTGGAGGTGGCTGATGTGAACGACAACGCGCCTGCGTTCGCGCAGCCCGAATACACGGTGTTCGTGAAGGAGAACAACCCGCCGGGCGCCCACATCTTCACGGTGTCGGCGGTGGACGCGGACGCGCAGGATAACGCCCTGGTGTCCTACTCGCTGGTGGAGCGGCGGGGGGGGGGGCGCGCGCTGTCGAGCTACGTGTCTGTGGACGCGGAGGGGGGGCAGGGGGATGCGCTGCAGCCTCTGGACCATGAGGAGCTGGAGCTGCTGCAGTTCCAGGTGAGCGCGCGGGATGCTGGTGTGCCTGCTCTGGGCAGCAATGTGACTCTTCAGGTGTTCGTGCTGGATGAGAACGACAATGTGCCGGCGCTGTTGCCCCCTCAGGGAGGCGGAGGGACGATTGATTTGGTGTCGCGATCAGTGGGTGCTGGCCACGTGGTGGCAAAGGTGCGCGCGGTGGATGCGGACTCTGGCTACAATGCGTGGTTGTCCTTTGAATTGCAGCCGGTGGCGGGTGCTGCGCACAGCCCCTTCCGTGTAGGTCTGTACACGGGCGAAATCAGCACTACGCGCTCCCTGGATGAATCCGAGGCGCCGCTACAGCGCTTGCAGGTGCTGGTGAAAGACCATGGTGAACCAGCGCTGACAGCCACCGCCACAGTAATGGTGTCCCTGGTGGAAAACGGACATTCACCGAAGGTCTCATCTAAGGCGTTGGTTGGAACCTCTGGCCCAGACTCTGCCCTGGTGGATGTTAACGTGTACCTGATCATCGCCATCTGTGCGGTGTCCAGTCTGTTGGTGCTCACACTGCTTCTCTACACCGCGCTGCGCTGCTCGGCGGTGCCCACGGAGGGTGCATGCGCGCAGGGGAAACCGGTGCTGGTGTGCTCCAGTGAGGTAGAGAGCTCGTCCTCCTCTCAGCAGAGGAGGCAGAAGGTGTGCTCTGGGGAGAGCCTGCCCAAGACTGACCTCATGGCCTTCAGCCCCAGCTTACCTCAGGGTCCTAGCGCTACAGAGAATGTGAGTTTCACAAACTTATTCACTGCAGTTTTCCAATTCTTTAATATTAAATACTTGAAGCCTTTTCCCATGGCTTTAAAAAAATCTTCTAAGAATTAAAGGTTACATACATAATTATTCTAGCAGATTCATAGTTGCTCTTTAGCTATACCAATTCCTGTTAAAAATTCAATGCTTTAAAAAAGTTACCTTTTGGGAAATATTTCTTGCAGTAAAAATGATGTTCATTCAGTCTTGCAGTCAATATTTTACTTGGTATGAGGTTTTTAATTCATGTAACAATCATCTTTCTTGACCTGAAGTATTTTTTTTTGTGTGTACATGTGTATATATAGTGTGTGGTATACATACAATGTAAGTGGGTGTATGCACCCATATTCCCAGAGGACAACAGGAGGATGTCCAGCATCCTCTTCTATCACTCTCTGCATCATTCCCATGAGACAGGGACTCCTGAACCTTGAGCTAGAGTGGCAGTCAGCAACTGCCTGGAATCTTCCTGTTCCCACCCCCAACAGCCCTGGGGCTACAGGCATTCACAACCATATCTGGCTTATGGATTCTGGAGTTTTGAACTCAGTCTTTGACAGCAAAGCCTCTTACCACTAAGCCATCTTTTCTCTCTCTTTCTCTCTTCCTTTCTTTCTTTCTTTCTTTCTTTCTTTCTTTCTTTCTTTCTTTCTTTCTTTCTTCTTAATTTTGAGACTGAGCCCAGTTGTGTAATCCAGGCTGGCCTTGAAACCACTAGTTTCTAAGGTAGCCCCTAAACTCTGTATCCTCCTCTCATGGCTTCCAGTGCTGCTGTGTTACAGATATGCAAGACCATACTCTGCTTGTGAAATATTTTCAAAATACCTTGTAGTATAAATATTTTTATAATTAGTCTAAGAAGTATTGTAGGACACATTGTGTGACATATATTTTATATTATTTATTCTTTTTTGTTTCAAGTCAGCACCTGGAGTTCATTATGCCTCTGCATCCCTGGTACTGAGATTAAAGGCTTGCACCACCACATCCAGCTTAAATTACATGTTCCTAATTTCCCACTTTATGAATACATATCAGTGTGTTCTAGTTTGTTTCCCCATTGCTGAAACAAAATACTCTGACCAATACCAACTTGGGGAGGAAAGGATTTATTCAGTGTACATCTCCCAGATCACAGTTTATCAGGGAGCTCAAGGCAGGAACTCATGGCAGGAACCTGGAGGCAGGAGCTGGAACATAGGCAATGGAGGAATGCTGCTTACTGGCTTGCTCTCCTGGCCCATGTTCAACCTGCTTTCTTATATAACACAGAACAACCTTCCCAGGGGTGGCACCACCCACAGTGGGCTGGGCCCTCTCACATCACTCAACAATCAAGAAAATTCCTCCACATGGCCACAGGCCGGTCCAATGGAGGCAATTCCCCAATTGAGGCTCCCTCAACCCAAGTGTGTCAAGTTGACACTAAAGCTATCCAACATACGGTGTTTTTATACCAGTCTGTCAATTATGCTTTCTTATTTCTGTTAAATTTCAATTACTTTCTTTTCCTTCCAAAAAGGATTTTAAAAAATTTATGTGTATGTATGTTTGTCTACATGAGTTTATGTGCACCATGTGTGTGCAGGTGCTCTTGCGGGTCAGAGGGCCTCAGACCCCCTGTACCTGAGTTACAGATAGCTGTCAGATGCCTAATTCAGAACCTGGGAACCAAACCTGGGTTCTTTGCAGTAGTAGTGAGTGCTCTTAACTGCTGAGCCTAATTATTTTCTTTTTATTATGCTATAAAAGTTTAATTTGTTTTCCAGTCATACTTGTGTAGTAAATAATTCCTTTCATCTTTGTTTAAATATTTGTATGTTTACATATCTATGACTTGAGAACTTAAAAATTTAGCGGTTTTTTTTTTTGGTCTTTTTGAGACAGGGTCTTCCTGTAGCCCCAGCTGGCCTGGTACTCACTGTGTAGATCAGATTGGCCTCTAACTCACAGAGATCTTCCTGCCTCTGCCTCCCAAGTGCTAGGATTAAAGCTGTGTGCACCACACCCAGCCTAAAGTTTAGTGTTAATAGTTTCACTGTAGTAGAATTAAAAAAAACTAGGAACAATGTGTATAGTATTCTTTTACAAAAGAATACAGTTAAAATTTCTTTTTTATTTCCATCACAGAGCATTGTGTGAATATAGTATAATTCATTTTTTCTGTACTTTAACATTGAAATTTGGTGGAACAATGATTTAAGTTTTCAGAAACTTGAATACTGGTTCATGTTATAATTTATATTGGTTGGAATACTTGTGAACTCCTTAAGTTGTGGAAATCCTAGCATATTTAGTTAGAAAACATACTGTCTATCATTTTACATTTTCAGATTAGGAAAAAGCATAACTTTACATTATGTAAACTCCTTTCTTGAGTTTGTTGTTACAAACAATGGAGTCTACCATAGACTGAGTCCTCTCTATCTCAAATAATGAAAGCTGTTTTCTTACTCTATTTTTGGCAAAAATTTTGAGTTTAACAGTTAATAATTATTACATAATTCCTATAAGAATACGTTAGAATCCTTTCTATTGCATTGCCTTTTCTTAAATTTTCATATGCTTTTAATTTTGTACTTACTTTTCTACTTTACTGTTTAGGTATTTATAATACATTGACTTTGGGGAAGTCATAGAAATTGAGAATCTTTGATACTGTGTTAATTTATAGTGTGTAGCCACCAACTTATAAAAATCATTTTAATTTTGTTTTGAAATATAAATATACTGGTTTATATTTGGTTTATACTATTGCTATAAAATTTTTCTTATGGTGGATGTAGTTTTTTATAAAGAGATTTACTAATAACTTTTTCATATAATCTTCCCCCTTGACTAGAATAAAATGTTTGAATAAATAAAATTGAGAAGAAATATAATGTGAAGGCTTGTAGTATTCTAAGCAAAGAAACTACTCCTTTTAGGGTTTGTTATTGGTTAGCAAATGACCCCTTTTTTGCACAAAGTATTGCAATAGGAAGTCTGTGAAAAATACTATGAAACAGATCCAGGTTAATTATTTTAGACAGAGTTTCTTATGGAAGGGAGAGATTTGTATTATCGTTGTATGGCTTAATGTATGTCAGACAGTTGGGGAAGGTGGGGATGTCATGCATCATTTGGAAAGTCTTATTGGTGACTGTCTTAATTTTAAAAGAACTGAATCGGGGGCTGGAGAGATGGCTCAGCAGTTAAGAGCACTGACTGCTCTTGCAGAGAACCTGGGTTCGATTCCCAGCATCCACATGGCAGCTATAAACCGTCTTTAACTCCAGTTCCAGGGGAATCTGAAGCCCTCTTCTGACCTCGGCATTGCATGACACGGGTGCACTCACATACATGCAGGCAATACACTCATACACGTAAAATAAAAGCAATAAACAAAATATTTTTTAAAAAGAACTGAATCATTCCCAATGGCTGACATTAAAAATGAATTAATGGTAAAGATTATATTTGACCTTCACTTTAACATATAGTAATAACATTTTTTTACAGTTAAAAGTGGATGTATTAAAAGCCTCAGCTTAAGCTATTGCACAGTGGTAAAGCACTTACTGAAGGCCCTGGGTTCAATCCTTAGCTAGGAAAGAAAAGAGCTTAAGCAAAAGCGAGAGAGAGAGAGAGAGAGAGAGAGAGAGAGAGAGAGAGAGAATAAACATTCTATGATCTCTGCAAAATAAGATCTATTCTGGAGAGAAATTGAAAATAACATGTGTAAAATTGGTTTATGCACTTACAGAAGACAATGTTTTTCTAGAAACAAACCACTCACTAAAGATGTTGAATAAAAGTCCAGTGGGGTATGGTGGTGAATGCCTTTAATTCCAGCACTCAGGAAACAGATGCAGGCAGATCTCTGTGAGAACTAGTCTGGTCTACATAGCGAGTTCCAGACCAGCTGGGGCTACAGGGAGACCTTGTCTCAAAAAAAAAAAAAAAAAAAAAAAAAAAAAAGAAAAGAAAAGAAAAAGACCATACAAAAATAATGAAATTAATTATTAACAATCAGAAACTCTTTAGAAACAGAGACTACTGTTATGATTAAAAATGAAACAATAACAACAAAATCAAGTAAAGTTAGCCATGGTGCACACCTTTAATCCCAGCATGTGGGAGGCAGAAGTAGGCACATTTCTGTGAATTGAGGGCAAAGTGGTCCACATAGTGAGTTCCAGACCCAGCCAGGACTACATAGTGAGGCCCCATTTGAAAAACAAAAAAAGAAAAAGAAAAGAAAGAAATAAAAAAGAAATTTGGCTTATGATCAAGTTGTAGGTCACCTAGAACTGATTCTAATATTAGATTTCTAGGCTTAGTGTAATTTAATGAAATTGATTCTCATAAAGATAAATATGGTATATGTGAAAGATAGATAGACTGAAGGTGAATTTGAATGAGTCCAGTTAGGAGAAAGAGAAAAATAATTATTGGTGACATGGAGAATGTTTATACCATTAAAACAAAATGCTAATTTCTAAGCCTTGAATCTACTAATTTGCTAAGGCGACCAGTAGTAATGCTTTTGTATTAAAAAAAAACTAATTTCTGGAGTAAGTATGCATTAAAAAATGACTGGAACATAGAAAGGGAGGTGCAAATGTGGGCCTGGGGGTACCCAGAAAGTCTCACCTGAAATATGGAAGAAAATGAAGACATGTAAAGGTGAAGGTTTAGGATGAGGCTGAAGTTTAAAGAAAAAGATCAAGTCATTAGGAACAACGGAAGAATTCAGAGTAGCAGAACGACAGACATAACTCCCAGCAGGATTCAAAGTAGTGAAATATAAGTTGCAAAGAAGTTAAGGAATGTTCTAGACATAGGTTTGCTGGCACATTCCTGTAATTCTACTCATTACTCTTGATTCGAGACAGGGGTATTTTGAGTTTGAGGTCATCATCCTGGGCTGCACAGATGATGGTGAGCCTGAGCCACATAACAAAAGCACATGCAAGTTAAAATGTTGCAAATGTTATGCAGTAAGAAGCATATTCTGATATCACATGAAGGAACTATGAGTGATATTTGTCAAACAAAGAAACATTCAACATCAACAATCTCTAAGTGAAAAATTTAGACAGCATTTGCTAATTTTAAATAATTATACCCAAATGACTGCATATATAATATTTTCTATGAGAGAAATATATGAACAAGTGTATTCTGTACCCAAAGAATTGTTCATACTTCTGATTTCAAGATTAGATTGTATCATATTTAAGTTTTCTAAACTGGCTGACAAAAATGTTTAAAATATTAGTAAGAATGTTGTTTCTCTCTAAATAAAGACTATTCCAATTTAAATTACAAAAGAAATAATACAAGGTGACATTGGCTGCAAATTACAAATATCTTCGGATTTACTATCAAGGTAAGGTAAAGAAGATACATATTAATTTAAAGAATGACCCTTCGGTGGGTTATAGGAATTCATTTCTTACCCTTGGGAGCCACATGATGTCGCTGTGTACCATGAAGTTACATCTAGCCCACACACAAACCGTTTCTTCTTGTTACTGAATCCGTGATTGCCAAACGATGGCAAACGTAGAAAACTGAATTGATACACTTGGAATCATACAGAATTTTATGCACAGAAGAGCGTCTTCTAATGGAAATAAAGCAAGAAGCATTCGACATGGATTTTACCACTGAAGAAATGCTGGGAAGACGGTGTCTGTTGCTCTCGCTTCTTCTCCTGGTAACCTGGGAGTCAGGAAGCGGCCAGCTGCACTACTCCGTTCCTGAGGAGGCCAAACACGGCACCTTCGTGGGCCGCATCGCGCAGGACCTGGGGCTGGAGCTGGCCGAACTGGTGCCCCGCCTGTTCAGGGTGGCGTCCAAGGGCCGCGGGGACCTTCTGGAGGTAAATCTGCAGAATGGCATTTTGTTTGTGAATTCTCGGATCGATCGGGAGGCGCTGTGCGGGCGGAGCGCGGAGTGTAGCATCCACCTGGAGGTGATCGTGGACAGGCCGCTGCAGGTTTTCCACGTGGAGGTGGAGGTGAGGGACATTAACGACCACCCACCATTATTCCGGGTAAAGGAACAAACAATGTTAATCTACGAATCTAGGCTGCCAGATTCTCTGTTTCCACTAGAGGGCGCATCAGATGCTGACGCTGGATTAAATTCTATCTTAACCTATAAACTCAGCTCCAGCGAATACTTCGGACTAGAAGTGAAAACTAACAGTGATGGCAACAAACAAATTGGTCTCCTGTTAAGAAAATCTTTGGACAGAGAGGATGCTCCTGAGCATAACTTGTTGCTGATGGCCACGGATGGAGGCAAACCTGAGCTCACAGGCTCTGTTCAGCTGCTGGTCACTGTGCTGGATGTGAACGACAATGCTCCCAGTTTCCAACAGTCTGAGTACGAAGTGAGAATCCTGGAGAACTCAGACAACGGAACGACAGTTATTAGACTGAATGCTTCTGACAGGGATGAAGGGACGAATGCGGCAATTTCATACTCTTTTAATAGCCTCGTCCCATCTCTGGTTCTTGACCAGTTCAGCATAGATGCAAACACAGGAGAAATAGTAATTCGGGGGAATTTGGATTTTGAGCAGGCAAATTTCTACAAAATACGCGTTGACGCGACGGACAAAGGACACCCTCCGATGGCGGGTCATTGCACTGTTTTAGTGAAGGTATTGGATGAAAATGACAACACACCTCAGATCGCACTGACTTCCTTATCCCTGCCTGTTCTGGAGGACGCTGCACTCGGTACTGTCATTGCTCTAATTAGCGTTTCGGACCTTGACTCTGGAGCTAATGGCCAGGTAACGTGCTTCCTGACGCCCCACGTCCCCTTCAAGCTGGTGTCCACTTTCAAGAATTACTATTCGCTCGTGCTGGACAGCGCCCTAGACCGCGAGACCAAAGCTGACTACAAGGTGGTGGTCACTGCAAGGGACGGAGGCTCGCCTTCGCTGTGGGCCTCGGCCAGCGTGTCCGTGGAGGTGGCTGACGTGAACGACAATGCGCCTGCGTTCGCGCAGCCCGAATACACGGTGTTCGTGAAGGAGAACAACCCGCCGGGCGCCCACATCTTCACGGTGTCGGCGGTGGACGCGGACGCGCAGGAGAACGCGCTGGTGTCCTACTCGCTGGTGGAGCGGCGGGTGGGCGAGCGCGCGCTGTCGAGCTACGTGTCTGTGCACGCGGAGAGCGGCAAGGTGTATGCGCTGCAGCCTCTGGACCATGAGGAGCTGGAGCTGCTGCAGTTCCAGGTGAGCGCGCGGGATGCTGGTGTGCCTGCCCTGGGCAGCAATGTGACTCTGCAGGTGTTCGTGCTGGATGTGAACGACAACATCCCCGCGCTGCTGGGCCCTTGGACGCCAGGATCTGGTGGCGTAGTGAATGAACTGGTGTCAAGGTCCTTGGGTGCTGGCCAGGTTGTCACCAAAGTGCGGGCAGTAGACGCGGATTCTGGCTACAATGCATGGCTATCTTATGAACTGCATTCTTCAACCGGTGGATCGCGGAGCCTGTTCCGTGTCGGGCTGTACACCGGCGAGATCAGCACCACACGTGCCTTTGACGAGGTGGATGCATCGCGCCAGCATCTTTTGGTGCTAGTGAGGGACCATGGGGAGCCGGCGCTGACCGCCACAGCCACCATATTAGTGTCTCTGGTTGAGAATAGCCAGACTCCAAAGGCCTCCTCTCGGGCGTCTGGCACTGTGGGGCACGAAGTTTCATTAGTGAATGTCAACGTGTACCTGATCATCGCTATCTGTGCGATATCTAGCTTGTTAGTTCTCACTCTGATGATATACACCGCGCTGCAATGTTCAGCGCCGCCCCCTGAGACTGGGTGTGGGCCTGTGAAATCCATGCTGGTGTGCTCAAGTGCGGTGGGGAGCTGGTCCTACTCACAGCAGAGGAGACAGAGGGTGTGTTCTGGAGAGGGACCGTCCAAAACTGACCTCATGGCCTTCAGTCCAGGTCTTCCCCCGTGTCCGATTGTGGGTGGGCATCAGGATTTAAACGAAGATCATAATTCAAGAGTAAGTCTAAGATTTTATTATTAACTTTATAGTATACTTAAAATTTTATTGTTTTTCCAAAGTTACTATCATTTTCTCATTCTTAAAAATTGTTTACTATCACTCGTTTACATATTTTTTTTATTATTTTCCTTATAATCTCCTTAATTTTTTAGTTTTCCCTCTAAACAGAATTAAAAGCTATCACTCACATTTTGTATTATATGATTTTTAAAATCAAATTCAAAATTTTGTTAGATACATCCTTTTACACTCCATTTTTAGGTCTGTGGGGATAATTATTTTGGATTAATTACTTAGAGAATTCACTTCTTTGCATTTTAACTTCAGGAAAACTATTTTGAATACATTGTTGTATTTGATATGATACTGAAAATTTAACATTGTTGAGCAATATTCTTTTTACTTTGCTTTTTGCTTTGCTTGTTCTCTCTCTCTCTCTCTCTGTCTTCTCTCTCTCTTTTGTTTGAGATGGAGCCAAGGGCTTGTGGCATGCTAGGCAAGCACTCTATCACTGAACTACATGACATTTTAAAAATTCATATATTTTTGAAGGAACACGCAGCATGTATTTTCTTTATTATTTATTATTTTTATTCTATGTGTATGAGTGTATTGCCTGTGTAAGTGCACCTGTATCATGCACTGTCCATCGGTGTAAGAAGAGGGCACTGGGTCCCCTGGAACTGGAGTTAGAGACGATTGTTAGCTGCCATGTGTGTGCTGGTATTCAAACCCAGGTTTTCTGCAAGAGCAGCTGGTACCCTTAACTGCACAGTCATCTGTTATTTTCTTATTCCTTCCTCTGGTCATTGTTATTCCAAGAAACACTAGGGTTTATTATTTATTTATTTATTTATTTATTTATTTATTTACTATTGTTGCTCTTTGAAATCATTTTGGGACAAAGGATAGAACAACAGTTTCTGGGCTGAGTATTTCTGATGAAGATGAAGGAGTGAATGAGGAGAGTTCTTGTTCAATCCATCATTGTTATGCAGTTTATTAGTGCTCCAAACACTATAGAAATAGTAGTTGAAGGGACCTTATACTTTAACCCAGCAAATTCATATAAAAAATCTGTATATTTCTGCTGGGGAATATGGCTCAGTGGTTGAGGGCTTATCAGGTGCAAGGCTCTAGGTTCCACCATAGCAGAGCAAAACACAAATACTCAAATACATAAACCACTGCATTCCTATAAGGTTACAATCCTCTTTGAATTTTCATTTGATGGGTTCTTTATGGAATATAAGCATGAATCTTTTCTTCTCTGTGCAATTATTTGCACTATTTACTGTTTCTCTACATGAAATGCAGCAGAGCAGTGGCTAAGCTGAGTCTTCACAATGTCCTTGCCACATTTCATTCCCACTGGCCATATTTTTGCAGCACTGGGTAGACTGTTTATCCTGTTAGTCCTATCACAGTCTAAAAAATTTAGATGATTGTTATCTCTCCTGCGGAGAATTCTTATAAACATTTTGTAAGTTGATACTTTTAAGGTGCTTATAACAGCATTTGCCAAGTAAAAATTGCTTACTACAATTTAAGCATTTTTTTATTTTAATGAGAGAAAATAAAATTTTATGTCAGAAATCTATAATGAATTTCACATAATTTTCCTTTATGTAAAGATATTTGTTTTGTTATTACCGGGAAGGCCACTATTATCAAGCTAGTCCAAGGTACCACTAGCATTTTAGTGCAATATATTACATTGAAACTAATTTACATCAGCTTTCAAAGTTAACAATTGAATTAAGACTTCAGCCACATGGGGCTGGAGAGATAGTTCAGTGATTAGAAGCTCTGGCTGCTATTGCAGAGGATCTGGTTTCAATTCCCAGCATCAACATGGTGGCTAACAACTATCTGTAACTCCAGTTCCAGGGCAATCTGACGCCGGCTTCTGACTTCCGAGGGAATTCCATAACATGAGTACACTTACATACATGCAAGCAATACACTCATACATTTAAACTAAAAATAACAATAAATAAAAAAAAATTTTGGTCGTTTTGAGACAGGGTCTCCCTGTAGCCCCAGTTGTCCTGGAACTCACTATGTACACCAGGCTGGCCTTGAACTCACAGAGATCCGCCTGCCTCTGCCTCCCGAGTGCTGGGATTAAAAGCGTGCATCACCACGCCCAGCCCAATAAAATATTTTTTAAAAGAACCACAACAGAAAAGCTTTTGAAATGAGACATCTAAGTTACTTCCTGAAGATGATTTTAACTTTTTTATTGCACATTTTCCCTGAAAATGGATCATGATAAACTTGAATAGCATATTTTCCTCCCATTAAAAAATCGATGAAGGTCTATAAGAGGATTACGTTGGAGTTTGTGCTTCTAATGGGTTCATTTTTTCATTCTTGAAAACGTATAATCATTAATAGAGTTTTCTGTGCTTGTTTTTAAAAGGAGTACATAGTATTATTTTAAGGACATACTTAATATTGTAGTAAGATGAGAAAAGAAAAACTTAAATCCCTCTACATACTTAAGAGTGACAAAATTACTGGGCTGGAGAGATAGCTCAGCGGTTAAGAACACTGACTGGTCTTGCAGAAGACCCGGGTTCGAATCCCAGCACCCACATGGCAACTAATAACTGTCCATAACTCCAATTCTAGGGGATCCTACAGCCTCTTCTGTCCTCTGCAGGCATTGCACAACATGGGTGCACTTACTTACATGCAGGCGATACACACATACACTCAAAAGAAAAATAATAAATTATTTTTTTAAAAAGAGTGACAAAATTACACCTGGATATGCTAATTAACAAAGAGCAATATTTGTATAGATAATTATATCCAGCAACCTGAACATAACTTGCTTTTCAGGGAATAGAAAAAGATCCATAGCCATAACTGCTGAGTTAAACTTTTATTTTTTGAGACAGGGCCTCCCTGTAGCCCCAGCTGATATGGAATTTGCTATGCAGACCAAGCTGGCCTTAAATTCGTAGAGATCTACCTGCCTCTGCCTTCCGAGTGCTGTGATCAAAAGCTTGCACCGCCATACCCGGCCTAAGTTAAACATTTAAAAACATTTCTAGAGAGTCTGTATAGTGAAATGTCTGCCCAGAATCATTGAATCAAAATCCAAACCTTGATTTCAAGAATTTAATAGAAAAATAAAGTTGTGCCATATATAACTCGATAATTTAGAAGGCAGCATACTATAAGAAGCACAAAAAGGTAAAGAAATCACACACAGTGTGATTCAAGTTCAATGGAGCTGTCTGTTTTCTCAGTTGAAGGAAGACTTCCAGAATAATGATGATTTTGGTTGTTATAAAATGGAGAAGTTTTCTTGGAATAATATTGACAATAATTAATATTATTGGAAGAAAAAAACTTTAAGAAAATGGATGTACAGCAAATCTAAAATGTGTCTAAAAACAGGGAAAAGTTCACTTGGGTTACAGCAATAGGTTTCACACGAGAGAGTGTGCGATAAGGCAAGAAAAGTATTATAAAGAGACTCTCCCGAATAAGTACTAGAATCATTTTTTACTCTTTTTAAAAGTCATTTGAAAAGTACCAAAGTTTGAAGCAATAGCATCAAGGTATTTTGGGAAGATGACCAGAAGGATTAACTGAAGGTTGAATGAAACGTAGTAACTTTTTGAAATAGTCAAAGAGAGAACCAATCATATTTAAAAAGTTTCATGTAGGCAGATATTAAACTTGGAAAGCATTAGAACATATATGTAATTATTTTATGTGTAGCTGGGAACACTGGTAAAACATTCAAGAGAACTACATTTGATAAATAAAATCTCAAAGGACTATATATTCCAGGACTTGATTAAAGAATTGTTGAAAACACGATGGATCAGCACCAACATTTAACTAATGAAATAAACACACACCATGAAAAGATAACCTAAATCACATTGGAGATTGGGAAAACAGGCATGCAATCATAAAACACAAGACTTAGACGAAAGAATAAATAAATGTGTGAAACATTAAATCCTACAATGGAATGTATAAATTCTATAAAGAATTATATATTTATAATTTAAGAAACAATATTTGTTTCTTGGGGCTGGAGAGATGGCTCAGTGGTTAAGAGCACTGACTGTTCCTGCGGAGGACCCAGGTTTGATTCCCAGCACCCACATGGCGGCTCTGAACCATCCTTAACTCCAGTTCCAGGGGAATCCCAAGCCCTCTTCTGACCTTCGCGGCATTCCATGACACTGCACTCAAATACATGCAGACAATACACTCATACACATGAAATAAAAATAATAAAATAATTTTAAAAAGAAACAATACTTCTTTCTTAAAAAGCTACCTTAAAACAAACTCTTGTCCCCAAAGATTCCCAAAGTCCCTATATTTCCATTTAAGAGAAGTATCTGAAAAATTCATATATATGCCTTTTTAACATTAAAAAGCTTTTCTAAGTTTTTTTTTTAATTTAAAGAAATTCCAAGACATGAATCCCTAGATTATATGGGAGTTTTCCTCACTGGTGAAACTGAACCTAAGAATATAGAGTTCCTAAATAATAGAACAAACAAATGTAAATTTCTGGTTGTTTACAAGATTGTCACCTAGGTTTTTCTGTATTTTAAAACTTGTGGGAAAAAGTTTTTCCAAAGCACAAGGAAGCCAACATTATGACCAACAGTAACTATCCAAAAGCTATAATCTTCCAACAATGCTTCAAAGAAATGCGGGATATGTTACTCAACATTTTGACAACAAAGAAGAAAAAAATTCAATTTAAAGTAAACTTTTTTTATTGTACAAGTATAAAGTTCAATTGTATAATTCCTACTAACTACTTGGGCCACATGATGTCGCTCTTATCCACCAAATGGTATCCTAGTCAAAAAGAGAAGCCTTTCCACTAGGAAGACTCCTCTGTTTCACTCTTCCTATGCTCAACAATGGCAAGCTTATAGGGAATGGAATGAAGGAATAAAAAGATTCTACCAAATTTTGACGCAAGTGTCGCTGACGAAAATAAACGTCAGTCATTTGAGATGGTCTACTTGAGCGAATACAATCGGAAGAACCAACAATTACTCCTGCTTATGATAATCCTGGCAGCCTGGCAGGCAGGGAGCGGCCAGCTGCACTACTCCATCCCGGAGGAGGCCAAGCACGGCACCTTCGTGGGCCGCATCGCGCAGGACCTGGGGCTGGAGCTGGCCGAGCTGGTGCCCCGCCTGTTCAGGGTGGCGTCCAAGGATCGCGGGGACCTTCTGGAGGTAAATCTGCAGAATGGCATTTTGTTTGTGAATTCTCGGATCGACCGGGAGGCGCTGTGCGGGCGGAGCGCGGAGTGTAGCATCCACCTGGAGGTGATCGTGGACAGGCCGCTGCAGGTTTTCCACGTGGAGGTGGAGGTGAGGGACATTAATGACAACCCGCCTGTATTCCCAGCCACACAAAAGAATCTGTTTATCCCAGAATCCAGGCTGCTTGATTCTCGGTTTCCACTAGAGGGCGCCTCTGATGCAGACGTCGGTACCAACGCTCTGCTCACTTACAGGCTGAGCCTCAATGAACATTTCTTGCTGGATGTACCACCCAACCACCACCAACTGAAACCTCTTGGACTTGTGTTACGGAAACCTTTAGACAGGGAAGACGCTCCTGGGTTGCATTTACTGCTCACGGCCATGGACGGAGGCAAACCAGAGCTGACTGGTACCGTTCAGTTACTCATCACAGTGCTGGATGCCAATGACAATGCTCCCGTTTTTGATAGGTCATTCTACACAGTGAAATTACCAGAAAACGTTTCCAGTGGGACATTGGTTATCAAAGTTAATGCCTCAGATTTAGATGAAGGCGTGAATGGGGATATTATGTACTCGTTTTCTAGTGATGTTTCTACAGATATAAAATCCAAGTTTCACATGGATGCTGTGAGTGGAGAAATTACAGTTATAGGACTTATTGATTATGAAGAGGCAGCAGACAAAGGAAATCCTCCAATGACAGATCACTGCACAGTTCTAGTGGAAATAATGGACGTCAATGATAATTCACCTGAATTGGTCACCAAGTCACTGTCACTACCTGTATTAGAAAACTCTGCACCTGGCACTGTCATCGCCTTGATCATCGTATCTGATCGTGACTCTGGAGCTAATGGCCAGGTGACTTGCTCCCTGACGCCCCACGTCCCCTTCAAGCTGGTGTCCACTTTCAAGAATTACTATTTACTGGTGCTGGACAGCGCCCTGGACCGCGAGACCAAAGCTGACTATAAGGTGGTGGTCACTGCGAGGGACGGAGGCTCGCCTTCGCTGTGGGCCTCGGCCAGCGTGTCTGTGGAGGTGGCTGACGTGAACGACAACGCGCCTGCGTTCGCGCAGCCCGAATACACGGTGTTCGTGAAGGAGAACAACCCGCCGGGCGCCCACATCTTCACGGTGTCGGCGGTGGACGCGGACGCGCAGGAGAACGCGCTGGTGTCCTACTCGCTGGTGGAGCGGCGGGTGGGCGAGCGCGCGCTGTCGAGCTACGTGTCTGTGCACGCGGAGAGCGGCAAGGTGTATGCGCTGCAGCCTCTGGACCATGAGGAGCTGGAGCTGCTGCAGTTCCAGGTGAGCGCGCAGGATGCTGGTGTGCCTGCTCTGGGAAGCAACGTGACTCTGCAGGTGTTCGTGCTGGATGAGAACGACAATGTGCCGGAGCTGTTGCTACCAAGGACTGTTGGCGTTGGCGGCTCAGTGAATGAGGTGGTACCTCGGTCTTTGGGGGCCGGCCAGGTTGTGGCGAAAGTGCGTGCGATAGATGCGGACTCTGGCTACAACGCATGGTTGTCCTATGAGCTGAAGCCCGCCGAGGCGGGCATGCATAGTCCGTTCCGTGTAGGCCTGTACAGCGGCGAAATCAGTACAACGCGAGCTCTGGAGGAGACCGACGCACTGCGACAGCGTTTGCTAGTGTTGGTGAAGGATCATGGAGAGCCAGCGCTGACGGCCACCGCTACCGTGTTGCTTTCTTTAGTAGACAGCAGCCAAGCCCAGAAGGCCTCATCTAGGGTGTCGCTTGGCGCCTCCAGCCTGGATACGCGGCTCGTGGATGTCAACGTGTACCTTATCATTGCCATCTGTGCGGTGTCCAGTCTGTTGGTGCTTATGCTGCTGCTCTACACAGCACTATGCTGCTCTAGAGCGTCCAGGGAGGGCGTGTGTGGTCCTAGGAAACCGGTTCTGGTGTGCTCCAGCGCGATGGGGAGCTGGTCTTATTCAAAACAGCGTCAAAAAAGTGTGTGTTCCGGAGAGGGCCCGTCCAAGACCGACCTCATGGCCTTCAGCCCCAGCCTACCTCAGGGTCCCAGCTCTACAGAGAACGTGAGTCTTCAGTAATTTTCTTTCCAATACTTAGAAAAATATGAGTTATATCCATTTTTCATGGCACCCTCCTTTAATTCCAACAGAAGGGGGACTGGGGCAAGAAGACACTTGATTTAAGGCCAGTCTGGCTTACAAAGGGAATTTGTTTCATGATAGTTACATTAGGGTCCTTTGTCTTTTTAAAAGCTGGTAATTTATGTTAGTTAGCCTGTAGTTCTGATGAATAATTTGCTAATTTGAATTCTGTCTTCACCTTCTTTATATTGTGGTTTTCCAAAATTAAGGGTTTACAGAATCAGTGTGTTTTTCAATGCACTCCCCCCACAACAGACCCCCCCATTCCCTTGATATGCTGGGCAACACTCCAACATTTAGCTACATTCTACTCCATCTTTATAAATCATATAGTAAAAGAACTTCAATATATATTTTGACCTACTATTTACTCTTGTAGCACTGTCTTCTTTTTATCTTTTTTTGTAGAATTTTTTACCATGTAATTAATATTATATAAAAGTATAGCCTTAGGCCAGCCTGGTCTACATAGTGAGTTCCAGGACAGCTGGTGCTACAGGGAGACCCTGTCTCAAAAAGACACACACACACATACAAAAGGTATAGCCTTAGGCAGAACTTAAATAGTACTTTAATTTAATTCCTTATTTGTATAGGAACATACTCAAATTTAAAATGCAAAAGAATTGCAGTGTATAAAGAAATTCTCCTTACTGGTTCTAACACTAAATCATTCATTCACTTTACCTCTGAATTCCTGAAGCAGTTTTGGTTTTTGTTGTACATTCTAAAATTCAAATACATGTACAATGCGCCTTTCTTTTTTAGAAAAAAATGATTATACTTTAAACCTTCTATTGTGCATTTTTGAAAATTTCTATTTTCAATAATATTACCTTTTCTTTTTTTCTTAAAAATCTGCATCTTAAGTCAGGCATGGTGGCACACACCTTTAATCCCAGCACTTGGGAGACAGAGGCAGGCAGATCTCTGTAAGTTCAAGGTCAGCTTGGTCTACATAGTGAGTTCCAGCTCAGCTCGGGCTAGAGGGAGACCTGGTCTCAAAAAGACTCCTCCCCCCAAAATCTGCATCTTATGTCTTTGTGGAGATTTATCAAGATTCATTAAGTCAGTTTTCTCTTATGTACATGCAGGGAACATAATGCTAGTTATCCAAACTCAAGTTGTTTTAAAATTTTTTGCAATTATTTGTTTAGTTAGCTATAACTGCAAACTTTGAAAGTTGGCAAAATTCTAATATAAATTGTGGAATATTTTAGAATATATTGCTCTTTTGCTTTCAATGTGAAAGCAAAGACCTACAACTCATTAGCAGGTCTAATACTCAGGCAACTTACTTATAGAGCAGTGCCATAAGCATACCAACTCCACTGCTCTTGTGGAAAGAATAGTCAAATTTGGAGAACATCTCTGATTATTTTAGAGCTTTGGTGATGGTAATTATAATTATTTTATCGTTTTTAAATATTCCTTTTTTTTAACAGGCAGATGCCCTCTTAAAATCTTCTTAGAAAATCACTTAATAAAGATTAAAATCTATCTTTGGACACAGTAGAAGTAGGTAGTGTCCTTCTTACCAAACTCTATGTTCATGAACCATGTGTTTTTTTTTTAATAGGAAATAACTTTTAGAAATTCAAAAATGTTCAGTTATGTACTGCCCGTTTTTTTTCTTGTTAGTAAAAGTCCTCAAATATCCTATAACTCCTTTTCTTTCTAAAATCTTTGGTGTTGTTTAGAATCAACTTATAGATTGGTGTTTTCTAAATAAAGTGAGGATAAATATAACAAGTTTCATAAATTCCCCTGTTCTCTTTTCTATTTCACTTTCCTGTCTGTGAATTTCAGTAACCTAATAATCTGTAGTATACACATATTCTTATTCAAGGTTCTGAGAGCACTGAAAATAGTGCATGTTTATCATGTTCTCAGACTTCTGAATTTTAAGAATTGAGTACAAAGCCACATGTGATGCTTTACTTAAGTTTAGAAATTAAAACGTTTCAGTTAGGACTGCATTTATGAGAAACTCTAACCACCAGAAGAACTTCAGTGTAAGGGATGTAGGTTAAAGTATCTTTTAAAAACATAATTTATTTATTTTTATTTTATGTGTGTGTGTGTGAGTGTACATATGTGCATTCAGGCAGGTGTGAGCTGCAATGTTGGTGCTGGGAACCAAATCTGGATCATCTGGAAGAACAGCAAGTGTTCTTAACCACTGAACCATCTCTCCAACACTTGTGTATCTTTTATGGATGTTTTTAAGAGTGCAAGGAAATGAATATTTTAAAAAACAGATTTCCTCAAAAAAATCAGATATTTAGTGATAATGGCACTAACAGGATTCCAATAATATACATCTTTTAGAATGAAGTTTAAAAAATTATAATGGCTTCTTAGAGAATTAGCTTTTGAGGTGGGTTTTGAAGGATGGAATTTTTGTAGATAAAAGTGAAGTAGTAGAAGAAAACTTGAACAAAGTTTATTTAGGAAGAGACAGTGTCTTTTCTGTAAAATATGATTCATACTAGAAAGTGGTTAGAGACCGCACTGGGAATGCAAGGATAGTGGTATATATTGTACCTCTTGATTGAGTTTGAAGTCTTTGTACTTGTTAAATAAAAAGCAGACATGCCAGAGGTTTCATTGCAGTCAATAAAAGTTGTACTCATAAGAGGTATATACAAAATTTATGACTTAAGAAGGGGAGTATTTAGGAAAACTAAATATTTTTATTCAAGGGAAATTAGTAATAAAAATAAGTAGAAATACATTTAAGTAAGTTTGGAAGTTTATAAAATGGCCAGAGTATATAAATTGTGATGTTTAAATATTCACATTTGGGGATAATTTTTTTTAAATTAGAGATTCTTTTGATTTTGTCCAATTTTTTTCTAGACAATGTCAGGGTGTAGAGAAATGTCAAGTAGAAAATTGAAATAGGGACTTGTTGCTATAGATTTAAATATACTGTAAAAGATAAGCTAGTCTAGAGACATTGAAATAGATACAAATCACTGTAGGAAAAGGGCCAAAAATTACAAAAGAGCTAAATTCATCATTTTGGAGAGTATTCATTCATATTTTAGAGTAGCAGAAAGATTCAAATCTGGCAGAGACCATTGGTAGAAATACTATTAGGGTTTGCAGAGACAAAGAAATCAATGTAGAAAAGTGTGAGAGGCCTGTTTTGACATGCTACAGAGATACTGAAGATTGAAAAAAATGTGCTTTCATTTTTCCTGCATTAGTGAGCAAAGTGGTTTAGTAAATGTTGCATTCATTGAACACAAGAAGAAATTTAATAAAAACTCAGAAAAATTTATATGAAATTAAGAAAAATTAGAGTTATATGCTCATAAAGAATAATATGTTTCAACAACCAGGTCAATACAAATGCATTCCTTCCACACAAAAGTGTGGGGGTTAGGGCTGGAGAGATGACTCAGGGGTTAAGAGCACTGACTTCTCTTGCAGAGGACCTGGGCTCGATTCCCAGCACCCACATAGCGGCTACAAACCATCCTTAACTCCAGTTCTAGGGGAATCTGAAGCTCTCTTCTGACCTCCGCAGCACTTCCCGACATGGGTACACTCACATACATTCAGGCAATACACTCATACACATAAAATAAAAATAAGAAAATAAAATATTTTTAAAAGTGTGGGGGATAGTTCATATCTCTGATATCCATGACATTCCCAGATGACGCTTCAAGATATTACTAGTAGATACTAGTATTTAAAATATTGGGAAGAAACTTCTTTCCTTGGAAGAGATCTCTTACTGAATCCAAACTACTGTAAGGAGGCAGAGAATAAATGTACCTGTACTTGTAAGGTAAGGATGTACTATTAAGAGCGAAAAAAAGAGGGGCTGGAGAGATGGCTCAGCGGTTAAGAGTACTGACTGCTCATGCAGAGGACTCGGGTTCGATTCCCAGCACCCACGTGGTGGCTTTGAGCCGTCCTTAACTCCAGTTCCAGAGGAATAGGAAGCCCTCTTCTGGCCTCCGTGGCATCGCACGACACGGGTGCACTCACATGCATGCAGGCGATACGCTCATTTACATGAAATAAAAATAATAAAAATAAAAAAATAATGAAAAAAGAAAAGAAAATATTTGTGGTATAGAAGAAACCAATGATTGCCCAGGTGAGTGAAATATTTGGAGTCATTACCCATTAGAACCGCATGATGTCGCTGTCCACCAAGTTCTGGCAAACCCGGATCCAAAGACTCCTTCCTGTAGCTTTTCCAGTCTCTTAAAGCTGAACAATGGGATTTGCAGCGCAACTGGATTAAAAGATTCCAGGCGGACAATAGTTGATCTAATCAAGTCAAAAGATTTTCTCACAAGAACAAACGGGTGCTTGACATGGTGTTTTCTTGGCGAGGAGGTCCGGATTCCCGGCGTCTCTTGCTCTCGCTTCTGCTTCTCACAGCCTGGCAGGCAGGTAGCGGCCAGCTGCACTACTCCATCCCGGAGGAGGCCAAACACGGCACCTTCATAGGCCGCATCGCGCAGGACCTGGGACTGGAGCTGGCCGAGCTGGTGCCCCGCCTGTTCAGGGTGGTGTCCAAGGACCGCGGGAACCTTCTGGAGGTAAATCTGCAGAATGGCATTTTATTTGTGAACTCTCGGATCGACCGGGAGGAGCTGTGCGGGCGGAGCGCGGAGTGTAGCATCCACCTGGAGGTGATCGTGGACGGGCCGCTGCAGGTTTTCCACGTGGAGGTGGAGGTGAGGGACATTAACGACAACCCGCCTGTGTTCCCAGTAAAGGAGCAAAAGCTGTTTATTTCAGAATCCCGAATGCTTGATTCCAGGTTTCTGCTAGAGGGCGCTTCAGATGCAGATATTGGAGCCAATTCAGTTTTAACCTATAAGCTTGACTCTAATGATTACTTCACACTAGTTGTAAATTCAAAAAATGACGAGAATAAACAGGTCGAACTCACATTAAGAAAATCTTTGGACAGAGAGGATGCTCCTGAGCATAACTTGTTGCTGATGGCCACGGATGGAGGCAAACCTGAGCTCACAGGCTCTGTTCAGCTGCTGGTCACTGTGCTGGATGTGAACGACAATGCTCCCAGTTTCCAACAGTCTGAGTACGAAGTGAGAATCCTGGAGAACTCAGACAACGGAACGACAGTTATTAGACTGAATGCTTCTGACAGGGATGAAGGGACGAATGCGGCAATTTCATACTCTTTTAATAGCCTCGTCCCATCTCTGGTTCTTGACCAGTTCAGCATAGATGCAAACACAGGAGAAATAGTAATTCGGGGGAATTTGGATTTTGAGCAGGCAAATTTCTACAAAATACGCGTTGACGCGACGGACAAAGGACACCCTCCGATGGCGGGTCATTGCACTGTTTTAGTGAAGGTATTGGATGAAAATGACAACACACCTCAGATCGCACTGACTTCCTTATCCCTGCCTGTTCTGGAGGACGCTGCACTCGGTACTGTCATTGCTCTAATTAGCGTTTCGGACCTTGACTCTGGAGCTAATGGCCAGGTAACGTGCTTCCTGACGCCCCACGTCCCCTTCAAGCTGGTGTCCACTTTCAAGAATTACTATTCGCTCGTGCTGGACAGCGCCCTAGACCGCGAGACCAAAGCTGACTACAAGGTGGTGGTCACTGCAAGGGACGGAGGCTCGCCTTCGCTGTGGGCCTCGGCCAGCGTGTCCGTGGAGGTGGCTGACGTGAACGACAATGCGCCTGCGTTCGCGCAGCCCGAATACACGGTGTTCGTGAAGGAGAACAACCCGCCGGGCGCCCACATCTTCACGGTGTCGGCGGTGGACGCGGACGCGCAGGAGAACGCGCTGGTGTCCTACTCGCTGGTGGAGCGGCGGGTGGGCGAGCGCGCGCTGTCGAGCTACGTGTCTGTGCACGCGGAGAGCGGCAAGGTGTATGCGCTGCAGCCTCTGGACCATGAGGAGCTGGAGCTGCTGCAGTTCCAGGTGAGCGCGCGGGATGCTGGTGTGCCTGCCCTGGCCAGCAATGTTACTCTGCAGGTGTTCGTGCTGGATGAGAATGACAATGCACCTGCAGTGCTGTTGGCTGGTACTGAAGGCCTCGGTAGTGTGGCAACTCATCTGGTGCCTAGGTCTGTAGGCGCTGGCCACGTGGTGGCAAAAGTGCGTGCAGTGGATGCGGATTCTGGCTACAATGCATGGTTGTCCTATGAGTTGCAACCACCAGCGGGAAGTTCCCGGAGTCCATTCCGTGTTGGTCTGTACACTGGAGAGATCAGCACCACGCGGGCCCTTGATGAGTTAGATGCATCGAGACATCGCCTACTTGTACTGGTCAAAGACCATGGTGAGCCCTCTCTGACTTCCACTGCTACAGTCTTGGTGTCACTGGTTGAGCGTAGCCAGGCTTCAAAGTCCTCTTCACATGCTTTTTCTGGGCATGTTCCAGTCTCAGAGGCATCACTGGTAAATGTCAATGTATATCTGATCATCGGCATCTGTGCAGTGTCCAGCTTGTTGGTGCTTATCTTGCTGCTGTACCTGGCCCTCCGATGCTCAGCCCTGCCCACTGTGGGTGTATGTGGGTCTGGGAAGCGCATGCTGGTGTGCTCGGTGGGAAGCTGGTCATACTCACAGCAGAGAAGGCAGAGAGTATGCTCTGGAGAGGGTCCTCCCAAGGCTGACCTCATGGCTTTTAGTCCCAGTCTTCCACCACGACCAGGATCAGAGGTTGTTGGGGAAGGGCAAGATTTAAATGTTGACCATGGCTTTCAAGTAAGTCTGTTTATATTACTAAAATCTTTCATTTGTCATAACCTTGTAATTCCTTTTATGGTATTTCACATTTTTACATATATTACTGTCAAATTTCCAGTGTTATTTTAGTTAAAAGTTTTATTAGGTTTCTCAGTATTATTATTATATATATGACCCTTGCTGGGTATGGTGACACATGCCTTTAGTCTCAGCACTCAGGAATCAGAGGCAGGCGGATCTCTGTGAGTTCAAGGCCAGCCTGGTCTACATAGCAAGTTCCAGGCCAGCTGGGTTGCAGGGAGATCCTGTCTCAAAAAGACCAAAAAATTAAAATTAAAATTAAAAAGAAACCAGACCACCAGTTTTTTATGTTGGCCTTTGGGTTCTGGTGACCTGTCACACACTGATTAGCTGTACTCCAGAATCTCTTTGTTGAACTCAAGTTATCAAAGGATTTCTTATTGTGTGGAATACTGATTTTAACCTTCGTATGACTTGAAGAGAAGATTGAAGTCTGAGAAAACAGAAGTTTAGTAAAGCCTATGGAAATGAATTCCTCCAAGCATTTAAAATTCACCATTATGCTCTGAGCTTTTAATATACTCCATATAGTACCATTAGAAAGGTGTATCTTAAGTAAATACTATCTTGTGCATAACATTTATTTTTCACTCATTTTGTGATGTAAGCTCATCCATCTTATATTTTGTTTTTTTTTCTGGTAGTCTCAAATATCTGAGTGTTTATTCCTATTTCAAACATTTTAGTCATAAACTATCGAATAATTTCCTTTCCAAAATGTAGTTTTTATTTTTCCCTTATTTTATAAGCCTGCCAAAAGTAAAAAGAAGAGCAAACAAATGTGTGATTCTTCTTCTAAGACAATATAGCTTATTAACTTTTATTATTTCATTCTTCCTTTTCCACTTCTTTTTTTAAAATTTTATTTATTATTTTTATTTTATGTGTAAGTGTGTATTGCCTGCATGTAGGTAAGTGCACCCAGGTCGTGCAATGCCCATGGAAATCAGAAGAGGCTGTTGGATTCCCTGGGACTGGAGTTACAGTTGTTAGCTGCCATGTGGGTACTGGGATTCAAACCTGGGTCTTCTGCAAGAACAACCAGTGTTTTTAACTGACGAGCCATCTTTCCAGCCCCTTCATTTCTTTTTCTGAAGTGGCATGTTACCACCTATCCCAGGCTGTCCTAAAACTAAAATCCTCCTGTCTTAGCCTCCTGAGTTCTGGGATATGGCAACTTCTACTCTGTCAAGATTTTTAAAAAAAATTGTTAGAGAAGTTTTTACAATACATCCAACAATTTTTTAAGACAGTGTTTCCTTGTAGTCCTAGCTAGCCTGAAGCTCACAATGTAAACCAGGCTAACCTCTGACTCCTAAGTGCTGGAATTAAAGTCATTCACCATTTTGCCTTGCTAGTTCCAACAATTTAACATTTTTGAACACCCTTCCTTAGTAAATAGTTGCTTTTATTCTGACAAATATCTGCTAATCAGTTATATAATAAAATTGTACGATTTTTTGTGTATTAGTTGACTCATTATAAAATTATTTCATAGCATGATCAAGGTTCAAACCCTAGCACCTCTCCCCCAAATTACACTGGATTTAAATTTAATGTGATTTAACAAATTAAAAATCAAGAACACTGTGTGCACTAATTCCATTGTTGAAGACACATCCATAATTTATAAAACTCCTTTACACAGAACACCTGGGATGACTAGGACCCTTTAATTCATGTAGAAATGTTTTCCTTTTGGAGTAAATCCTCAAAAAGTCTGAGAGGAATTTCTTGTCTTTCAGCTTTCAAATTCTAGTACTTCCCCCACCCCCCTGCTTCTTGTGTCTGTTTAGTTTGCCTTGAGATTAGAGACTTATTCAATATTGAGCAGTTTTATTTGGAGAGAATGGTTAGACTTACTGGATGTGAATGGAAGGTTTCTGGGACTCTGGATTTTTATATAATGTTATTAACATAGTTCTTAATTTAGCATTTATGAGCCAGCAGTGTAGTCGTTTGTGATCATATTTTATCTCATTTACTCCACTGAAGGGAATCTTAAAGCAGAATTATTTTGTGGTTTATTTACATTTTTCATAATGCCTGTCCATGTCTTGCATTTTGTTTGTCTACCAAAATGGACTACATTCAATGAATCATTTTAATTATAGTTCTTAATTTCAAGGGTTTTTGACCTTCTCTATGCTGATAGTTACTATAGCATTGGAATAAAATGTGGAGCTTTTCTTTTGTGTCTATATCTACCTGGCTGTCAGCTATAACTTTATTGTTTTTGCTTCCTAAATGTTTAAAAAGTTTTGCAATGCACAAACAAAAATCTATACAGTCTATCAATGTGTTTGGCAACTAAACATTTTAATTATTGTTGATAATGTCTACAACTTTGTCTTTTGACTCAAAACGTACTAACATGCAGATTTAATCAATCATTTTTTGTGTTTGAATGAGAGATTACAATTAAAAAGAGAATTTTTCCAAAGTAGAAACTAGGCAGAAAAAAGAATCCTAAATATAATCTTAAAAGTAGAATTCTCCCCAAGTAGTGAATGGGCAATACTGAATTTAAAATGTATGTGAAATGATACAATACAAGCCGTACCAGAGATTAAGAAGAGATTGCTATTCACAAATGGCAGTGGCTGAAAATCATCACACTGTGTAGGTATAGGAACACAACGTTCAAGGGAACAAATCATATAAATGCTAATAAAGAGACACATATAAATATTTTCTCCCCATGAAAGATATTAAACTAAATTCTGTTTTTAAAGTACTTTATTCATCTTCAATTATTTTTCCTGATTCCTTTCTTCAAGCATGAAAAAGTTTCTTTTGGTTCCTACCTTCACTAGGCATTGTGAGTTGTGGAGTTGTTCATTACATCAGGATTCTAAATTTGAGATATGAATGATTCTGAGTTACAGAACAAAATAATTTTCCAATTTAAAATTTATGGTTGTATAACATCATTTTATTACACTTCATTTTCATTATTATTTTTAAATTATGTGGAGACTTGTAGGCATGAAAGAGTTCTAATTATGGGCATGCCATAGTTTTAGAGGTCAGTCCTGTTAGAATACCTCCAGGAAGAAAAAGATGGTTTTCTCTTTCAACAATGATAATATTCAGAGAATGAAATAAAGTTTTGCAAGTAAATGGTGCAGCATTTTTTCATGGAATACTACTTACTCTGCGCCACCTGATGTCGCTCTTGGCCTCCTTATTCTCTGATTCAAGAAGCATACAGCCATCATTTTTCCAGGAGTCAAAGGCGCTCTGTTCTTTTTCCATTCTGGGATGAACAATGGCAAACACAGGAGAGCGGAACTGAGATAATCAGGTGGTTTTTCTTCATTTTGAGGCAATTTAAGCGAATTGGAAAGATCAACCGCTTGAAATGCTGTGTTTAGGTAGTGCCATCCCGGAGGGCCTGCATCTACTGCTCTCGCTTCTTCTCGTCACAATTCGGGAAGTGGGGAGCGGGCAGCTCCACTATTCCATCCTAGAGGAGGCCAAACACGGCACCTTCGTGGGCCGCATCGCACAGGATCTTGAACTGCAGCTGCGGGAGCTGGTGCCTGGTCTGTTTCAGTTGGATTCCAAGGGCTTCGGAGACCTTCTGGAGGTAAATCTGCAGAATGGTATTTTGTTTGTGAATTCTCGGATCGACCGGGAGGAGCTGTGTGGGCAGAACGCGGAGTGTAGCATCCACCTGGAGGTGATCGTGGACAGGCCGCTGCAGGTTTTCCATGTGGAGGTGGAGGTGAGGGACATTAATGACAACCCGCCTGTGTTCCCAGCCACACAAAAGAATCTGTTTATCCCAGAATCCAGGCTGCTTGATTCTCGGTTTCCACTAGAGGGCGCCTCTGACGCAGACGTCGGTACCAACGCTCTGCTCACTTACAGGCTGAGCCCCAATGAACATTTCTCGCTGGATGTACCACCCAACCACGAACGGCTGAAAACTCTTGGACTTGTGTTACGGAAACCTTTAGACAGGGAAGACTCTCCTGAGTTGCATTTACTGCTCACGGCCACGGACGGAGGCAAACCAGAGCTGACTGGTACCGTTCAGTTACTCATCACAGTGCTGGATGCCAATGACAATGCTCCCGTTTTTGATAGGTCATTCTACACAGTGAAATTACCAGAAAACGTTTCCAGTGGGACATTGGTTATCAAAGTTAATGCCTCAGATTTAGATGAAGGCGTGAATGGGGATATTATGTACTCGTTTTCTAGTGATGTTTCTTCAGATATAAAATCCAAGTTTCACATGGATGCTGTGAGTGGAGAAATTACAGTTATAGGACTTATTGATTATGAAGAAAGTAAAGTCTATAAGATTCCATTAGAGGCAGTTGATAAGGGCTTCCCACCATTGGTTGGGCACTGTACAGTTCTTGTGGAAGTTATAGATGCTAATGACAATGCTCCACAGTTGACTGTCAAAACACGCTGGCTCCCGGTTAAAGAAGACACACAACTAGGGACAGTTATTGCCCTGATCAGTGTGATTGATCTAGATACAGGTGTCAACGGACAGGTGACCTGCTCCCTGACGACCCACGTCCCCTTCAAGCTGGTGTCCACCTTCAAGAATCGCTTTTCGCTGGTGCTGGACAGCGCCCTGGACCGCGAGACCACATCTGACTATGAGTTGGTGGTGACTGCGAGGGACGGAGGCTCTCCTTCGCTGTGGGCCTCGGCCAGCGTGTCTGTGGAGGTGGCTGACGTGAACGACAATGCGCCTGCGTTCGCGCAGCCCGAATACACGGTGTTCGTGAAGGAGAACAACCCGCCGGGCGCCCACATCTTCACGGTGTCGGCGGTGGACGCGGACGCGCAGGAGAACGCGCTGGTGTCCTACTCGCTGGTGGAGCGGCGGGTGGGCGAGCGCGCACTGTCGAGCTACGTGTCTGTGCACGCGGAGAGCGGCAAGGTGTATGCGCTGCAGCCTCTGGACCATGAGGAGCTGGAGCTGCTGCAGTTCCAGGTGAGCGCGCAGGATGCTGGTGTGCCTGCTCTGGGAAGCAACGTGACTCTGCAGGTGTTCGTGCTGGATGAGAACGACAATGTGCCGGCGCTGCTTGGGAGTGGAACGGGTAGTGCAGATGGAACTTTGACTCAATTGGTACTCAGATCTGTGGATCCAGGTTATGTGGTGGCGAAAGTGCGCGCAGTAGACGCAGATTCTGGTTACAATGCTTGGCTCTCTTACGAGTTGCAGTCGTGGGCAGGTAGCTTGCGTAGCCCGTTCCGCGTGGGACTGTACACTGGAGAGATCAGTACGACGCGGGCCCTCGATGAATCTGATGAGACGCGACAGCGCTTTATGGTGTTGGTGAAGGACCATGGTGAGCCAGCGTTAACTGCCACAGCCACTGTGTTTGTCTCTCTAGTGGACAGCGGCCAGACACCAAAGGCCTTTTCGCGGCCTTCTGTCGGTGATAACATTCCAGAACCATCGTTAGTGATGGTCAACGTGTATTTGATCATCGCTATCTGCGCGGTGTCCAGTTTGTTGGTGCTCACACTGGTGCTGTACATAGTGCTGCGTTGTTCGGCTGTGCCCACCGAGGGTGCCTGTGAACCTGGGAAACCCATGCTGGTGTGCTCCAGCACAGTGGGAAGCTGGTCCTGTTCACAGCAGAGAAGACAGAGGTTGTGCTCTGGGGAGAGCCCACCCAAATCGGACCTCATAGCATTCAGCCCCAGTCTACCTCCCTGTCCTGGATCTGCAGATGGATCTGGAGAACCATCTGTTTCTTTGAATTCCTCTAAGGTGAGTCAGTATAAAATTTTACTTATTCATGTAGTTACTTGTTTGTGAAAGATTTTCTTACTTTCTCAGTATATTTAAATACTGATTTTCATTCTCTTCAGTTCTATCAGTCTTAAAAATTGGCGAATAATATTTAATTTCGAATCAGACTTTTGTATTTTGACATTCCCATTGAGAGTAATAAACTGTACTTTCAGGAGAATCTTTTAAGAGTTGAAGTCATTTGATTTAAAGCCTGTGTTGTGTGACATCAAATTGCTGATGCTGAGCTGCCACAGCTCTTGAAAATGATTAGGTGTGGAAAACAGTGTCTTGGTAGTCATTCAATAAACATCAACATCACTCTGACATTTATTCAGTTCTAAATGTTTCATTGTAGTTTGGTGTAATACTATTCTTTATAGTAAATTTTTTGCTGTCCTCTGGATGAATAACAACTGATAATTATAGAAAAACTCAGGAATCTAATTCTATCAGAAATTATCTATTTATGACTCCCATGTCAATTCATGTGGAATGCATTCCCAAATTTTTGATAATATGGTTTATAAGAAATTTTTTTACCATGTTCTAGCCTCTTTCTCTTCTGATGTTAGTGAAATACTCTCTCCTAGATTTTAGTATTTTATTTCTTCAGAAAGTTATTTTTTATTAACTGTTTTGGTTTAGTGACAACATTTCGGAGCATAAAGATTTGATCCTTTTAATCATCTAGATATTCCTAGTGTGGAATTTAAAAAACTTCCCTGCATTAGATGAGAATTTATTTTTCTCTCAGTATTCTGACGATAGGAGTCTGTACATGAGATTGTACACCTTTAATGTTCCTACATCTTATACTTAACATTTCTGGACTATAGTTTGTGATTTTCAAATTGGTGGTTCTATCAATTTTACATGCTGTCCAAGCTATATTTTTCTTTTCTAATTTACACTTGGCAAAATAAAATTTTGAAAGAATGGGATCTAATAGGATCTTCATTAATGGTTTCAAAATTCTAGCTTGGACTGAGTACTGTTACTACAGAGCCATACACAGTCAGCTATTCAGTGAAATAGCTAAGTGTGTTCTATGCCATCACCACTCTGTTTTTCCAACTCCTCGATCTGAAAAATATGGAAAATGACTTGATAGTAGTAAATTCCAAAAGAAGTTTTCATAAATTTGTGAGTTACATTTTACAGAATAATGATTATTTTGTCAATGTAAGACATTGCAAAATGAAACTTCTTCATATGCAACTGATTTCCATTTTCTTAAGACAAGAACCAGCACTTTCAGCCTCTGTAGTAATGATAATGTAGCTACAGGACAGTGACACTATTTCATAAGAAATAATTTTTCTGAAGAGCTGGACTTTTAAGCTTAATAAAAACAAATGTGCTTAAATTGGGGCTTGAGACTAACTCTCATTTATGAAATATCTTAAAGACGTATTCTAGGCACTTAATTGCTATAGTATATACAAACACCATAGTATTATGATAACAGTATCATGAAAATGGAAAGTGAAACATGGAGAGGTTACATGGTTGGGAAAACAAAGTCGCATTGTTACTAAGAATGTTTACAAGAAACTAAACAGAAAAAAATTGATACTGAAGCTGGTAATCTCTCTATATTTGTAGAGTTGACATTGAAATCACAAACGTCTCAGAAACAACTGATATGGCATCTTCAAATTGATTTCAAAATAAATTTTAGTTAATCTTGAAATAATGCTAAAGGAAATTGAACTGAGTTTTATAACTTGAAGGTACATACACTTATCATACAAGAAAATATCAGCCCGTGTATAATTTTGAGACTATTAACATCCTTTTGAAATTTGGCCAATAACAAAGAAAAAGTTTCTCTCTGGGTCAAAATTAATGTTACTATATGACAAGGAGGTGTAATAGGAAACATTGAGCATTTATAGGGATAATAATCCATAAAAGCAAAAGTTGTGCTTACAGAATCATACTCACAGTTATCCACTGGATGCCGCTGTTGTCCAGAAAATACGCAGTTCTTTAAAACAAAGCCCATTTGTTCTCAAGGACTAGCTAGCTACATTTGGAGATCTCAGCCATTTCAATGAAAAAAAAAAAATGAAACCAGCAAACAGACCAGGAGATATTAGAACTTGTGTATGTTCTAAATGGCGAATTTATGGATTTATAAAACGAGAGAAAGGTACAGTGCTTCTCTCTAAATCGGGGGACTATGGAGCCTGGTGTCTCCTGCTCTGGATTCTGTTATTCACATCCTGGCAGGCAGGGAGCGGCCAGCTGCACTACTCCATCCCGGAGGAGGCCAAGCACGGCACCTTCGTGGGCCGCATCGCGCAGGACCTGGGGCTGGAGCTGGCCGAGCTGGTGCCCCGCCTGTTCAGGGTGGTGTCCAAGGACCGCGGGGACCTTCTGGAGGTAAATCTGCAGAATGGCATTTTGTTTGTGAATTCTCGGATCGACCGGGAGGAGCTGTGCCGGCAGAGCGCAGAGTGTAGCATCCACCTGGAGGTGATCGTGGACAGGCCGCTGCAGGTTTTCCATGTGGAGGTGGAGGTGAGGGACATTAACGACAACCCACCGGTGTTCTCTGTAACAGAACAAAAGATCTTGGTCCCTGAATCTAGACTACTTGACTCTAGATTTCCAGTAGAAGGCGCGTCTGATGCAGATGTTGGAGAGAATGCAATGCTTACTTACAAACTCAGTTCAAATGAGTTTTTCATTCTTGATACTATAAGCAGAAAAGAAAAAGGCAAATTCCCAGAGCTCATTCTTAGAAAACTGATAGATCGTGAAGAAAATCCACAGTTAAAGTTGTTGCTGACTGCGGCCGACGGAGGCAAACCTGAATTTACCGGATCTGTTTTTCTGTTCATCCTGGTGTTGGATGCTAATGATAATGCTCCTGTATTTGACAGATCTGTTTATGAAGTGAAGATGTCTGAAAATCAAGCCAACCAAACGCTAGTAATACGGCTGAACGCATCAGACGCAGATGAAGGAATAAACCAGGAAATGGAGTATTCATTTAGCTCTTTAGTCCCATTAGACATAAGAAGGAAATTTTTAATAAACGAAAAAACTGGAGAAATTAAAGTAAATGATGCTATTGACTTTGAAGATAGAAGCAATTATGCAATTCATGTAGATGCTACAGATAAAGGAAATCCACCCATGGTTGGTCACTGTACTGTCCTAGTGGAAATCTTGGATGAAAATGATAATTCACCAGAGATAGTGGTTACTTCTTTGTCTCTCCCGGTGAAAGAAGATGCTTCTTTGGGCACTGTCATCGCCCTGATCAGTGTGTCAGATCAAGACTTTGGAGCCAATGGTGAAGTGACCTGCTCCCTGAAGACTCATGTCCCCTTCACTCTAATAGCCACCTTTAAGAATTACTATTCTCTAGTGCTGGACAGCGCCCTGGACCGCGAGACCAAAGCTGACTATAAGGTGGTGGTCACTGCGAGGGACGGAGGCTCGCCTTCGCTGTGGGCCACGGTCAGCGTGTCCGTGGAGGTGGCTGACGTGAACGACAACGCGCCTGTGTTCGCGCAGCCCGAATACACGGTGTTCGTGAAGGAGAACAACCCGCCGGGCGCCCACATCTTCACGGTGTCGGCGGTGGACGCGGACGCGCAGGAGAACGCGCTGGTGTCCTACTCGCTGGTGGAGCGGCGGGTGGGCGAGCGCGCGCTGTCGAGCTACGTGTCTGTGCACGCGGAGAGCGGCAAGGTGTATGCGCTGCAGCCTCTGGACCATGAGGAGCTGGAGCTGCTGCAGTTCCAGGTGAGCGCGCGGGATGCTGGTGTGCCTGCCCTGGCCAGCAATGTGACTCTGCAGGTGTTCGTGCTGGATGAGAACGACAATGCTCCGGAGCTGTTGCCACTTAGGGCCGTCGGAGCTGGTGGAGTGGTGAGCGAGCTGATATCCTGGTCAGTTGGTTCAGGACATATGGTTACTAAGGTGTGCGCGGTGGATGCAGACTCTGGTTACAATGCCTGGCTCTCCTATGAACTGCAGTCAGCTGTGGATAGCGCCAGCAGCCCTTTCCGCATGGGTCTGTACACTGGTGAGATCAGCACGACGCGCGCCCTAGACGAGACGGATGCACCACACCAGCGTCTGTTGGTGCTGGTGAAGGACCATGGAGAGCCAGCTTTGACAACTACCGCCACTGTGTTGGTTTCTCTGGTTGAGCCCAGTCAAGAGCAAAAAGCCTCCTCCAGGGCGTTGGTAGATGCTGCCGGCCGGGAGGGGCGGCTGGTGGATGTCAACGTGTACCTGATTATCGCCATCTGCGTGGTGTCCAGCCTGCTGGTGCTCACGCTGCTGCTGTACATCTCCTTGCGCTGCTCCAAGGCGCCCATGGAGGGCGCATGCGCGTCTGGGAAGTCTATGCGGGTGTGCTCCGGCGCGGTGGGGAGTTGGTCCTACTCACAGCAGAGAAGGCAGAGGGTGTGCTCTGGGGAGGGTGAGGGCCCACCCAAAACCGACCTCATGGCCTTCAGCCCAAACCTTACACCCTGCCCAGTAGCAGATGTGGGAGTGGAAGACCATTCTACTGGAGGAGATGTATCCAGGAAGGTGGGCTATTACTTTTTATTTTCATATTTTACTTGTTGAAATATATTTTCTGACCTTCCGTTTGCCAGATAAGTGTCCCAGACGTACATTTTTTTCTGGATACTATTATGTTTTGTAATGTAGTTTATTCCAGGAGTTCACTGTATGTTGTTGGTCTAGGTAGTGTGTACACCTTTGCCTTGATATCTTAATTTTTTTTTTTGAGATAGAGTCTAGCTTTGTAACTCTAGCCTCGAACTCACAGAAATCCACCTGCTCCTGCCTCCCAGTGCTTGTATTAAAGGTTTGAGCCACTACTCCCAGATGAAATTTTAATATAATTATCCTGGACACATAAGCTTTCCCCAATAGAATCACTGTATTTATAGTGCAATCATTATTATTTATTTTCATACCCAATGTTACAAATGTTTTTAAGGTCAGGCTTTTAATATGTTTTTCACTTCCAAGTTAAATTTTTTATTTGACTCAATTACATTAACAAAATTGCAGTGATCAGTACCTTTTTTGGTGAAAATGTTTTTTTCTCCTCTTATATAGAATAAACATAGTACACCACAACTTAAATGGGATTTTAGATCTTCGCTGTCAGCAATTGCACTTGTTTCTTGGCAGTCAGCCAACTAGACTGGCAGTTCAATGGCAAAAATTTCTTATTTGATGATCTCTTTTGTTTCAGTAGTAATAGTCCTGTCAATGTTATTTTCTTTTAGAAGAAAAAGTGTGTTTCATTGTTATTGACATAATTTATTCAGCAGGCCTTCAAAATGGCCTCATTTATCAGACTATTCTAAGGAGCTTATGATGTTCAGCTATTAGCTCATTTACTTTGAGGAGGGTGTTATGACTGTGAATGGAAAGCATTTGAACATTATTTTTTCAACTTTATCTTTCTTGCAACACTTTTGTTCAAACCAAATGTCTTCTGCATGCCAGGCAAGCATTGCTGAAGATATTTTTTAATTTTCAGAATATCAAGAAAGTTTACTTAGTCCAAAGTAATATTAAAATAAGAAACGTGAATTATATTCTTAGAATATTTTCTATTACTCAGATGTGTGCTATTTAGTTTAATAGCTTCTTTTGCCATCTTCAACGGGGCTGCATTGGACTATATATACTCAGATACACAAGCTACTCAGGTCACATGGGTACAGAACTACCCTATCCACTATGCTTTATTGAAGTTCGTTGTTTTCTGATACCTATGATTTCATTTTTATTTTATTAATTCCAGTGTTAGCAATGTTACTAATTGTTGTAATTTCAATTTTTGTTCTTAGAAATTACTTGTTCTTTCCCATTCACTATGAACTTGCTATTAAACTGTGTTTCATAACCAGCTTCCAACAAAAGTTTGTCTTCAGTTCAATAACACAAAAAACAATGGGAAGAATTTAAGTACGCTGTTTCTCAACATTACTTCTTCCTACACTGGTCTCTATGCCAAATCTTAGAGGTTATTGATGACAAAATCATGCTAACTTAAAATGTATTTGCTGCTGTATCACATACACTTAGTGAATATATGCTTTATACTCTTCAGATAGTTGGAAAAGTTCCCTGAATATCTTATGTACTTTCTAGTGATGGGGAATGAACCCAGGGCCTAGCACATGCCATACATGCTGTACCACTGAGGTAAGCCCCATTCCTACTCCTGAATATCTGATATCATGCCAAATTATCTCTTTTTACTTAGAGCTCACATTGATCATAAAGTCTCAGTTCTGCAGTATATTAATGTCTCCAGCAATACTAATTTGAATTAATACAATTTCAATTATTGTAATATAAATTATAAGAGGTGTTTTAACCTTTAGGGTATTTTAACCTTCTGATTTGATCTTAAAATTTTTACTTTATTTTATTTTGAGATAGGATCTCAACATAGCTGGCCTCGGACTCAGACCACTCTTCATGCCTTAGTCTCTCAAGTGTTGAGATTACAGGCAAGATTCACTACACTTGGCTTAGCCTCCAACTTTAAAAGGGAATCTCTCCTGCTTATACATATGTGTGCATGTGTAACACTGGATGTCTTTGCTTTCATAATTACTTATCCTTTCTAATAGCTATAAATGTACTGGGTTATTGTGTATTTTTCAGCTGTATCTTTATTATTATTTTTTTCATTCATAATTTTTTGTGTTAAAGTTTTTACAAGGCCATCTATGATTAAATTCATAGCAAGATCTTTAGAATATGTACCCAAAAGAGATTCAGTTAGTAACTTAATTAAAATAATATATAGCAGAATTTTTTCCTTTTCTCTTAAGTACTGCTAGGATTTCCCCTTATGAAACTCAAAATTGTGTCTTTTAATTATTTCTCATTTCTTTCTCTCTGTTTTTCTCTTCTCTTCACTCTTCTCTCTCTCTCTCTCTCTCTCTCTCTCTCTCTCTCTCTCTTTTCCCCCCACCTCTCTAGCTGACATGGTCTCACTGGGTAATAGAGATGGTCTTGAGTTTTCAATCTTCCTTCTTCTGCCTCTTGAGTGCAGGGATTCGGGAGGTACATACCACACCAACCCTGGCTTGGTGAGTTATTAACACATAGTTTTATTGTTATGCTACAATTATCAGCTGTACCAAAAAATTTCAAATTGCATCTTTAATTTTTAAATTAATTTTGGGTTGGCATTCAATGTAATGGGCTTCATAATGGCATCTTCATACATATGTGTTATTAGTCTTTGTTCTCATTCTTTCCCTTCCCTCTTTCTGGTGGATTCCCCTTCCATCCCTGGTTTGCCTGCACTTCCACTTTCTTTCTTTTAGAAAGTATTTCTTTATTTACTATTTTTTTGGTCTTTTTGAGACAGGGTCTCCCTATAACTCTAGCTGGCCTGGAACTCACTATGTAGACCAGGCTGGCCTTGAACTCACAGAGATTCGCCTGCCTCTGCCTCCCGAGGGCTGGGACTAAAGGCGTGAGCCACCACACCTGGCTATTTACTATTTTTATGTGTATGAGAGTTTTGTCTGTGTGCATGTAGGTGCACCACATGTGTGTGATACCACAGAGACCAGAAGAGAGCGTCTTCTGTAATTCCCCTGGAACTGCAGTTACAGATGGTTGTTAGTTACCATGTGGGTGCTGGAAACTGAGCTGGAACTGAACTGGGGTCCTCTGCAAGAGTAGCTCATGCTTTTGACCACTGAGCCTTCTCTCCAGCCTAGCTTTATCACGTGCATTCCATTACTGTATTTTCCACCTCCCTTAAAATCTCTTCTTCCCCTCTCATGGTCCCCTATGCAGTTCTCTCTCTCTCTCTCTCTCTCTCTCTCTCTCTCTCTCTCTCAAATCTACAAGTTGCATTTTATATGTACTTAAATTGGTGAAGCAATCCTTCAAATCAAAATTGGAGTGAACCTTTATTTTAGGCTGGAGTTATTTCTAAAGATCATTTCAATCAGAAAACCTAAGGAGATTAAATGGTTTTTAAAATCATCTTCTATTTCCAAATTTAATCAGCTCAATAGATTGAAAACTTCATGGCTTTTTTTTTTTTTGGTCTTTTTGGGACAGGGTCTCCCTGTAGCCCTAGCTATCCTGGAACTCACTATGTAGACCAGGCTGGCCTTGAACTCAGCCTCTGCCTCCTGAGTTCTGGGATTAAAGGCATGCTCCACCACGCCTGGCAACTTCATGGCTTTTTAAAAAATGAAATGTATTAGTTTAGGATTTGTGTCTTTAACCATCAGAATAATTGGAAGTAATTAGAACTATACATATTTGGTATGATCATTTAGTCACTGTTTTAAAATGTGTTCAAATGAAAAAGAAGTTCACTTTTAAAACTTGATTCCTTTGTGTATCCATTTACAATAATTTTTTGGTGGGGAAATTTGTGTTTTTTTCAGTGGTTTTATTTTACTGTCAGGATTCAGATGTTGACTAATTGGTTCCATACAGCCTTGAGAATGATTAAAACATTTTCTTCTATAAGACAATACTGATAAACTTTATTGCAACCTATGAAAGTGTTTATGTAAACTTCAATGTATTTTAGTATTTCAGATTAAAACAAGAAATTTAATATTGAGTAAATGAGACTTAGAATGATCTTTATATTTTAGTCTCTTCAAATCAATGATAAAATAAGTGTAAACAGATAAATACAATGTGAATTCCTGACTTATTATTTTGGATGAAAAGGATTATCTTGCCAAGTAAGTATAATCCACATGAAAATTGTCCAGTAGGATGGAAAATAGCATTGACTCTGAGCAGATACAGTGATTGCACAGAAGCTTTAGAATGAGATAGCCTCACAAATACACTTCAAGTTTCCTAGAAACTTGCTGGGTGATTTCATTAACATAATACAAAGAAATATTTGGATAAAATAGTTAGCTTGTTAGCATTGGTTTGAAATTCCATTATGTTGAGATGGTAATTTAGAAAATCTACATTTTGAGTTACTCTTTAAACAATTGAACCAAATAATCAGGGTAATTTAGCATAGTAAAAGGATTAAGCAAGTCACAATTATCCTACCAGGAATAAATTTTTATAACAGGCCATTCCAAAATGTTAAATTCCTTAAGAATCTTTAAAAAATCATATTGCTAATATGATACAAATATATTTTTCATATTCTTATGCGTGATAGTAGAGTTTGTTCAGTAGCACATTCTTTTAGATATCTATATAGAAGATGAAACTGTTCTTGGGATTGTAATTTTAAGGTAAAACAACCTTAACTACTGACTACATGAAATGTGAACAAATTAAAAGTCTATAAATAAAAGCATGGACAGATGTGAAGGAATTCTGAAAGAAGCAAGGTAAGTGAAGTTGTACAATCGCGATTGCACTTACGTTTTGAGCCACAGGATGCCGTTGTTTTCCAACAAGAGCACTTTTTCAACAGAAGAAAATCAGATTATCTGCAGATCTGAAGAAAGCTCCTCTATTCCCAAGTTTTAAGGACACCACTCATATTGTTAAGATTATCTGGAGCTTCGGGGGGAGATCAAAGATCAAAAAGAGATCTCAAAGAGACTACAACCTTTTCCAACATGAAATATTGCCAGGGACCCCCGCCTCTGCTGCTTTCGCTCCTGCTCCTCACAACCTGGCAAGCCTGGAGCCGCCAGCTCCACTACTCCGTTCGGGAGGAGGCCAAACACGGCACCTTCGTGGGCCGCATCGCGCAGGACCTGGGACTGGAGCTGGCGGAGTTGGTACCCCGCCTGTTCAGGGTGGCGTCCAAGGACCGCGGGGACCTTCTGGAAGTAAATCTGCAGAATGGCATTTTGTTTGTGAATTCTCGGATCGACCGGGAGGAGCTGTGCGGGCAGAGCGCGGAGTGTAGCATCCACTTGGAGGTGATCGTGGACAGGCCGCTGCAGGTTTTCCATGTGGAGGTGGAGGTGAGGGACATTAACGACAACCCGCCTGCGTTCCCAGCCCCGCAAAAGAATCTGTTTATTTCGGAAACCAGAGCCCTGGACTCTCGGTTTCCACTAGAGGGCGCCTCTGATGCAGACGTCGGTACCAATGCTCTTCTGACTTACAGACTGAATCCCAGTGAATATTTCTCCCTGGAAGTACCAACCACCGATGAGCAGGTGAAACCGCTGGAACTAGTATTAAAAAAATCTTTAGACCGAGAACTAGCGTCAGAGTTCCCCTTGGTGGTTAAAGCAACGGATGAGGGCAAACCTGAGCTGACAGGCACTCTGGAATTACATATCACAGTGTTGGATGTGAATGACAATGCACCGGTGTTTGACAAAGCAGTCTACCAGGCGAAGTTGGTGGAACATGCAAGAAATGGTTCGTTGGTGATTAGACTTAATGCCTCGGATTTGGACGAGGGATCAAACAGTCAAATTCTTTATTCCTTTGCTGCGGATGTTAGCTCTAAGACAGAAGCCACTTTTCATATAGATCCAGTCAGTGGAGAAATTAAGGTAAGTGGAAAAATAGATTTTGAAGAAACTAAATTATGGAAGATTCAAGTAGAAGCAGTTGACAAAGGCAGTCCTCCAATGTTTGGTCACTGTACGGTCCTGATCGAAGTCTTGGACATCAATGATAATGCTCCAGAGTTAGTAGTAACAACGCTATCTCTCTCAGTTCGAGAAGATGCGCCGCTGGGGACCGTTATTGCTCTGATCAGTGTGACTGACCCAGACTCTACTGTCAACAGGCAGGTGACCTGCTCCCTGACGTCCCACGTCCCCTTTAAGCTGGTGTCCACTTTCAAGAATTACTATTCACTGGTGCTGGACAGCGCCCTGGACCGCGAGACCAAAGCTGAATATAAGGTGGTGGTGACTGCGAGGGACGGAGGCTCGCCTTCGCTGTGGGCCTCGGCCAGCGTGTCCGTGGAGGTGGCTGACGTGAACGACAACGCGCCTGTGTTCGCGCAGCCCGAATACACGGTGTTCGTGAAGGAGAACAACCCGCCGGGCGCCCACATCTTCACGGTGTCGGCGGTGGACGCGGACGCGCAGGAGAACGCGCTGGTGTCCTACTCGCTGGTGGAGCGGCGGGTGGGCGAGCGCGCGCTGTCGAGCTACGTGTCTGTGCACGCGGAGAGCGGCAAGGTGTATGCGCTGCAGCCTCTGGACCATGAGGAGCTGGAGCTGCTGCAGTTCCAGGTGAGTGCGCGGGATGCTGGTGTGCCTGCCCTGGGCAGCAACGTGACTCTGCAGGTGTTTGTGCTGGACGAGAACGACAACGTGCCTGAGCTCTTGCCTCTTAGAGTTGTTGGAGCTGGTGGCGCAGTGAGGGAGCCGGTGCCTAGATCCGTGAGTTCTGGACACGTGGTGTTGAAGGTGCGCGCGGTGGATGCAGATTCTGGCTACAATGCTTGGTTGTCATATGAACTGCAGTCTTGGGCAGGCGGCGAACGCAGCCCTTTCAGCGTGGGTTTGTACACGGGTGAGATAAGCACTACTCGCGCCTTGGATGATGCGGATGCACCGCGACAGCGCCTGTTGGTGCTGGTGAGGGACCATGGAGAGCCAGCGCTGACTGCCACCGCCACAGTGCTGGTTTCTCTGGTTGAGAGCAACCAGGAGCCGAAGGCCTCTTCGAGGGCGTTGGAGGGCACAGCATCCTCTGACCCATCGCTAGTGGATGTTAACATGTATTTGATCATCGCGATATGCTCAGTGTCCAGCCTGTTGGTGCTCACGCTGGTGCTGTACACCGCCCTGCGCTGCTCAGCGCTGCCCATTGAGGGCGCTTGCGGGCCTGGGAAGCCCATGCTGGTGTGCTCCAGCGCCTTAGGGAGCTGGTCCTACTCGCAGCAGAGGAGGCAGAAGACGTGCTCTGGAGAAGGCCGGTCCAATACCGACCTTATGGCCTTCAGTCCTAATGTTCCTCCTGGTTCGGGTTCTGGAGATAGTGGAGTCCAAAATGGGATCTTTGAGAATGTAAGCACAGTCATTCTGGAATGCATTTCATGCCTCTTGATGTCACTCATGTAGTTCATTAACTTATTACTCTCTCTCTTTGCTGTTTCATTTATTTGTTTAGCCTTTCTCTTGAGATGGTTCATTTAAAGCATACTGTAAATTTGGCAGTCTTCATCATTTTTCAGTACCGTCATCATGAATATTATTTAGTAATGCTTTCTGAGTGCAAAATATAATAGTAGCAGTAAAAATGAAGCAAAATGCGCTAATGTTTTCCTTCCGGTAGGAAAGCTAAGTCTGCTAGGGAGAAGTGAAGGACTTCATTGGGAAATACAGGGCATAAGTAAGGATCAAATCTAGTTTTCAATATTGTAGCAAGATTTTTCTTATCCTAATAGATGTCTTTTACTCATTATGCTTGTGTATTCAGAAGAATTACTATACTATTTAATTTTAGAATTTGATTTTGATTTTGGCTTATTATAAACTCTAAGATTATCCATCAGGACGGAGGTGAGCATGCCTGAAGCAGCTCCATTTTCTTTGTCATTTTATATTTTGTGGGATGCTTTGTGAATTGACGGTTGCAGTCGGTAGAGTTTTAGTGCTGGAGGTGATTTTCCTTTTCTTCATTAATCGTGTTATACTTTTGTAATCATCAACTGCTTCAGCTAGACTATTTTGACTATCTAACACGATGTTAATTCTGCTCACTTGCCTGTGGACTCATTGCTGCTTTCCTCCAGCTTAATTTACCTTGTTCTTCTACTTGTCTGAAAGTCTTTCATTGTGAATCATTATTATTTTTCTTCCATTCTTGTTCCTTATTGTGCAACTGGGTAGAAATAATTTAGGGTAGGAAAATACACACTTCTTTGTGCTTTCATTTGAAGAGTCTTCTCATATATGGTGAAGTCCAATATCATTACCTGTGCTTGCCCAACTACATTATGCTCAAAATGACTTTGCTTTCAGTAACTCATACCTAAGAGCCACAAATGTCAATAAAGGCCCTTCCTTCTGACAACCACTTCACAACTGAACACAGTATACTCTAATTAATGTAAAAAATATTTTTGTCTCAACACCATGTATATATAAATTGTTTTCTTTAAAGGGACCCCAGAAAATTTATATTAAGAAATGATAGAATTTATACATAAACACACATATATATATGTATAAAACAATGTGGAAGGTAGTTTTGTTTTTTTTCGGTTCTAATTGCAGATAGCATACTTTTTATATATAGAAAGCGAACCATGCCATAGATTGGGTAAAGTGGCTAGAAATGCTGAGATGGTGTTAATGGCTGTGTGTACCTTGAATGATGAATTTTGGAAGGATGATTTCCATTGAGATAAATATTAGAAAAATCTTCAGAAAAGGGATAACTATGCCGCATACCCTATTTCATGTTGCCACAATGTCTATTTGCAATTAAAGAACACAAACAAGTATTGCTTATTGTATATTAAGCCACCATTGTATGCATTATTTCTATTTGTTAGACAAGGTATGAATGGTTTAGATACATTATTTCATTTAATTATCACAATTATTTATAAAATACTATACCTATGACTATTTGAATTTTAATGACAAGGTAAGAAAAGCTGAGATATCTGTCTTATTCAAGGCCATTCACCTCATACACAGTGATATCTAAATACATGTTTTTCAGAATCTAAAGTCACATTTATGATTTCAGTGTGAACTTTCTTCTGTCAAATTCTTCTTTGATCTAGGATGGCTGGGTATGAAAGTGAAATAATATCTGCGTATGGGTGAGTGCTCTTTTCTGCCTTGATTCCAAAAGTTCTTCATGATTATAGTAATCATTAATTTTGCATAATGCTACAACTGAGACAAGAATCAAGCTTTTTCATATTGAATGATTATTTCCTTAGTCATGTTGATGATCAATACAAACTTCCTTTAATCAATGCCAAAGTGTAAATAATTAAGAGTTCCTGTATAAAACCTATGGATCATAGATCTATCATTCTATGGAAGTGATATAAATAAGAAATATTTAAAACATGAGAAAAATCTAGACTGTGGTTCACAGTATTCTTGTAGAACATCAAAGTATAATGCCACACATAAAATTACCTCATTTTTCTTTGTTGTGGATAATAATAGTATTGTAGATAAATATAAGTGATGGTTTTAGAGATTTTGAACATGGCTAAGGGATTTGAAAAATGTTTACAACCATGTATACTTCATGAACATTTTCAAAGGAATTGGTTTCCCATGGAAATGGGAAAATCTTTAGATATATGTAGATCTTTATTGATTCATTCTTTTTTAGTGTTATTGGCTGAGAGATTTGTGCCAATTGAACAGATAATTTGAGAGAAAATAGCTGTGTTTATTTGACTAAACCATGATAGAACAGAGATGGTATCATTGAGTAAATCCTATAATTTTGACAGTACAATGCTTGGATAGTGAATTTATAATCTAATTTTGAAAAATAGCTTGAGGTTCTGAGAAATTCATTTTTGTGTTTTTCATCTTGAAGAAATGATAGTACTAGACCTATATAGAAAGATAATGGGTGATGTGAGCTAATAAGACATAAAACTTGCATTTTAATGTGTAATTAGTAGGATGCACAGGTAGAACTTAAGTCTGAGCAGATTGATTTAGTAAATCAGGCACAAGCCGGACACAAGCCAGTTATGGTGGCAGATGACTTTATTCCCAGCACTCAGGAGGCAGAGGCAGGAAGATCTCAGTGAGATCAAGGCCATCCTGGTCTATATAGGGAGTTCCAGACCAGTTGGGGCTACAGGGAGACCCTATCTCAAAAACAAAGGTCAAGCATCAAATCTTCGATCAATTTTTACAAAATCAATGGTAGTACTGGTATTGATATGACTTTTTTGCATTAGTCTATGGTTAGATATTGGGTCCATCCTCAAAGGTAAGTTTAGAGAGAGTATAATCTCTTCTCTGTAGTTGACTGAGATGTTTATACCCAAACTATTTCAACCAAAATGTGAAAGATGGGTCATCGACTCACACTCTATCAAGCTTTTTTTAAAATTGGTGTTTCTCCAATACAGCTTTATATATTCACAAAATATATATTATTGGAAATAAACACCTTAGTTAAAAATCTAGTTTTAATTCAAACACGTGATATCATCATCTCTCTACTCAGGGGTACAGCCCCTCATATTTTATTTCTTTACCTTGGAAGACCCCATATTGCATCTCAAACCCCAATTCCTGTAATGAGGTGGATGAAGGGGTGTTGCTCTTTTGTTCAAAAATATACCTGACATACTCCACAGATCGTGTTTAGTTTACTGTTTCTCTTCTAATGTATGTGGATTAAAACACAGGGGGTTGATTATTTTACAGGTGCATAAAAATTCACTGTCATAAAAGTTGATGGTTCTGTTTCTTTAAACTTTTTAATATAGAAGCTTGCTTTTATTTCTGAGAGTCCTAATGTTATAATATTGAGAGAAGAGTAAACAAAAGAGTGGAAGAAATTTCATATTTGTAATATTAATAGCATATGTGTATATTTTAAAACACAAGATTAAGAAAACTATTGAAAGATGCATTATACCATTGTCACATGTTATTTTAATACTTTTAGATTGGAGAAGAATCATCAAAATTATTTAACACTGAGGTAGGAGTATCACTTGAGCCCAGGAGTTCAGAACCAACCTGGACCTTTGTCTTTCAAAAAAAAAATTCTTCTATAACAAAACACTGGTTTCTTCTGAATAATTTTCTTCTCCAAACGTATGTTATCTCATCTCTTTTTTCCTTCTCAATTGTAAGTGGATATGAAGAGCAGAGAAAAACATAACCACATCTTTAGGAAATTAAAACTATCCTCAATAACTCCCATTTTCTACTTGTATGAAATTCCATTTCCAAACTCTAAGGTGATTTGCCATTTAGATGAACTGTTTGAGTATTTTCTGTGTTTTAAGCACAATAGCAGACACTTAGAGGAGACATCATAAAATTATTTGCCTTGGTTTCATTTTATTTAATTGAATGCTAATACATTCTGTGATCTAAAAGGCTGCTTTTGTCATATTATTGAGAATTATATAATATCTTGATATCTCATATTATTAGTAATATAATTTATGTGAGAAATTATATTGTAAAATGAAAAATTCATCTTGATCAACAGACTTTTCCTTTGCAAATTGTTTCAAATTACAAAATTTGAAAAGAAATTTTTGGTTCTATTTTTGAGGCATGGTCTCCCTGTAGCCTCAGCTGGCCTGGAACTCACTATGTAGACCAAACTGGCCTTGAAATCACAGAGATCTACCTGCCTCTGCATCCCAAGTGGAAAATACATTATTTTAAAAAATTATTTTCTTTTATGTTCTGCAATGGACATAAAGTTAGTCATTTGTTACAAGAAAACAATTAAATGTCAATAGCAATAAAGAATCAGAACTTAAGAGAATAGATATGAAATAGTTAATGATAGTATATTATATAGTTCAAAATAGGTAGAACAGAGGACTTTGATCATTTCAGCACAAAGAAATTATAGATGTTTGAGATGATGATTATATTAACTCTGATCTGATCATTACACAATAGGTACACATATCAAACACTGCTTCTATCTTATAAATTTGTTCAAGCAGATTTAATTAAAAAAAAGATATGAGAAGTTAAATCTACACATCTAGGACAGAGTGTGAAGAACATTGTTTGCGATGGACCAGCCCAGACTGGGGCAGTTCAGTCCGAAGGGAACAGGGTCGTTGAGCGGGTGGACAAGGAGTCGGCGAGTGACAAACAGACACAAAGGAGCTTGATGAAAGTCTGAGTGTAATTTTTGTAGCTGCAGAGCTCAGATTATAAATTACAAAGTTACATGATTACATCAATAAGCCATTGTTTTGCGGTTTAACCATTTTTTAAGAGTTCTGATTCCAGAGACAAAAGCGAAACACAGGTGAATCAAAATACATTGTCAAACATTAACTAGTGCTGAACAGAAAGTTTCTGTTTTTCATCTTGGTGAGTCACATTAGAGACTTTTAAAATTTATATTCTGTGGTTACACAGTGAGCTGACCTCAAACCACTATTGTGCTTTCAATACTAGCTCTATAATCATTAATAGTTTTATTTGAATTCCAGGTGATTCACAATAATATTGCTTTATAACTGTCTTTTATTTTTTCCTGTTCATTAATATGTTTCAAACCCCAAGTTACATCAGTATCCCATTCTAATCCTGTAGCTCTAATGAAATCCTTCCAAGTATGGGGCTTATAAACATAACTATTTCATCTTACTAAAGGCGGTGATAGCGGTGCCAAGGACACCAGGTGCTTTCTGGGCCCCCAGAAAGCCCAAGATACAGTGACAGAAAAATAATAGCAAGTAAAAGCATGCCAAGTACACTGCATGTTTCTCAGCACAACCAATTCCAAGAGGCAACCTTCCTTGAAGTTCCAGCCTCAACCCACGGAGGATCTCACGCGGGCTTCATTGGAGATGGCGTGACAATTGTTATTATGAATCTTCAAAGGCTGAGCACTTGCCTAGCATGCACAAGCCCTGGATTCAACAAAACCAAACAAAACCAAACAACAAACAAGAACAACAAAACAATGCTCAAGAACTGCAAAAGATATTTCTTTGCCATTGAGTTTCCTAGCAGCCTAAGTAACAAGGGAGACTGTGATTAGGGCAATTCAAATTTGATGATATTTTTATAGGAGGGACAAGATATTCAGGAAATGTTTAACTCTAGTTTTCCAGAAGATTCATCTAAAGAAATGAGTCCTCTTTTTCTTCAAGCATTTAGATAAAAAGCAATTTTATAATTAAGTGAAAAATAGAAATAATTTAATTTGATGTTATTCAGTAAAGTACTATTTCCACATGTGTTTCAATAGAACTTAAAAAATTATAACGCTACATAAATGATCACTTAGCAATTGTTTTGGGCAAAATATAAAACAAAACACATGAAATTCTCTGGTGGTGGATGTGCACAGTACTCACAATTTCAGGCACAAGGTGTCGCTCTTTGCTTGGTGAAAAAAGTTCATTCATAGATTGGTCGGAACAGTCCCTCACTCCACATACAAAACCCGACACCATCATGCTGGATGCTACGGCTAAAAGGACCCTCTTAAACTCCCCCAAAATTTATCGAGATTTTGAATACGGAAGCATCTGATACTGAAAGTGTAAGGAGTCATTTTGGAAGCCAATTTCATATGCAATGTTAGGTTTTCAGAAAAGGGGATCCGGCACTCTGCGACCTCTGCTCTGGCTCTTGCTCCTCACAGCCTGGCAGGCAGGGAGCGGCCAGCTCCACTACTCCATCCCGGAGGAGGCCAAACACGGCACCTTCGTGGGCCGCATCGCGCAGGACCTGGGGCTGGAGCTGGCCGAGCTGGTGCCCCGCCTGTTCAGGGTGGTGCCCAAGGATCGCGGGGACCTTCTGGAGGTAAATCTGCAGAATGGCATTTTGTTTGTGAACTCTCGGATCGACCGGGAGGCGCTGTGCGGGAGGAGCGCGGAGTGTAGCATCCACCTGGAGGTGATCGTGGACAGGCCGCTGCAGGTTTTCCACGTGGAGGTGGAGGTGAGGGACATTAACGACAACCCGCCGGTGTTTCCTCTCAAAGAACAAAGGCTAAGGATTTCAGAATCAAAGCCACCAGACTCGCGCTTTCCGCTAGAGGGAGCTTCGGATGCTGACATAGAGGAGAATGCTATGTTGATCTACAGTTTAAGTCAGAACGAGTATTTTTCTTTAGAATCACTCACAAATAGCAAGCAGACTAAAAGACCGTCACTTATTTTAAAGAAATCTCTGGACAGGGAGAAAACCCCGGAACTTAATTTGCTACTGACGGCCACAGATGGGGGAAAACCTGAACTCACCGGCACACTTCAGCTCCTGGTGCGCGTCTTGGATGTTAACGACAATGATCCGGAGTTCAATCAATTAGAATACAAGGTAAGAATAACGGAAAATGCTGCTAAAGGAACTGTTGTCATCAAGTTAAACGCCACAGACCTGGATGAAGGAGTGAACGCAGATCTTTCATATTCTTTGATGTCGATTAAGCCCAACGGAAGACCTTTATTCACGCTAGATGAAAACAATGGAGAGCTGAGGGTCAATGGAACTTTAGATTATGAAGAAAATAAATTTTATGAAGTTGAGGTGCAGGCCACAGATAAGGGGACTCCCCCAATGGCAGGTCACTGTACAGTCTCCATAGAAATCTTAGATCTCAATGACAACTCCCCGGAAGTGAGCGTGACTTCCCTGTCCCTCCCAGTGCCAGAGGATACTCAGCCAAACACAGTCATTGCTTTGATTAGCGTATCGGACCTTGACTCAGGTGCCAACGGCCAGGTGACCTGCTCTCTTACACCCAAAGTCCCCTTCAAAATCGTATCCACCTTCAAAAACTATTATTCTTTGGTGTTGGGTAGCAATCTGGACCGAGAGAAAGTGTCGGCCTATGATTTGGTAGTAACCGCCCATGATGGAGGCTCGCCTTCGCTGTGGGCCTCGGCCAGCGTGTCCGTGGAGGTGGCTGACGTGAACGACAATGCGCCTGCGTTCGCGCAGCCCGAATACACGGTGTTCGTGAAGGAGAACAACCCGCCGGGCGCCCACATCTTCACGGTGTCGGCGGTGGACGCGGACGCGCAGGAGAACGCGCTGGTGTCCTACTCGCTGGTGGAGCGGCGGGTGGGCGAGCGCGCGCTGTCGAGCTACGTGTCTGTGCACGCGGAGAGCGGCAAGGTGTATGCGCTGCAGCCTCTGGACCATGAGGAGCTGGAGCTGCTGCAGTTCCAGGTGAGCGCGCGGGATGCTGGTGTGCCTGCCCTGGGCAGCAACGTGACTCTGCAGGTGTTTGTGCTGGACGAGAACGACAACGTGCCTGAGCTCTTGCCTCTTAGAGTTGTTGGAGCTGGTGGCGCAGTGAGGGAGCCGGTGCCTAGATCCGTGAGTTCTGGACACGTGGTGTTGAAGGTGCGCGCGGTGGATGCAGATTCTGGCTACAATGCTTGGTTGTCATATGAACTGCAGTCTTGGGCAGGCGGCGAACGCAGCCCTTTCAGCGTGGGTTTGTACACGGGTGAGATAAGCACTACTCGCGCCTTGGATGATGCGGATGCACCGCGACAGCGCCTGTTGGTGCTGGTGAGGGACCATGGAGAGCCAGCGCTGACTGCCACCGCCACAGTGCTGGTTTCTCTGGTTGAGAGCAACCAGGAGCCGAAGGCCTCTTCGAGGGCGTTGGAGGGCACAGCATCCTCTGACCCATCGCTAGTGGATGTTAACATGTATTTGATCATCGCGATATGCTCAGTGTCCAGCCTGTTGGTGCTCACGCTGGTGCTGTACACCGCCCTGCGCTGCTCAGCGCTGCCCATTGAGGGCGCTTGCGGGCCTGGGAAGCCCATGCTGGTGTGCTCCAGCGCCTTAGGGAGCTGGTCCTACTCGCAGCAGAGGAGGCAGAAGACGTGCTCTGGAGAAGGCCGGTCCAATACCGACCTTATGGCCTTCAGTCCTAATGTTCCTCCTGGTTCGGGTTCTGGAGATAGTGGAGTCCAAAATGGGATCTTTGAGAATGTAAGCACAGTCATTCTGGAATGCATTTCATGCCTCTTGATGTCACTCATGTAGTTCATTAACTTATTACTCTCTCTCTTTGCTGTTTCATTTATTTGTTTAGCCTTTCTCTTGAGATGGTTCATTTAAAGCATACTGTAAATTTGGCAGTCTTCATCATTTTTTGTTTTGTTAGAAAATGTTTAAAAGAAGTTCCCAGAGTGACTTCTATTTTCACTTGAGTGGAATAATCACTATTTCACATGAATTAAGTCATATTACTTCATCTCTGATTCTCAGTGATGTGGTTAATCACAGTGGGTTATTTGATTTGCACATGTTTATCTGTTAGCAGTGTTGCACTTTGATATTTTCATACACTGATGTTACTTAAAAAAATGTTTGTATCAACAATGGAAACTTCTTCATTAGCCCTGAATTAATTTGCTTTATTTTTTCTACTGTTGAATATCCTCTACCAGTATGGCAAAATCCATTTTAAAATTACTTGGAGAAAAAGTCCAGTCTTGCACTCTAAAATGGTGCTACCATTGAAATAATGATCTATTCTTGATTTTTTTCCTTGAAAGGACAAGAGATTTATTAAATACTTCCTACTCAGACAAGGCTGATTTATGCTTCCAAAGTAAACTAGACAAATAACATTATTTAATCAAGTCATTATTACTGCTAATGACCATCTTAATTTTTTTGATTTAGTTTTTGTTTTGCATGTTTGTGCAATGCTTGTGGAGGCCAGAAGAGGACATTGGATCACCTGGAACTGGACTTAGGGACATTGTTAGTCATCATGGGGTTGCTGGGGACCAAACTTGGGTCTTTTGCAGGAGCAGCTCATACTTTTAAAGCTGAGCCATCTCTCTAGTTCAACTGACGGCCATCTTCTAAGTTTATAGTAGCTGCTTATTTGCATCTTTTTCTGAGTTTTTCAAATTTATATAGAAAAGGAAAAGCTAAATCTACTATTGTGAGTGTATACTAATAATTAACATTTAATTAATTTTGAATTTTAATTCATTTATCTGTAAATATCATCTCTCTAATGCCTTTGGCTCTTTTTCATATGGTATAATCACATATGAAGAGTCTAATGGGCTGGATAGATGGCTCCTTTTAGTTAAGAGCACTGGCTGCTCTTGCAGAGGGCCTGGGTCCAATTCCCAGCACCCACATGACAGCTAACAACTGTCCATAACTCCAGTTTCTGGAGACACGATGCCCTCTTCTGTCCTCCATGGGCATTGCACGACATGGATGCAGTCAAACACACATAAAATAAAATAAAAAGTTAAAAATTAAAGAGTCTAACAAAGATCAGTTATGTCTAAGTGATTCATCTAGTTCTGTGATTCTTGGAGAGTGGAGAATTTGGGACTCATATAAAACCGTTTCACTTTAAATTTCACAACATATTATTTAGCACAATATTCTGGAGGAATTCATATGGAAACCCATTCCTGAAACTTGGTTTAGAGCTTTATTTTATTCAGAAAATTATTTATTTATGTGTGTCTTTTTTGTTGTTGTGTGTACACACATGCCACAGTGCAAATGTGAATAATTTGCAGGAGTTCATTCTCTCCTACCTTCTAGGTTTCAGAGATTGAACTCAAGGGGCCAATTGATGGAAAGTGCCTTAATCCACTGAAACATCATTCCAGGCTGGGTTAAGAACTTTGTACTGCAATTCATAAAATAGCCCTTAAGTATTTAAGTGATAAAAAATATGAATCCTTACGAATAGGGCATATATTATAATCCATGTCTAAATGTACTTAAGGAATAACTCAAAGTCACTTAAATTTAATTTTAGAAAGACTTTGGAGTGTTTTGGTTACAGGCTAAATTTTTACAAATCATGCATTTTCATTAATAGCCATTTTATATTTTAGGTAATTTCAAATTACTTAAATTAATTTTTACAGATTCAGTGCCTTTTGCATTTGCTCTTAATGTCAGGGTTACATTCTTTTGTGTGAGTTTCTAATGCCAACATATTTTCTGGTTCAGTTAACTACTAAAGCTAAACTTAGGGTCTTCTATCTACTTAATTTGGTTATGTTGGACTGTCTGAAGACTATATGACACATGAATTTTCATTAAAACTCATTAGCAACTATTGCTCACTGACATTTTTGCAAATAGAAAATATCAAATGAATAAACTTGGTGGCACTGTTTGACTAGTTATTTAAATAACTAGTTTGAAAGCATCAAAATTCAAGTGTTTTTGACCAATAGCGCCAGTTTGATAGCTGATTTAACTTGTGCTTTTGGAGTCCTTCTTGGTTCTTCTTTCTGGTTATGTAAATATCTCACCTCATTTCCCATTTATTACTATGTAGTAATGTGTAAAAGGACTGGCAAGAAATTATTGGCTTGAAGAGTTTGATTTGGATGTTAGTAAAATTATTAAACCCATATTTACTATATTTACACTGATCTATAAGCTCTTAACCATGTTTACTTACAAGCTAGTCTTGAATTAATGAATACAATTATGAAAAGTCTCTTAATTATCCCTCTCATCATTATGATTTTGTATTCTGAGTAACTACTAACTGACCTGTAGGGAAAGATTTAGAGAGAAACAAAATGTCAGTATCACAGTCACATTCATTTGTTTTTAGTCTGTAAGATTATATTCCAAGACACTTTAAGGTATCTTTTTCATATTAACATTCCATTGCAACCTTAGAATATTGTGGAATTTGAAGGCTTTGACTCAACATTTTACATGAAACCATTTAATTCCTGCCAGAGAAAAAGTTTCTAGAATCTGTAAATGTGCTTTGCTTTAAAGTGTTGTGAGAACCATAGCAGTAGTATGAAAAGTCATCAATTTCAAGTATCAAGCACCAAAAACCCAACACCTTCCGTATTTATGATGAATTCAGTATTCACTATATTTATGAATAAAACAACTTATATATAAAGTATCATTTAGCTAAATAGAAACATTTTAATTTTCTTTATGAGATGATGGAATTCTGGACTTTCCCCAGAAGTTCTACAACAAGTACTGTGAAGAGTAAAAGCCACCATCTCACTGTGACTTGTAAGGGTTTGGTACACTGCAGTGTTCTCCATAAAAACTGATGAGTAGCTTTTGTCACATCTTATTTCAAAGACAATGAAAAGCTTTGAAGAAGAAAAGTTTTAAAACCACAAAAAGAAAGTGTTTGTATTTTGTTGGCAATACCACGTATACTAATTAAATAGCATTCATAAATGATCCATGGAAATATCTGAAAGTAGAATTAGAGTGACTCAGGAAATAGTAATCCAAAGAACTGAGAATCTTGTATTTACAAGATCAGTCACATGATGTCGTTGTACACTCAAAAGGTGAAAAGGGATCATTTTTGTTTCTGCACCCAGATTCCAACCATTCACAGAACAATCCACTACACAGTGGCCAGAATACTCCATAAACTTTACCAGATAAATACAGAAAAGGGAGACTGTTCATAAACTATCTCATGTACGCTCCTTTTAAGCTGACAGTTTCACACTAGAGAACCTCGTTATTTGCAATGGTGTTTTCTTGGCGACCAGGCCTGAAATCTCAGCGTCTGCTGATCTGCCTCCTGCTCCTCACAACCTGTCAGGCAGGAAGCGGTCAGCTCCACTACTCTGTCCCAGAGGAGGCCAAGCACGGTACCTTCGTGGGTTGCATTGCGCAGGACCTGGAGCTGGAGCTGGCCGAGCTGGTGCCCCATCTGTTCAGGGTGGCTTCCAAGGACCGCGGGAACCTTCTGGAGGTAAATCTGCAGAATGGCGTTTTGTTTGTGAATTCTCAGATCGACCGGGAGGAGCTGTGCGGGCGGAGCGCGGAGTGTAGCATCCACCTGGAGGTGATCGTGGACAGGCCGCTGCAGGTTTTCCACGTGGAGGTGGAGGTGAGGGACTTTAACGATAACCGGCCAGTGTTTGCAGAAAGAGAACAAAAGGTACCAATTTCTGAATCTGCGCCTCTGGACACCCAGTTTCCTCTAGAGGGCGCTTCGGATGCAGCTATTGGCATAAACTCTCTCCTGACCTACATGTTAAGCCGAAACGAGCATGTTGCACTTAAAATAAAGACAGATAGAAGTATGTTGCCTGTACTGATTCTTCGAAAATTGTTGGACAGAGAAGAAATATCGAAACTCAGTTTATCGCTGATGGTCATTGACAGTGGTAAACTGGAGCTAACAGGATCTGTTCAGATTCAAATAACCATCCTGGATGTGAATGACAACGCACCAGAATTTGATAAACTTGGTTATAGAGTAGTGTTGTTTGAAAATGTCCCAAACGACACCAAAGTAATTCAACTAAATGCTTCTGATCTGGATGAAGGCCTAAATAGAGAAATTTCCTATGCGATCAGGATGATTCAGCCTAAAAATGAGAAATGTGTATTTTTAATAAACTCAGAAACAGGCGAAGTTAGAATTTATGGGAAATTGGATTTTGAAGAGAACAATGCATATGAAATTCAGGTCAAAGCAATCGATAAAAGGACTCCTTCCATGGTAGGTCACTGCATAGTCCTGGTGGAAGTTTTGGACGTGAATGACAATGTCCCGGAGATAAAGTTTACTTCGCTGTCACTCCCTGTACTAGAGGATGCCCAGGTGGGAATCGCAATCGCTCTGATCAGCGTGTCCGACCTTGACTCTGGAGCAAACGGGAAGGTGACCTGCTCTCTGACCTCTAACGTCCCCTTCAAGCTGGTGTCCACCTTCAAGAATTACTATTCTCTGGTGCTGGACCGCGCCCTGGACCGCGAGACCAAAGATGAGTATAAGGTGGTGGTCACCGCGAGGGACGGAGGCTCGCCTTCTCTGTGGGCCACGGCCAGCGTGTCCGTGGAGGTGGCTGACGTGAACGACAACGCGCCTGTGTTCGCGCAGCCCGAATACACGGTGTTCGTGAAGGAGAACAACCCGCCGGGCGCCCACATCTTCACGGTGTCGGCGGTGGACGCGGACGCGCAGGAGAACGCGCTGGTGTCCTACTCGCTGGTGGAGCGGCGGGGGGGGGAGGGCGCGCTGTCGAGCTACGTGTCTGTGCCAGCGGAGAGCGGAAAGGGGTATGCGCTGCAGCCTCTGGACCATGAGGAGCTGGAGCTGCTGCAGTTCCAGGTGAGCGCGCGGGATGCTGGTGTGCCTGCTCTGGGCAGCAAGGTGACTCTGCAGGTGTTCGTGCTGGATGAGAATGACAATGCTCCCGCACTACTAGCACCTTTGGCGAGAGGGGCTGGCGGCGTGGTGAGCCAACTGGTGCCTAGGTCAGTGGGTGCGGGTCATGTGGTGGCCAAGGTATGTGCAGTTGATGCTGACTCTGGCTACAATGCTTAGCTATCCTATGAGCTGCAGTCGTCGGCCTGGTGACATCCGCAGCCTGCTCGGGGTGGGCTTGTATACAGGGGAAATCAGCACCACGCGCACCCTAGATGAAGCTGATGCACTGAGCCAGCACCTGGTGGTGATAGTGACAGACCATGGTGAGCCAGCATTGACTGCCACAGCCACTGTGCTGGTGTCTCTAGTGGACAGTGGCCAGGCAACAAAAGTCTTGTCCCGGGCCTCTGTGGGTGCGACCATACCAGAAGCATCTCTAGTGAATGTCAATGTGTACTTGATCATGCCATCTGCATAGTATCCTGCCTGTTAGTGCTCTCGCTGCTTCTGTATACTGTGTTGCATTACTCCGTGGTGTCCACAGAGGAGGCAGGTGGGCCTTCGAAGCCTATGCTGGTGTGTGCTAGCGAGATAGGGAGCTTGTCACAATTGCAGCAAAGGAGACAGAGGGTGTGCTCTGGAGTGGTCCCATCTAATACAGATCTTATGGCCTTCAGCCCTAACCCTCAGTTTCAAGAAAACTGCTTAAATCCTTCCAGTGAAGTAAGTCATTGATATCATTCAAGTATTTTTATTTCTCTTAATAACTTGGTTTTAGGTTCTAAACTATATCCTTTTCCCCCTTAGTTTTCTTTCTAAAAGTATCTTTTAAATCATCGACTGCCTCAGATTCTCTGATTTACTCATACTTAGTTATTTTTTGTACCAGCCAGTGCATACGTTATGCATCATGTGTTGAAGATCCTGGATCATCACTTTTTTCTTTTTACATTCTTTTTCTTACCTATGAATGATTAGCCTTGAGAAATAATAATATATTAGGTGAAAACCCAGCCAAGTGTTTGATAACTCTTATTATTAAAAATTTGGCATTTCAGGATTACAAGGAAATTACAGAATACTTCAAAGAGTTCTTATACATCTTTGAAGAGATTTCTTAGTTGATTCTTCAATGTTAGGAAAATAACCTCATCAATTATTGTGCTAATTTTCACACAATACAGATACATTATATTACAAGTGTAATAACAATAGTAATAATAATATATATGTAGTTTATATTTGATTTGGAGATTATAATTTTGCTATTTTCAAGACATAACATTTCAACAGTAAGATATTAGAGGAGGAAGATAAATATAATAAATGGGTTTTCTCTAGAAAATGTGTACTTGAAGGATTAGAGCAGGGGAAGATTATAAAGATAAGAAAGTCATAGAGGATCTTCCATAACAATTTAGGTATCAAGTGATGGAGACTTAACTAGTGGGAGTAAAACATCAATGGAAGGAACCATTTATAAGAGACATTGGCAAAGTAGAAGCAACCAGATGATGATTGACTCAATGCAAATGATAGAGGAAGACAAAAATTGTACATGACACGTTTTTAGCTTGTGAACTGGGAGGATCATATTTCTTTTAAACAAGATGTATAACAGCTAGAGAAATGGCTTGTGTGTGTTTGAGCAGGTAGGGAGTAAGAGAAACACTTAACTCTCTTTTGAGGCACAAGCACAGCATTGTGATTGGAAATGTGGATCTAGAACTCAGAGGGGGTCAAACATAACCCCCTTAAGGAGTATTAATCCCTTCAGGGAAAATGTAAATTCATTAAAAGATAAAATCACAGAGACACACTGAAGAATGAAAAAATTCATTGAAGAAAAGAGTACAGGTACGTGGGTATCTAGTTTCTTGGGCAGCTGTAACAAATGACCTCAGGTGGTATAAAACAACATTTAATTGTTTTACAACTTTTGAGGCCAGAAGCCCCAAATCAAGGAGTTTGCAGGGCTGAAGTCCCTCTAGAAGCTCTAGAGGAGAATCTGTTCTTTGTCTCTTTTGGTTTCTGATGGCTGTTGGCATTCCTTGGCTTGTGGCCACACCACTACAGTATCTGTCTTTATGGTCACATTGCCTCCTCCTTGTCTTCATGCCTCCTCATCTTGTTTTTATTCTTTAAGGATACAGGTACTGGCACTTAGGGTCCCCTTGGTTAGAGACTAAAGAAAATGTTTAAGAAGCAAGATAATAGATGCATGATTGTATGGTGTCTGGAAAGGTATATTGCAGAGAGTTGGCTTATATGGAGAAGTGAGTGAAGCAATAGGGTACAGTCTGGTAGACAAGAAGCATTAGGAAGAAACAAGGAACTAGTTTCATTACAAGAATAAAGTATTTTAATAGAAATAGTAGAGAAAGAGGGAATTTTGAGGACAAGAGAATACAAATGCTCCACATCACTTTTCAGAGGGGAATAGAAGTCCAGAAATGAACCCAATTGTCATTTTCTATAGAGTAATGCACAGAGCAGGCAAGGTAATAATCACACCTATATAATTTATAACATAATATTGGAGCTATGTAACATTTATGTTTATAATATATAGAATATTTTTCATTGTACTGTTCCACCTGGACCTTAATGACTTGGTAGGAATAATAACAGATAAAATAATATTTCCTTCCTCTCTTTTTTTCTGAAGATAGGTTAGTTTCATTGTGTAGCTATTGTTGCATACTTGGAAAATGATAACGGTTTCTCCTACCGATGATGGAATGAGATGCAGCAGGGGAAAGGGCAAGCTTAACTTAAATTATACCAAATAATAGAATGCTAGCTCTTGGCATGCTTTCTTGCCTTCTACAAGTTGAACTGAAAACTTCAAAACATTGTTTCATGCAGCTCATTGTGAGATTATGTACACACACAAATACACACACATTATGAGTAGACATTTTCTTTAAAAGACAAACATTTTATCCACCCTTTGGGATGAATTTGTAAATATGGTATATTATTTGAAATCGGGTCTATAATTTAGTAACATTATCCACCTTCATCTGTTTTATGTGATTCTTTATGTTTCTGTTTGGAGTTAACGACTGTTACGAGAGAAGGTTTTGAAAAATATTCCAGGAAAGGGACATTACCAGCAAAGCCTATGAGACTATGAGAACTATAAGCCTGTTAGTCCAAAGCCAAATGTGTAATAGTCTCCCTGTTTTAAGTTTTTACACATGTAAAAATAAGTCTGTGGGAAAAGTGGATCATATACACCTCATGTTCAGTAACACCGAATCCTTAACAAATAAGTGACTTACTGTCCCTGGAAGGATACATATTTAACTCCCAGCTACATATTTGCAACAACAACAATTCAGAAAATGGAAGGAAATAAAGATCAATCAATGGAAAAGAAGGCCGAGAATTCGCTACAGTTACACATTCGTGCGCATGGTGTCGCTCTTCACTGAGAACGTTTTTGTGAAGAAACTCACTGCTTCTTCCTTTAGAAAAACCGACAGTGGAAACTCTGTTGCGAATTCTCCAGTACTAGAAGGTCATCAAACTGGTCTTTGAAAGGCAGTTTTGGGTAAGGCACTTTCTATACCTTGGGCATCACTGAATCTTTCTGGCTGCACCATGCTCTTATCTTGGCAAAGAGGCCCAGGATCCTGGCGCCTCCTGCCCTGGCTCCTGCTCTTCACAGCCTGGCGGGCAGGGAGCTGCCAGCTGCACTACTCCGTCCCAGAGGAGGCCAAACACGGCACCTTCGTGGGCCGCATCGCGCAGGACCTGGGGCTGGAACTGGCCGAGTTGGTGCCCCGCCTGTTCAGGGTGGTGTCCAAGGACCGCGGGGACCTTCTGGAGGTAAATCTGCAGAATGGTATTTTGTTTGTGAATTCTCGGATCGACCGGGAGGAGCTGTGCGGGAGGAGCGCGGAGTGTAGCATCCACCTGGAGGTGATCGTGGACGGGCCGCTGCAGGTTTTCCATGTGGAGGTGGAGGTGAGGGACATTAACGACAACCGACCATTGTTCCCCGAAAGTAACAAAAGTATAATGATCGCAGAATCTAGACCTCCGGAAACTAGATTTCCACTAGATGGCGCATCTGATGCAGATATTGGAGTAAATTCCGCCTTGACCTACCGACTGGATTCCAATGATTATTTCGTTTTGGACACACAAAATAATCGTGAGCAAAGATTTTCGTTATCACTTGTGTTAAGGAAAACACTAGACAGAGAAGAAATTCAGGAACATAGTCTATTACTCACAGCTACCGATGGAGGCAAACCAGAGCTGACTGGCACAGTTCAGCTGCTGATCACTATCCTGGATGTGAATGACAATGCTCCGGAGTTTGATCGATTAATTTATAAAGTTAGAGTGTTAGAGAATGCACTTAATGGAACATTGGTGATTAAACTAAATGCCACGGATTCCGACGATGGTACAAATGGAGATATAATCTATTCCTTCAGAAGGCCTGTATCACCTGCAGTGGTAGGAACATTTGACATAAATCCCAACAGTGGAGAAGTTAGGACAAAAAGCAAACTGGATTTCGAAGAAAAGAAATTATATGAAATACCCGTGGAGGCAGTGGACAGAGGGAATATTCCAATGACGGGTCATTGTACCCTTTTGGTGGAAATACTAGACATAAATGATAATACACCAGAGGTAATGATTACGTCTCTGTCACTCCCAGTCAGAGAAGATGCTCAGCCTAGCTCTGTCATCGCCCTGATTAGCGTGTCTGACCGTGATTCTGGTGCCAACGGGCAGGTCACCTGCTCCCTGACACCTAACGTCCCCTTCAAACTGGTGTCTACTTTCAAGAATTACTATTCGCTGGTGCTGGACAGCGCCCTGGACCGCGAGACCAAAACCGACTATAAGGTGGTGGTGACTGCGAGGGACGGAGGCTCGCCTTCGCTGTGGGCCATGGCCAGCGTGTCTGTGGAGGTGGCTGACGTGAACGACAACGCGCCTGTGTTCGCACAGCCCGAATACACGGTGTTCGTGAAGGAGAACAACCCGCCGGGCGCCCACATCTTCACGGTGTCGGCGGTGGACGCGGACGCGCAGGAGAACGCGCTGGTGTCCTACTCGCTGGTGGAGCGGCGGGTGGGCGAGCGCGCGCTGTCGAGCTACGTGTCTGTGCACGCGGAGAGCGGCAAGGTGTATGCGCTGCAGCCTCTGGACCATGAGGAGCTGGAGCTGCTGCAGTTCCAGGTGAGCGCGCGGGATGCTGGTGTGCCTGTCCTGGGCAGCAATGTGACTCTGCAGGTGTTCGTGCTGGATGAGAACGACAATGCGCCCACACTGCTGCCACCTCGGGCTGGCGACACTGGTGGCGCGATTAGCGAGTTGGTTTCGCGGTCAGTGGGTGCAGGTCACGTAGTGTCGAAGGTAAGCGCAGTGGACGCGGACTCTGGCTACAACGCCTGGTTGTCTTATGAACTGCTGTTGGCTGCAGGCAGCTCACGCAGTCCGTTCCGTGTGGGTCTGTACACGGGTGAGATCAGCACAACGCGCGCCCTGGACGAAGCAGATGCGCCTCGACAACGCCTGTTGGTGCTGGTGAAAGACCATGGCGAACCAGCAATGACCGTCACCGCTACCGTGCTGTTGTCTCTGGTAGAGAATGGCCAGGTCACCAAGATCTCTTCATTCACTTCCTACAGTACTGCACCTTCTGAGACATCACTGGTGGCTGTCAACCTGTACCTGATCATCGCCATCTGCGCCGTGTCCAGCCTGTTGGTGCTCACGCTGCTGCTGTACACCGCGCTGCGCTGCGCTGCAGTGAACACTGAGGGCACATGTGGATCTGGGAAGCCCATGCTGGTGTGCTCCAGCGCGGTGGGGAGCTGGTCCTATTCGCAGCAGAGAAGACAGAGGGTGTGCTCTGGGGAGGGCCCGCCCAAGACCGACCTCGTGGCTTTCAGCCAGAGCCTCCCTCCAGTATTGGGTTCTGCAGAAGAAACATGCCAGAGAGAAAGGCTGGTAGAACGCTTGAAAGAGGTAAGTTCATATTGTAAAGAATTCTTTGCATTAATGTTTAGCTTTTCTAACAGTTACTCATTATGGTAGCTTTCCTCCCAACCACTTCTGTGATTTTAATTCTTCTCATCCTTAATGCCTTTAACAATTTCATTATTGACAGTGGGATGATCAATAATGAAGTCTTGTCAGAAACCACAATAAAGTATTCAAAACTGGAAAAATGTGTTTTTCTTATATTCTTTTTAAAAAATATTTTATTATTTTTAGTGTATGAGTGTATTGCCTGCATGTATGTGAGTGCACCCGTGTCATGCAGTGCCGCGGAGGTCAGAAGTCAGCTTCGGATTCCCCTGGAACGGAGTTAAGGGTGGTTCATAGCCGCCATGTGGGTGCTGGGAATGGAACGTGGGTCCTCTGCAAGAGCAGTCAGTGCTCTTAACCGCTGAGTCAGCTCTCCAGCCCCTTTTTCTTGTATTCTTAATAGCTTGAAATGTTTGTTGTGTATTCAGCATTTCAAAACAACAACAACAAAATCAATGCCATGGGATTTTAAGCATTTTACAAAATATTGTAATTAAGCCAAAATAACTTAAGATTTTAGTCCTTTGATTTATACAAATACCTACATACATGTATTATTGTTAAAGGTTCATAAATTTTATCTAAATTACTTTATTCTGAATTGAGGTCTTGACATGGTGCCCAGGTTGAGCACCTCTGGTTGCTTCTGTCTTTTCTACTTCCTGAGTGCTCAGGTTATGCGTGTGATCCACCACATTTGGTTACAATGTTTTTCTTCACAGTACATTTTATTTTTTTATTTTTAAATCTTTCCTAGTTGGTCTGTTTTTTGTCCTCCTCTAGGACCACCAGTGTTCACTTCTAGGTCTCCCATGAGAAACCCCTTGTGATCATCCCTTTGTATTTTTATTTCCACATAGATAATTACATGTATATAGTAAAATTTTTGTTATTCCTCATTGAATATTTAGCATGAATTATGCATCTTGTGTCTCTTAGTCACCAGTCCTTTTTGGATGTCTTCTTAAATGTGATTCTTCTAATCGCTTCATAGTATTTCATAGTATATTTCATAGAATATACCATTAAATATTCAGTTATTTACTTACTTATGAACAAACACCAGTTCAAATGTATGTCTTTTTGTTTTATCTGTAAAAGTATGCTATTTTATCTGTTTACATATTTCCTAAAGTGCTGTTTTTTATTTCTATGATTCTCACATGGGGAGTAAATGCATCAAAATAGCTAAATTAATCAACAAAGTAGTTAAACTATTTTAATTTTAAAACATGTTGCTAAATTGCTTTCTAAAAATTTTCTAGTACATTAAGTTTCTACAAGCCAGTTATGAGCACTCCTTCACTTCCAGAAGAAATAAAGTACTTCCTTTCTGACAATATTATGTGTATAAAATAATGTCTTACTGTTATCTCAATTTTAAATTCATATTTATTATCAGTGGACTAGAGCATCTTGTCTTATGCATTTTTCACTTGAACCTGATTTTCTTTAATTTACAATTCAAATTTTGCCCATGTTTGTACTGAATTTTTTTTTGTTCTGATTAACTTCTCTGTGCAATATAACTATTACTGATAACAATTTTCCCTCACATTTAATATCCACTAATTTGTTTGTTCTGTCATAGAAATGTTTAAAATTTATATATTAGAATACATCCATTTTTTTCTTTTATAGATTTCAAGGTTGATAGGTTCTGTTTAAAAGGTCTTCTCAATTATTATATTGAGATTCATTGGATTGAGATGTGGCTCAGTTGTAGAGCTGTATGTAGCTTATAACATACTCTGGGTTCCATCCCCGGTGCCAGAAAAATGCAGTAATTTATTAATTAAATTTATTTATTAAATACTTATTCAATGCTCTGTATGTACCAGTCATGTTTTAGACACTGAAAATTCTGCAATGAAGTTCATTGTTTTTTGAAATAAATCCAAATTTCCATTTGGTGTCATTTTCCTTTTGCCTAAAGAAATTTCCTTAATATTTATTGTAGCACATGTATTCTGCCAATGAATTCACTCAGATTTGTCTAAGAAAAACCTTGATTAGCATTTCATTTATGAAAAAATGTTTTCACTGGGTATAGATAAGGAGCTTTTTAAAAAAGGTGTCATTCCATTATCTCTTTTCTTCAATAGTTTCTAATGAGGAAATTGCCATTATTCTTTCCTTTGTTACTGTGTATATGCATCCTCACACTTCTGAGGGTTACTTTAAAAAATATTTTGTATTAAAAAAATCATTGATGTTTGAGTCTATGTGCTTTAATATGGTTTTATTTATGCTAGTCTCTTTGGGGTTTATTGATATTCTTGGATCTTTATATTTATCATTTTTGTCAAATTGTGAAATTTTGGCTATATTTCCTCAGATTTTTCCCTCTTCCATCCTTTGTGGAACTCCAGTTACACATATGTTGTATTGCTTGATGTCCCTCTGGTGGTTGAAGCTTTGTTCATTTTTGTGTCTTTTTCCCTGTGTGTCTCATTTTGTGCAACTTTTATCAGTATATTTCAATATTTACTATGTATCCACCATCCAGTGAGGCCACTGGACTTTATTTTTCTTTCCCTGTGAGTCATCCTAGAAATTGTCTCCAGATGGTGAGATGAGGAAATCTTAGGGTTCATCTTACTTGTTTTCTCTTTTTCCTAAATTATTGAAGTTTTCTGATTGTTTATCATGGAAGAACAAAATAGGAGTTCATATATTACTGTGTATATTGTTACATAATATTCCTCTACCTATTTATTTTTTTAAACTTTAAGCTCCAAAGAATCTGCTATTAATGACAACCAACTTTCTGTTATAAAATCAGTATCCGTTTGGATATTTGTTTGTCTAGATGAATGCTTTCAACATTTATTCATTACATGAACTAATTTCTTAGTAAAACCATACATTTGGATATTGCTTTCTAAGCTTAATATAATAATACATTTATTTTAACACAGAATTTATATCATTTAAGTTTAGTACAATGCCCAATATGCTTGATTACATTTCCCCCATTTTATTCCCCTTTTTAACTTCTCTGGTTTTAATGACTTGATCCAATAATTTCTCATTATCCCCTCCTTATTCAGAAATTCTAATATAGTTTCTGTTCCTCATAATATACACTTTCTTTTTCTAGTTATCCTGGTATATGTTGATTATAAAACATAACATACTGAAAGATGATTAAACATATACATATATGTTTTAAAAAATGTTTAAAAGTAAAGAAAAAAGTAACGTCAAAGAGCTAGACCATTTCTGGCACCTGACATGCCTTTATGATTTCTTACCTATCCAAACACTTCCAGCTTTCCAAAAGTAACCATTTTCTTGACTATAATGATTTTCATTTTTTTACACTAGAAAATAGAAAATTTAATTTTGCTCATATTAAACTTTATATAATTGAAAATTTAAACTAAATATTCTCTTAGGTCTCATTTCACCTGATGTTATGTTTCTAAGATTTTTCCTCTATGTCATTATGTATGGCTGTAATTCATTTATTTTTTCTTTTTTATAACAAAGTTTGTGAATGTCATGCAATATATATATTTTAAAATATTCTATGTGTATGAGTGTATTGCCTGCATGTGTGGAAGTGCACCTGCATCATGCAATGCCCAGGGAGATCAAAAGAGGTCTTTGGATTCCCCTGGAACTGGGGTTATAGATGGTTAATAGCCACCATGTGGATACTGGGAATCAAACCTGGGTCATCTGCAAGAGCAATTAGTGCTCTTAACTGCTGAGCCATCTCTCCAGCCACACAATATATTTTGATCATATTTGCACCCCTCCCCGGATTTCATGTATTTTACGTATATTAAGGCCTCATGAGTCAAGTTCAGTATATGTCCATCCACTGGATCCTGGTTAAATTATGAAGCATCACAGCCCTAAAAGAAAACTTACTCTCTCTCTCTTATAGTAGTTATTGGTTGCCAATAGTTCTCCAGCTAAGATTGGGGCTTCTTACCAACTTTGCCACTTCTAAGTTGGGTTTTTGTCTGGCTTGAGCTTGTATGGGTCTTGTGCATGTTGTTACCATTACTGTAAATTCGTGTGAGTAACTTCCCAGTTGCCTGGAAAACTGTTTTGCTGTGGTCATCAACAACCTCTGGTTCTTACAATCTTTCAGCCCTCTCTTCCAAAATGGTCCCTGAGCCTTAAGTGGCAAAGGTTTCATATAGATGTCCTATTTTGGAATAAGCACTCTGCAGACTCTTATTCTCTGCAGTTTCCCCCGTTGTGGCTTCCTGGATTAATCACCATATGTTGCATGAGGAAGCTTCTCTGGCGAGAGTTGAAAGATGCCTTAAAAGTCTTTCTGCCCCCCTTTCTGCTATGTTCCTCAGGACTTAGGTGTAGAGATTGCATTGTAGATGTGCCATTTAGGGCTGGGAATCTTACAGATACTTAATTCTCTGTGTTTGATCACTTGTAGAACTTTGTAATAGTCTCTATCTGTTGCAAAAAGAAGCTTCCTTGATGAGTGATGTATGGTATACATGGGACTTAGAGCAATGAAGCTGGAGCTTATCTGGAAGCCTCCTCCCTGAAGACTAGCTTTCATAGTATTAGAAGATACTATGCAAACTGCCAAGGAAAAGAAAGCTAATCAATGATCCCATCCAGCAGCCAAGTCTATGAACCACATTGACCAGCCCAGAAAATAATCTCTCCTGGTGCAGTAGTGGCACTTTTATCTTGGGGTAATCAAGAACTGTCTAATTGGACCAAAGGCCCACTCAATGGGAAGGAACTCATGTGTGGTACTGTAAACATCACCAAAAACACATGGCTTGAGATGTCATAGATCCTAGAGGAAAAACCTACTTTTGTTACATCCCTAGACCAATGTAATTTCTTACTGTATTCTAAATATGCATCCTTATATTTACAGAGAAGTATACCTCTCAGGGAGGAGCCTTCTAGGTCAGTTCCAGCTCCATGGCTCCAAGTCCCATGTCCAAAGTATGTCTTGTCTTCAGAAATAGGGTCTTACTTTCAAATTCTGGGAGGCAGTCAAGGGCTGTGGCAATAGCCTGTGTTATTTTGGGAGTCTCTTGAACTGCCCTGACCAACAAGTAGAAGAAAGGTTTCCCCTGCCTGGTACTGTGTTATTTGTTCGAGAGCCTTCATCTATACACACACACAAACACATACCACCACCACCAACAACAACAACAATACACACACACACATGCACACACAATATGTATTTTTCACTAGGCTTTTGAACAAATACATTTCTCTCTGGTTTTCATACCACCTAAGCATTATTTATCCCCTCTCTCTCTCTTCTCTCTGTCTCTCTCTCTGTCTCCCTCTCTATTCCCTCCCCAGTTAAATTATCTCCCATTTCCCCTTGATAACACCTGTCTTCTACTAGCTGCCTCTCTTAAGATCCTTCTTCCCTTTTACCCCAGTGGTTCTTCTTCTTTTTCCTGGCTCCTTCAGTTACATCAAGATAAATACTCACATATAAGGATTTGGAGTTAGGATCCACAAGTAATAGAGAACATACATTGCATGCTTTTCTGAGTCTGCATTATCACTTAGTATAACAATTTCTAGTTCCATCCATTTACCTGCAAATTTCATGATTTTGTCTCTCTCTTTACTGCTGAGTAGAACTCCATTGGGTAAATGTACCACATTTTCATTATCCGTTCATTGGTTGAAGGACATTTAGATTGTTTTCATTTCCTAGACATTGTGAAAAGAAAAGAAAAAAATGTGGATGTACAACTATCTCTGCAGTAGTATGTTGAGTCAAAGGGTATATGCCAAGTAGTGGTACACCTGGATCGTATGATTGGCGTACTTTTCCGTTTCGAAGAGTTCTCCATACCAATTTCCATGGTTGCACCAGTTTGCAATCCCAACAGCAGTGAATGAGTAGTTTCCTTTTCCCACATTCTTACCAGCATTTGGTGTCATTTATTCTCTTGATCTTACCATTCTTACTGGTTAAGATGAAATCTTAAAGTAGATTTAATGTGCATTTCCACAATTACTAAGAATGTTGAAAAATTTTAAAGTATTTCTTAGCCATGTTTATTTATTCTTTTGAGAAGTCTCTGTTCAGATCCATAGTGCATTTTTTAATTCAGTCATTTGTTTCCTTAATTTTTTTTGTTTTTTTGAGCTTTTTGTATATTCTGGATATTAATCTTCTATCAGATGTACAGCTGGTTAGCTGGTAAAGATTTTCTCCCACACTGGGGACTTCCTTTTCACTTGATTCATTGTTTCTTTTGCTATACAGAAGATTTTTAGTTTAATGAGGTCTCATTTGTCACTTGTTGACTTTAATTCTTGAGTGAGTGAAGATCAATGTAGAAAGTCCTTTCCTGAACCTACATCTTGTAGGGTACTGCCTTTGTTTTCTTATAACAGTTTCAGCATTTCATGTTTTACGTTGAGGTCTTTCATCTGTTTGGAGTTGACTTTGGTGGTGATAGATATGGGTCTAATTTCATTCTTCTACAGGTGGAGATCCAATTTTGCTAGCACCATTTATCAAAGATGCTATCTTTCCTCCAGTGTGTATTCTTGGAACCTTTGTCAAATATCAGGTGATTGAAATTATATGCACTCATGTCTGGGTCTTCTATTTTGTTCTATTGATCTAAATGTCTGTTTTTGTGCCAATGCCATGCTGTTTTATGACTATAGCTCTGTAATATAGTTTGAAGTCTGGTATGGTAATCCCCCCAGTATTGGTCTTTGTGCTCAGGACTGATTTGGCTATCTGAGGTCTTTGGTGTTTACATATGAATTTTAGGATTTTTTAAAATTTCTGTGCTTGCATCGAATCTGTAAATTTCATTTAGTAGAATGGTCATTTTCATAATCTTAATTCTACCAATCCATGAGCATGGAAGATCTTTCCATCTTTTAGTGTTTTTCTCAATCTCTTTCTTCATGCATTCTGTCATATATGTTAAGGTCTATTGAATCAAGTTAGTGTACCCAGATGTCACTCAGTGCAAGTTCATCCACAGGGGTCTAGTCAGCCTATCTAGTGTCTCTCCCTTAAAGAAGATCAACTCTCCCAGCAGTAATCAGCTGCCAATAGTTCTTTGGTAAGGCTGGGGCCTGTTGGCCATGTCTCCAGTTCTATGCTAAGTTTTTGTCTGCTTGAGCTTGCATGAGCCTTGTGCATATGCTGATACCATTGTTGTAGGTTTATAACAGCCAGGTCCCAGGAACCTGTAAGTCTCTGTCTCCAAATGTTCATGTGCCTCCTCCCCTGGCTCTTACAATCTTTCCACCTCTGCTTCCACAGTGGTCCCTGAGCCCTAGGTGGGTGAAGTTTAACATAGGAGTGCTGTCTATGGACACACACTCTGTAGATTGTTATCTGTATGCTTTGATTTTTTTGTGTTCATTTTCCTTTGTTGCATGAGGGAGCTTCATTGATGAGAGTTGAGAGATGCATTAGTATTCTCTCTACCCCTTGTTTCACTATGTTCCATGAGCTTTAGGTGTAGAGGTTCCATTGTAGGTGTGTCACTTAGGGTTGAGAATCTCACAGACACATTCTCTGTGTGTGTCCAGTTGTGGAACTCTGTAAAAGTCTCTGTTGCAACTTGTCTGTAAATATAATGATCCATATTTAGCATATAGAAGAAATGACATTTATCTAAGGATGTGACAACGTTAGAGTTTTCTCTAAGATCTATGACATCTCCAGTCATGTTTATTTCACTATGTTTACAGTACCATATGTGAGTTCTCTCCCACTGAGTGGGCTTTAAATCCAATTAAGTAGCTGTTGATTACCCCCAAGATAAAAGTGCCACTACTGCACCAGTATAGTTTGCTGTGCTAGTCATTGTTGTGTTCATTAGGTGTTAAAGCTGAGGCTGGGTCATAGATTGATCTTCTCCTTTGGCAGCTTGCACAGTGTCCTCCAAAACTATGAGAGCTAGCCTTCAGGGAGGTGACTTCCAGGTCAGTTCTGGCTCCATTGCTCCAAGCCCTGTGTCTAAAGTGTGTCCTGTCTTTAGCAATAGGGTCTGTGTTGGCTAATCCTGGATCAGTCAACTTGACTGGATCTGGGATTAATTGAAATGAGAGAGACATTCTTGATTGGATAATCTAAAGCTGGAAGACACACCCTAAATGTGGTGTATACCACATTTCCAATTGGAAAGCTTCCAATGGAAACTGTATAAAAGGCCGTGGCAGAAGAGAGCACTTTGCTTTTTGCTGCTTGCTTCCTCTCTCTCGCTGGTGAGTTCATCTTGCTGCTGTAGACTGAAGACTAGCCAATCATTTGGAATTCATCAGACCTTCAGCGCTAGATTGGGACTACTCAGACATCCAGCCTTGTGGACTGAGCAATTACCAGATTCTCAGCCTCTCTAGTGTGGTGCAGCCATTGTTGGACTACTCGGACTTTATTATGTGACCTAATCTGATAAATCCATGTGTGTGTGTGTGTGTGTGTGTGTGTGTGTGTGTGTGTATTACATCTACATATACATTCATTCTACCAGTTCTGTTTCTTTAGAGAACCCTGACTAATACAGGGTCTTACATTCAAATTCTGGGAGGCAGTCAAGGGCTGTGGCACTAATTTTGGGACTATTTTGGACTATGATGGCCAAACTTGAAGGGAGGCTTCTCCTGTCTGCCACTGTCTCTTGTTATATAGCCTTCAGCTATACACATAGACTCATGTAGAAATATTGTATATGAAATTTCTCAGTAGGCTTTTGAGATTTTATTTCCCTCTAGTTTTTCACACAAGCTAAACATTATTTCTCTCTCTCTCTTCTTATCTCCCTCTCTCTCTCTCCCTCTCCCAGTCTAATCTTCCCCAGTTAAAGTACCCCCATTTCAACCTTGAGGATACCTGTATCCTATGATTATATCCTCTCTTGATCTCCTTCTTCCTCTTCACCCTAATGGTTCTTTGTATAACCCTCCCTCTTCACCTCCTAGTTAAATATCTTCATTTAACCATTTCCCCCTGGTAACACCTGTCTCCTACTATTCTCTCTCAGGCTCTTTATTTCCCTTTACCTTCATGGTTTCTTTCCATTTTCCTGGCTCTTGCAGTTACAACAGGCTATGTACCCACATATAAGGGATTGATACTAAGATTCATAAATAAGGGAGAATATATGTCATTTGTTTTTCTGATTATGTGTTACTTCATTTCATAAAACAGTCCCTAGTTCCATCCACTTACCTGCAAATTTCGTGATTTCATCTTTATGACTAAGTAGAACTACATTGTGTAAATGTACCACATTTTCATTATCCACTCATCAGTCGAGGGATATTTAGGTTGTTTTCATTTCTTAGCTCTTGTGAAAAGAGCAGCAACAAACATGGATGTACAAGTATCTGTGCAGTAGGGTGAATATTTTGAGTATAGGCCAAGAAATGGTATAATCAGATCATATGGTAGATTCATTTTTAGTATTTTAAGAGTTCTTCACACTGCTTCCCATAATGGTTGCACAACTTTGCAATCCCAGCAACAGTGACTGAGCGGTCCCTTTTCCCACATCCTCTCCAGCATTTGGTATCATTTGTTCTCTTGATCTTAACCAGTCTGACTTGGGTAAGATGGAATCTTAAGGTGATTTCAGTTTGCATTTACCTAATTAGTAACAATATTGAACATGTTTAAAGGTGTTTCTTAGCTATCTTTATTTCTTCTTTTGAGAACTCTCTGTTCTGATCTATAGCCCATCTTTTAATTGGGTCACTTGTTTCCTTGATTCTTTGTTTTTGAGTTCTTTATATATTCTGGATATTAATCCTCTGTAGATGTGGAGTTGGTGAAGATTTTCTCCGACTTTGAGGGTTTTCTCTTCACTTCCTTGATTGTTTTGCCATACAGAAACTTTTTAGTTTAATGAGGTCACACTTGTTGATTGTAGCGATTAATTCCTGAGCAGCTGATGTCCAATTTAGAAAGTATTTTTCTATACCCATATTTTGTAGTGTACTGCCTATGTTTTCTTTTAACACTTTCAGAGTTTCAGGTTTCACATTGAGGTCTTTGATCTATTTGGAGTTGACTTTTGTGCAGGGTGAAAGATAAAGGTCTAGTTTCATTCTTCTACAGGTGAAGATCCAGTTTTGCCAGCACCATTTGTTGAAGATGCTGTCTTTCCTCCAGTGTGTGTTCTTGGCACCTTTGTCAACTATCAGATCGCTAAAATTGCATGCACTCATGTTTGAGTCTTCAATTATGTTCCATTGATCTTTATGTCTTTTTGTGCCAGTACCATGCTGTTTTTATGACTATAGCTCTGTAATAAAGTTTGAGATCTGGTATGGCAATCCACCCCCAGCATTGCTCTTTGTGCTCAGGGTTGCTTTGGCTATCTGGGGTCTTTTGTGCTTCGATGTGAATTTTAGGATTTTTTTTCTAATTCTGTAATGAATGTCATGGGAATTTTGATTGGGATTGCATTGGATGTATACTTTTTTTGTATGATGATCATTTTCACAATATTAATTCTTCCAATCCATGAGAATGATAGGTCCTTCTAGCTCCTGGTGTCTTCCTCAGTCTCTTTCTACAAAGATTTAAATTTCCATTACAGAAATCTTTAATGTCTTTGGTCAGGTTTATTCTTAGAATTTTATTTTTTGGGGCTATTGTGGGTGAGAGGGTTTCCATGTATTCTTTCTCCAATTGATTCTTATTGGTGTATAGAAAGGCTACTGATTTTTATAGGCTGATTTTGTAACCTGGCACTTTGCTGAAAGTGTCAATCATTTCTAGTAGTTTTCTGGTAGAATGTTTTGGATCTCTTAGGTATAATATCTTATCATCTGCAAAGAGAGATAACTTAAATTCTTCTTTTCCAATTAGTATCTTTTAATTTCCTTCCTTTGTCTTATTGCTCTAGCAAGAGTTTCAAGCACTGTATTAAAAAGAGAGGAGATAGTGGACAGCCTTGTCTGGTTCCTGATTTTAATGGGAATGTGTCCTAGTTTGTTTCTTCATTGCTGTGACAAAACACTCTGACGACTACCAACTTGGGGAAGAAAGGGTTTATTTATCTTACATCTCATGGGTCACAGTTCATCAGGAAGCCCAAGGTAGGAACTCAGGGCAGGAACATGGAGGCAGGAGCTGGAGCACAGGCCATGGAGGAACACTGCTTATTGGCTTGCTCCCCTGGCCCCTGCTCAGCCTCCTTTCTTATGCAACACATGCCCACCTTCCCAGGGGTGGCACCACCCACATCACTCAACAATCAAGAAAATGCCCTATGGATATGGCCACAGGCCAGTCCAATGAAGGTAATTCCCCAATTGAGGCTCCCTCAACCCAGGTGAGTCAGGTTGACATTAAAGCTATCCAGCACAATTGACCTCTTGTCAACTTGACACACTAACACATCACTATTAAACTATATCCTTTCCAGTTCTTGTCCCCAAGATGTGATGTTAACATTAATATCACAACATACATACCATAAGTACAACCTTAAAAACCCCACGGTCCTTAAAAAATCCAAACACCTAAAAGTCCATAGTCTCTTTTAAAAGTCTCTTAACTGTGGGTGGGCTTCTGTAAAATCCAAAAGAAATACTGTCTTCTTTCAAAGGGCACACCTAAGCAAAACCAAAGTCCAGCAAAGTAGCTCAAGGCTGGACATCTGGGAGTCACTCACGATCTTCTGGGCTCTAAAGGGTTCTGGCAGTTCCACTTACCTGACTCTGCCATCCACAGCACACACAGCTCATCTTGCAGACCCAGGCCAGCTCCATTCCACACCTACTGCTGTCCTTGGTGGTTGTCCCATGGTCCTGGCATCTCCAAAACTCTGGGGTCTCCACTGAAACTGGGGCTACACCTTCACCAATGGCCTCTTCTTGCCTCTTAGGGTGCAAAGCCTCAGATTCTCTCCATGACCCCTTCAATCCTGAGGTCTTCACTGCAACTGAAACTGTACTTTCACTTATGGCCTTTCCTGGCCTCTCAGAGTGCCAAGCCTCAGCTGCTCTCTGTGACCCCTTCACGCTTTCAACACCAGAACCATGCAGGAGCCTCTTACACACTACCAAGTCCTGCTTCCAGCTTGAGACAGAGGTATGGGTCCCTTCTATGTGCTGACCCTGAGGAAATACCTCCCAGAAGACTTCACCACAGTGATGCTGGTCTCTTGTTACTTACAGCTGACTTTTCAGCCCTAGCTAATCAGCATCAATTGTCCCAGTAAAGCAAAGGTTTTACTTCAGGTTCTGACCTCTTCTTAATCACAACTGATTCTTCAACCCCAGCAGATCAGAACTCACAGATTCTTAATTCAAACTCTCACACAAATAACCCTGATAGTCTCTGCTTCCCTTTGAAGCTTCACAAGCCAGGCCTCCATCATCTACTACTCTTTCAGCATAACTATTCCAAGCTCCACAGTAACAAACTCTGAGGACTCAATGGCTGTTCCAGCCCAAAGTTCCAAACACTTCCACAGTCCTCCCTAAAACAGGTCTGTCACAGTAATACCCCACTCCTGGTACCAATTTCTGTTCTAGTTTGTTTCTTCATTGCTATGACACAACACTCTGACAACTACCAACTTGGGGAGGAAAGGGTTTACTTATATCTCCTGGGTCACAGTTCATCAGGGATCCCAAGGTAGGAACTCAGAGCAGAAGCCTGGAGGCAGGAGCTGCACCATAGGCAATGGAAGAACACTGCTTACTGGCTTGCTCCCCTAGCCCCTGCTCAGCCTGCTTTCTTATGCAACACAGGCCCACCTTCCCAGGGGTGGCACCACCCACATCACTCAACAATCAAGAAGATGCCCCATGGATATGGCCACAGGCCAGTCCAGTGAAGGAAATTCCCCAATTGAGGCTCACTCAACCCAGGTGAGTCAGGTTGACACTAAAGCTATCCAGCACAGAATTCTTCCAGTTTTTCTCCACTGAGAATGAGGTTGACTGTGGGTTTGCTGTATATGGTTTTAATTATGTTGAGGTATGTTCCTCCAGTCCAATTCCCTCTAGGACTTGTAACATGAATGCATGTTGGATTTTGCCAAAGGCCTTTTATGCATCTATTAAGATGACCATTTAATTTTTGTCTTTAAGTTCATTTATATGATTTATTTCTTTTATTGACTTATGTATATATTGAACCATTCCTGTATCTCTGGAATAAAGCTGACTTGATCATGGCAGATGATCTTTTTGATGTGTATCTGTATGCAGTTTGCAAGCATTTTGCAGAGAATTTTTGCATCTATATTCATTAAGGATATGGGTTTGTAGTTTTCTTTTTTGCTGTATTTTTTTACCTGGTTTTGGTATTAGAGTAATACTGGCTTCATAGAAGGAGCTTGGGAGTTCTCTCTCTGTTTCTATCTTTTGAATAATTTAAGTAGTATTGGTTGTAGATCTTCTTTGTTGGTCTGATAAAATTCTGCTGTAAATCCTTCTGAACCTGGGCCTTTTTTTCAGTTGGGAGATGCTCAAGTTTTCTTTAAATTGCTGTCATAAAAACAGTGGCCAAATCAAAGTTGGGGAGGAAAGGGTTTATTTGGGTTACAAAGACAGACCATCATCAAGGGAAGCCATGATAGGAATTTAGGGCAGGAACTTGGAGCACAGGCCATGGAGGAGCTCTGCTTACTGGCTTGCTCCCCTGGCCTGTGCTCACCCTTGCTTTCTTATACAATACAGGACCACCTGCCCAGGGATGCTACTGCCAATCATGGACTGGGCCTTCCTATATCATTCAACAATCAAGACAATGCCCCATAGACATGGTCATAGACATGGCCCATCCAATGGTGATAATTCCTCAACTGAGGTTTCCTCTAACCAGTTGTATCAAGTTGACAATTAAGATATTCAGCACAGGAGGTTTTGTATTAGTGTTTCAATTTTTTTTATTTGTTATATATCTGTTTAACTTGTTGATCTCTATTGGTTTAACTTTGGTGGTTCCATTGAATTTAGGAATTGGTCCATTTCATCTAGATTTTTCTAATTTAGTTGAGTTTAGGTTTTTTAATAGTATGCAAATTATTTTTATTTTTAAATTAGCATACAAAATAACAGGTTTCCTTGTGGCATTTTCTATTTATTTATTTATTTGATAAATTATTTATTTGTTAGATAGCTGTTTTTATTGTACTTTTGTAATTTTCATACAAGAGTTCTTAATGACATTTAGATCCCCTCCCCAATTCATACCTCTTCTATCCCCCCACCAGCCCTCATGTATTCCACTATACATGTTAAATTCTATCCAGTCAAGCATTGTACCCAAATGTCCTTCAGTGTAAATTTGCTCACTGGAATCTAGAGTGAGCAATCTCAGCCCATCTAGAGATTGTATGTAAGGAATATTGTATGTAAGCAATCAGTCTGCAATAGTTCTCAGTCTGGTGCCAGCCTTCCACCTATTTTTCTCCTCCCCTTTGGGCCCTTGTTTAATTGAGTTGGCATAGGTCCTGTGCTCGATGCTACCATTGCCACAAGTTCACATGTGCATGCTTCCAGTGGCATGAAAGCCTCTGCTTCCTGTGTTCATGAACCAGCCCTGGCTCTTAACAATCTTTCTGCCTTCTCCCCTGAAATAGTCCCTGAGCCATTAGTGAATGAAGTTCCATGTAGGAGTCTTACCCTACACTCTAGAGTTTCTTATTCTTTAAAACTTGGTCAGTTGTGACCTTCTGTTGGGTAAGGAAGCTTTACTGGTGAGAGTTGAGGGATGTGTTAATTTTCTCCCTACCTTTTGTTCCACTGTGTTCCATGAGCCTTAGCTGGAGAGGTCTAACTGTAGATGTGTCACCTAGTACTGGGTATCTCTCAGACATATGTTCTCTGTGTCTGACCAGATGTGCGATTCTGCAGCAGCCTCCATCCATTGCAAAAAGAAGCTTCTTTAATGAGTCATATATTGTATGCTTGTCTAAATATAAGGATTGATATTTATCATATAGTAAGAAATTTTATTTGTCTAGCGATATGAAAGAGATAGGGTTTTCTCTAGGATGTATGTCCTCTCCCACCATGTATATTTGGCTGAGTTTACAGTGCCACCTATGAGTTCGCTCCCATTGAGAGGGCTTTAAATCCAATTAGATAGCTGTTGATTGCCCCCCATAGATAAAAGTGCCACTACTGCACAAATAGAGGTGGCTTGCTATGCCAGTCACTATTGTTATTAAGCTTTAGGGCTGGATGGTACCACTGATTATTTTTCTCCCTTGGCAGTTTGCATATCATCATCTAGCATTATGATAGTCAAACTTCATTAGAAGTCTTCCAGTTCAGTTCCTGCTCCATTGCTTCAAGTCTTGTACCTAAAGTATGTCCTGTCTTCAGCAGTAGGATCTTATCTGCTAGTTCTGGGAAATAACCAAGAGGTTTGGCAATAACCTGCGTTATTTTGGGAGCCTCCTGGACTACCCTCAACAACCACTCAAAGGGAGGTCTCTTCTGTCTGACAGTATATGTTCCTTGTCAAGCAGCACCCAGGTATACATATGTACTATGTACATTTCTCATGGGGTTTTGAGGGCACCACATTTGCCTCAAGATTTCCTAGTCCTCCATGATTCATTCATCTCTACTCTTTTTTCTTCCATCCAGCCTCCCTCTCTAGCTTCAGCACCCCCATTACCCCCATCATTCCCCCAATAACACCTGCCTCCCACCATCCTCCCTCTCCTGACCCCCCCCCAGTGTGACCCCCTTGCATGTCCCTCCCTCCCCTCCTCCCTTCCAAACACTCCCACTTTCCCCACGTCCTCCTTGGTAACATCTGTTTCCTACTATCCTCCTTTCAGGTTCTTTCTTTTCCTTTACTTCCAGGTATTCTTTCCATTTTCCTGGCTCCTCAAATTTCAGAATTTCATCTTTTCTTACTACTGAGTAGAACTCCATTGTGTAGATGCACCACATTTGTAATTAATGAGTTCCTACTTATTGACAGTTGATTTTAGTGCCTGAGCAGCTGGTGTTAGATTTAGAAAGTCCTTTCCAATGCCTGTATCTTGGAGGGTGCTGCTTATGTTTTCTGCTAACAATTTCTGAGTTTCAGGTTTTATATTGAGGTCTTTTGTCCATTTGAAATTGACTTTTGTGCAGGGTGAAAGAGAAGTGTCAGGTTTCATTCTTCTGCAGGTGGTGATCCAGTTTTACCAGCACCATTTGTTGAAGATGCTATCTTTCATCCATTGTATGTTCTTAGCACCTTTGTCAAATGTGAGTCTCTCCCTCCCCTCGTGGGTCATTGGCCACTGATCCACGAGGACAAAGGGAGCAGAAACGACGAATGAGGTCAGGATGGCCAGTGAGCACGACGGAAAAGACCTTCTGGGGATTCAGTTTCAGTGATACAGCTCCATTTATTCAGTGGGGATCAGGGAAAAATATAGTGTGGAGGCAGCAGCCAAAGCTTCAGCTGATAGGTGCTCATAGTATACTTTATTTATATGTGGTAGGGGGATCCTATCATCCAGCTATAGGGCAATGCCTAATTGTCATATAGAAAAAGCCTGGGGGTAGTTTTATTGCAGGTAACTATGCCAAAGGTCATTTTCCAAATAAGGTCAGGCATCTGTGCTTGGAGGCACTTTCCAGGTAAGTCAGGCAGAGAACAGGAGGTCCCCGCTGAAAAAGGGAGTCCTTCCATACAGCAACAAGCTCCTTAAAGCTATCCGGACATGGTGGACTGCAACCTTAGCACCAGGGTCCCCCAACTTCTCCCCCTGTTTTGTTTTATAATGGAGAAGTGTCATAACAAGCTTTAAGAGCCAACTCATTTATCTTGGGAGAATCCAAAGTCTGATAATTGACCATGACCTGCTTGGTAGTAATTTTTGCAGTGGTAGTAATTGCCAGCAAAGAAATTGTATGAAACAGGGAACAAAAGCATCAAAATTACACACAGCATAGTCAGGGGACTAACAAAGGGTAGAAGCCATGAAAACAAGGGGTTACTAAACCAGCTTAATTGCTCGGTGGGTTGAAATCTTGAAAACAGATTGTTACAAAATTTTTTGAGAGTATTAATGTTGGTCTCAACAACATTTGATTCATTTACAAAAAACCAGCATTCTTCTCCCAATACTACACATGTCCCCCCATGTTCATCAGTTATTAAGTCTAGTGCTCTTCTGTTTTGGAGCACAACCCCAGCAAGAGAGTTCATTTGTCATTGGAGAAACTTAAGGCTGTCAGTCGTGGATGCCATTGCCTGGTCAGGTTTGTCTCGAAAGTCTCCTGCCAGGTGATGGGTTTGTACAATAGCAGCAGTCACAGTGCTTCTGGCACCCAGGGAGAGGGTGAGTCCAAGTACCACTAGTAGGGGATGAAGATTTCTCTCCACTAGCAGGTGTGAAGGAGTAGGGTGGCCTCTTCTTCCTTGAATAGGTACACCTGGGGAGTAATCATTACAGGTACACAAAAGGTAGAGAAATAGGAGTTAATACAGTGCTGGGCTTTTCCTTTGCACCATAGAGAGGAGGGGCGACACATGCTGTCCTGGAGAGAGTAATGTTAGTGAGGTATTTGTAATGAGTAGGGTTATTCTTGCTGGAAATGCAAATTGGACAGTTAGCCAGTTGTTCAAATAAGGGACTATCTATCCATCAGATGAGAGTTGGTGAAATCTTTTTTTGTTTCTGGGTAAAGAAGGGTGGTATTAACTGGTACTGCTGTCAGTAAAGGTTTATTCTGGAAGCACAAAAGAAACAGAGGCACTAGGGTGGGTGGTGAAGGGAAGAAAGCAACATATTGAATATGTTGGCTCCAGGACATAGTTGATCTTATCTGGTCCTCTGTTTTTCCTGTAGAATAATATGATGAGTTAGCATGGGCTTAGCTGCAGGTCCAAGCTGTCGAGAGTTATGAAAGTCAGCGGTAGGGTAGCTAGAGAATGTACCTTGGTAGAACTTTCCAGTTACTCTGATACGCCAGCAATCGTCCCATGGATCTGCAACATATATTAGGGAATAGTCATGGTTCCCAAAGAGATACTTATTATCCTTTAGGTAGATGTTCTTTCTTGTCCTGTTATACCCTGATATCCCCCAGTTAATCCTAGTTCCAACCTACAGGGATTGAAATAGTGGCAGCCCCCATAGGTATCAACTTCCTTGAGGCATGATAGATCTTTCTGTCGGAAAGGAAAGCAAACATATTTGTCAGTGTTGTATCTGCTAGCATTTGGGTATACTATGATTTCTATGGGTTTTTGACAGCCCAATAGGGTGCAGTCTGTGGTTCTGATTGTTCGATTTTTTTTCCTTGATATGTTTCCCTGACATAAAATCTCCAGAGCATAGTTTTGGGGCGGGGGGCTGGCTGAAGGGTTTTTTGGGCAATTTTCTTTCCAGTGTCCAGTTTCTCCACATTTAAAACATTTTGAGTTGGGTCGGGTTGCAGCTACAAAGGCCTGGGAAAGGGAGGAGGCCTGGTATGTGGCAGTCCCAATGTCATGGGTGGCCACAATCCATTTGTCGTAATGTTCAGTTTTTAATCCCTGGCATGCTTGTCTGTGCTCAGGGGTCATCCTTTCCCAGAGAAGGTTGTTTAAAAGCATTGCTTTGGCTGCAGGGTCTGTTATTTTTCTATCTAAACTGGCCTGTACTCTTAGTATAAAGTCTGGGAGGGTTTCAGTTGGTTTCTGCTTTAGGAAGGTTATTGAAGAGTTCTCTCCAGGCCTTGTGGACAAGGGGGTTAAGTGGTCCCAGGCCTGTAGTGCACATAAGTGGACCTGTTCGAAATAGCCTGCAGGAATTACAGCCTGCTGGATTCCTGTGGAAAAATTGCCCTGACCGAACAGTTGGTCATAATTCCAATCTATGAATCCAGGGGGTGGATCTTGCCCTTGTTGTGGTCTTAGTTGTTGATTATGTATGTCATTATTTTTAACTTGCATCAGGCATTCATCTCTAAATAAAGCCTCCCATTGTACAAATAATGGAATGGGGAGGGTGGATTGACAGATATCTTTCCAGTCCTGGGGGGTTAGGATGTTAGTATTAAAGGTTTGTCGTATAGATTTGGTCCATGGAGCATGGATCTCATCCTTGCGGACAGCTTGGCGTAGTTCTTTTAAGTCTGCTGCTGGGAGGGGGTGCCAAGCCAGTGGACATTGTCTTGTTATTTGTAGGTTAATGGGGAAAGCTTCTAAAGGCAGGGTCCTGAGGCCATTGTGGCTGAGGATCCTGGGGGCAATAACTCCCATTATCCATGAGATTACAGAGCCGTTCAATGGCTCTTCAGATGATGGTGCTGGCGGTGAAGGGGGATTTATCTGGGAATCTTGGGAAGTTTTTGAAGTTTGGGTTTTAACATCTGGGTCTGTGTCTTCCTCAGTCCATGAAGATTTGTAGGGGGGAACATGGGGATAAAGTTATTTTTGTTGATGGGTGGTTTTTGTCTGACTTGGTCAATTTTTATTTTTTGGGCTGTTGAATCTGTTACCGAGAAATCTTCAGGATTTTTTTCTTTATTGTTTAGGGCTGTCGAATCTGCTGTTGGGCAATCTTTAGGGTCTTTTTCTTTATTTGAACCCTCCCCTTTATTATCTTCTGTTTGTTTTCTGTCTAGTAAATCCTCTTCAGTCTTGGGTGGGTTTCCTAAGCATTGTTGGATGGCAGCTATTATGGGGAGGAAGGAGAGGGGCAAATGGTGTCTTTCTTGGATTTCCTTTTTACAAGCCAGATAGGCAACACAGGTCCAGACCTCTGGGTTGGAGATGTCTGCTGACAGGATCCAGGGTGCGAATTGAAAATACTTCATTCCAAAATTTTAAGCCTTCCTTTTGGGAAATCTTAAGTCCTCTTGATTTAAGTGGGGCTCTAACGGAGCGAATTTGGAGGTTTTTTGGCATGATGCTGAATTCCCCATTATAGAAAAGAAAGGAAGTGTTGTCAGTGGTGTTCAATGTTCCCGAGGCAGCCTGCCACTGGGGGATTGAGACGTTCTAACAACCACAAGCCTGGCCACAGATTTAAGAAACTGGCAACCATCCTTGTGACTTTTAACTGGTTGCTGTGTTACCAGATTTTTTATGATAGTTGTAAAGGTTATTGCCTACACCCAGTAGGTCTGTCAGGGTCCAGAAAGAGGGCAAGGGGCCTTTGGCCAAAATCAGGGAGTTTCCCTGACCAAGAGGCTTCAGTTGCCCGCAAACCATATCCAGACCCTCGTGAATGCATTAGCCGAAAGTAAAGCAGAGAAAGAGAGAGAGAGAGAGAGAGAGAGAGAGAGAGAGAGAGAGTCCCCCCTCCCTCCTTTTTTCTCATGGGGCAGGTCAATTTAAATTCCCACCTAACTGGTTTAGCTTGAGCCTGAGTGCCCTGGGGGCAAGATAACAAAACAGATAAGGAATTTGTTATTTTAGAAGTTGAATTCAATGCCTGTGTGAAAATCCCTTAGAACTTTGGGGATTTTTTTGTTCCTAAGGGTGTTGTTCAAGATAGAAAAAGGAAAGGGGGTGAAATGCCAATTCCTAGGGGAACATTCCTGGGATTAAAGGCCTCAGGGGATTCTTCCTAGTCCACAGAGCAAGCTGTCTGCAAGTTTAAGAGATCCAGCAACCCGCTCTAAGAGCATTTAACTGCTCATTGCATGACCAGGTTTTTTTCATTAAAAAGATGTATAGATAGGAGGCCTTTGTCTACACCCAGGCAGGCAGTCAGTCAGAGTCTGTTCAGAGGACTAAGAGCCTTTGGCTGACATCAGGGGGTAGCCCTGATCAGAAAGCCTCAATTGCTCCTTCATCTTTAACGGTCCCACATGAAGACTCAGACCAAAAATAAAAGGAGGAAAGAGGAGAGACTGCCAATTCCCAAGGGTGGGATGGCCAGGCATAAGCTGCTGCTACCCTCTTGGAGAGAGGGGGTACTCACAAACTCCACACATTCCAGGAGCCCCATGTTGGGCACCAGCTGTGGGTCTCTCCCTCCCCTCGTGGGCCGTTGGCCACCAATCCACAAGGACAAAGGGAGCAGAAGCGATGAACGGGGTCAGGACGGCCAGTGAGCATGATGGAAAAGACCTTCTGGGGAGTCATATTCAGTGATACAGCTCCATTTATTCAGTGGGGGTCAGGGAAAAATATAGTGTGGAGGCAACAGCCAAAGCTTCAGCTGATAGGTGCTCATAATATACTTTATTTATATGTGGTAGGGGGATCCTATCATCCAGCTATAGGGCAATGCCTAATTGTCATATAGAAAAAAACTGAGGGCAGTTTTATTGCAGGTAACTATGCCAAAGGTCATTTTCTAAATAAGGTCAGGCATCTGTGCTCGGAGGCACTTTCCAGGTAAGTCAGGCAGAGAACAGGAGGTCCCCGCTGAGAAAGGGAGTCCTTCCATATAGTGTCAAGCTCCCTAGAGCTATCTGGAGATGGTGGACTGCAACCTTAGCATCAGGGTTCCCCAACAGTCGAATATCATGTGGCTGAAGATGCATGTACTCATGTTTGGGTCTTCTATTGTGTTTTATTATCTACATGTCTATTTTTGTGCCAATATCATGTGGTTTTTATGACTATAGCTGTGTAATATAACCTGAGATCTAGTATCGTGATCCTCCTGGTGTTGTTCTTTTTGCCTAAAATTGGTTTGGTTGTCCAGGGCCTTTTGTGATTTTTATGAATTTTAGGATGATTTTTTTAAACCTCTGTGAAGAATGTCATGGATATTTTTATTGAGATTGCATTGAATCTATTAATTGCTTTTGGTAAGATGGTCATTTTCACAACATTGATTCTACCAATCCATGGTAGGTCTTTCCATCTCCTAGTGTCTTCCTCTATCTCTTTCTTTAGAGATTTGAAATTTTCATCGCAGCAATCCTTAATGTCTTAAGTTAGGTTTATTCCTAAGTATTTTATCTTTTTGGATGCTATTGTGAATGAGAGGGTTTCCTCAAGTGCTTTCTCTAATTGTTTGTAATTGGTATACAAGGCTACTGATTTTTAAAGTTGATTTTATAACCTGCCAGTTTACTGAAGGTGTTAATCATTTCTACCAGTTTTCTAGTGGAATTTTTGGGATCTCGTATGTATAATAACATATCATCTGCAAATAGCAATAATTTGGCCTCTTTTACAATTAGTGCTCTGTTAATTTCCTTCTTTTGTTTTATTACTCTTGCAAGAGTTTCAAGCACTACACTGAAAAGGAGTTGGAGACAGTGGACAGCCCTGCCTGGTTCCTGATTTTAATGGAAATTGTGCTGGATAGCTTTAGTGTCAACTTGACACACCTGGGTTGAGGGAGCCTCAATCGGGGAATTGTCTCTATTGGACTGGCCTGTGGCCATGTCTGAGGGCATCTTCTTGATGAGTGATGTGGGAGGGCCCAGCTCACTGTGGGTGGTGCCACCCCTGGGCAGGAGGGCCTGTGTTGTATAAGAAATCAGGCTGAGCAGGGGCCAGGGGAGCAAGCCAGTAAGCAGCATTCCTCCATGGTCTGTGCTCCAACTCCTGCCTCCAGGTTTCTGCCCTGAGTTCCTACCTTGGGCTCCCTGATGAACTGCGTGCGACCTGGGAGATGTAAGACAAATAAACCCTTTCCTCCCCAAGTTGGTACTGGTCAGAGTGTTTTGTCACAGCAATGAAGGTTTTTCTCCATTTAGGATGATGTTGGCTATGGGTTTGTTGAATATAGCTCTAATTATGTTGATGTATGTTCCCTGGAGACCAATTCCTTCTAGGACTTTTAACGTGACTGTATGTTGGATTTTGTCAATGGCCTTTTCTGCATCTATTGAGATGACCATGTGGTGTTTGTCTTTCAGTCCATTTATATGTTTTATTACATTTATTTACTTAGGTATCTTGAACCATCCCTGCATCTCTGGAATAAAGTTGACTTGATTGTGGTGAATGATCTTTTTGATGTGTGTCTGAATGTTGTTTGCAAGTATTTTGCTGAGTATCTTTGCATCTATGTTCATTAAGAATATGGGTCTATCTAAAAGACTCCCAAATTGCATAACTCTTGTCTCTAAGGGGAAAAGTAAGTCCTTGAATCCTGAATAGGAGATTTGAAGGAGAAGTAAAGGCAAGAGTAGTTAGTAGCACAAGTTCTAGACAGGGAACTAGAAAAATAGTCAGAACAGGGCAATTTTCAAATATTCATATGAAAGTCCATTGGAGTTTCTTGACAAGGGCTTCCAAAAGCATCCCTCTATTGGGTTCTTCCTCATTTTTCTTTTGTCTTCCAAGGCTGGACTAGTTGGAGTCTTTTAGATTGACCCTGAAGGCATACTCCAATTGCCTCACCCTGCGTCCCTGTTCAGCATGAAAGAAGCCAATTCCCTATTTTGTCCCAATTCCCTATTGGCAATTTGGGTGACCTCTTCAGAGGATGGAGTGATAAGGAGGTAGGAATTGGCTAGGCAGTTAGGGTAAAAAGACCCCAAAGAAAACTTAGCTAAAACTCACAGTGTCCTTGGGCCTCTTAGCAACATACTCTGTTCCAAAGGCCAAAAGTGTCAAAAGTATTTGGGAGCTTGTATCTAATCCTTAAAAGATTTTAGGGTTGCCTCTTCAGAGGAGGAAATGTTGGAGGGGAGGGAGTGGGCATGGATTTGATCAAAACACCTTATATGCATGTATGAAATTCTCAATAAAGTTTTTATAAAAAAAAAAAAGAAGGAAGACAGTGGAGTCACAGAGTTCTGCAAGGTTTGATTCCAAACGATAGTTGCAACACCATACACTAAATTTCCATTTAAATGAGAAATGTAACACAGTTATATTGAAAGGACACTGTGTCTCTGTGTGTATTGTATGTGTGCCTTACTGGCTTGTATAATGTGTAATTAATGTTTCATTTTTAATTTTTATAATAGTAGGTAAATAATAAAAACTGTAAAATAAAAAAAAGAATAAAAGGCTCAAGATTCAGTCTTGTTTTCAGTGTGGTCATGAGCCCCATTCTCAGTAATACCTCTGGGCCAATCTTCTATCCATTATTTAAACTAGCACATTTATCAAATTTTCATATATATTTAAAAATACGATTGCTGAAAATAACAAGAATTTTGTGTGTGACTGAGAATAAAATCCAGTGCCCCATGTATGTTTAGCAGTTTCTATCACCAAGCCACACCCACAGCCCAAGATCTTATTTAATGGAAACAATAATCCCCCCCTCCAGAAAGAATATGGGTCTACAGTTCTTTTTTTGTCATGTCTTTACCTAGTTTTGGCATTAGAGTGATACTGTCTTCATGAAAGAGTTTGGGAGTTCTCCTTCTGTTTCTATCTTTTTGAATAATTTAAGCAGTATTGTTTGTAGATTTTCTTTGAATATCTGGTAGAATTCTGCTGTGAAACCATCTGGGCCTGGGCTTTTTTCAGTCGGGAGGTTTTGTATTACTGTTTCAATTTCCTTATTTATTATGGGTCTGTTTAGGCTCTTGATCTCATTTTGGTTTAATTTTGGTGGTACCTATGATTTTAGAAACTTATCCATTTCTTTTAGATTTTCAAATGTAATGGACTATAGAATTTTAAAGTATTCCCTTACAATGTTTTGAACTTTTTGGTGTCTGTTGTGATGTTTCCCCTTTTGTCTCTGATTTTGTTGATTTGGATTTGTTCTTTCTTTTGGTTAACTGGGCTAAGTGTCTGTCTATCTTGTTCAATCTTTCAAAGAATCAGTCTTGGATTCATTGATTTTTTTGGCATTGTTTTCTTTGTTTCTATTTCATTAATTTCTGCTCTGATTTTTGTTATTTCTTCTCATCTACTTGGTTTAGGGTTGTTTTGCTCTTGCATTTTCAGAGTCTTAAGTTGTACTGTCAAGTCGTTTACATATGCTCTTTCTGAATTTTTTAATGTAGGCACTAAGAGCTATGAACCTCCCTCTTAGGACTAATTTTAAGGTGTCCCAGAGGTTTTGTTGCATTGTATTCTCATTTTCATTTTGTTTCAGGAATACTTTTATTTCTTTTTAAATTTCTTCTTTGACTAATTCATCATTAATGAGTGTGTTGTTTAATCTCCATGAGTTCCTGTAATTGCTAGAGCTTCTTTTGCTGTTGATTATAAGCTTTATTGAACTATGGCCTGGTAGAAGGCATGTAACTATTTCAATTTTTCTGTATTTGTTGATATTTGTTTTGTGTCCCAGAATGTGATCAATTTTAGAATAACTTGCATGGGATGCTGAGTAGAAAGTGTATTTTTTTGGTGCTTGGGTGGAATATTCTGTGGATGTCATGTAAGATGTCACTTAATTCAGATATTTATTTATTCTTTGTCCACTTGACCTGTGTATTGAAGATAGTGGGGTATTAAAGTCACCTACTATTACTGAGTTGTGGTTAATCTCTGTTTTATAGTCCTGGAGTACTGTTTTTATGAAATTGGGTGCTCCAGAGTTTGGTGCATATATGTTCATGATTGTAATATCTTCTTGGTCAATTGTTCCTTTGATCAGAATGAAGTGACCCTTTTCTGTTCTGATTAGCTTTAATTTGAAGTCTGTTTTGTCAGATATTAGAACTGTAACACCTGCTTGCTTCTTAGGGCCATTTGCTTGGAATAATTTTTTTCCATCCTTTCACCATAAGATAGTGTCTATCCTTGAAGGTGAGATGAATTTCTTGAAGACAACAAAAATGGGTTTTCTTTCTTGATCCATTGCACCAGCTTGCATCTTTTGACAGGGGTGTTGAAGCCATTGATATTTTGTTATTATTGAAAGGTGTGTATTGGGCATTGTCATTTTAATTTCTTTGTGTTTGTGGTCCTATTTTGTGTTTCTGTTGTAATATCTTTCTTTGTTTTCTTTCTATAGCCTCTTGGGTATAGTCATTCCTTTCTTCAGTCCTTTGAATTACTTTGAGTATTATCTGTAGGGCTGGTTTTGATGACATGAATTATTTCAGCCAGCCTATTTGTGTAATGAAAAATTTTCCATTCCCCTTTGAGTTTGATAGATAGTTTTGCTGGATAAAGTATTTGGGGTTGGTATCCATGGTTGTTTAGAACCAGGAATACTTTGGTCCAGGCTCTTCTGGCTTTCATAGTTTGCATTGAAAAGTCAGCTGTAATTCTGATGGGTTTTCCTTTATATATAACTTGTTGTTTTTCTCTAGAAGCTTTCAGTACCCTCTCTTTGTTCTGCATATTTAATACTTTTAGTATAATATGCCATGGTGAATTTCTGATCAGGCCTCTCTGATGGTGTTTTGCATGCTTTTGTTTCTGTATAGGCATGTCTTTCCTTAATTTAGGGAAATTTTCTTCTATAATTATATTGAAGATCTGTTCAATGCCATTGGCCTGAAATTCTTCTCCTTCTTACATGCCTAAAATTAATAGACTTCATAGTTTCATGTTGTCTCACATTTCCCGAGTATTCTATTCCTGTGGTTTTAAAAAATTTTATATAGTCTATGCTACAGGGATCTAGATCTTCAACTTTATCATTCAGTCTTGATATTCTGTTTTCCATTTCATTCATTCTACTTATGAGACTTCCTCCTGTTGGCTTATTGAGTTTTAAAGCTCATTTCCATTTGGGCTTTCTTCACTATTATGATCTCTTTTGTGAATTCGCTTTTCAAGTTATGATTTTTTTTCGATATTTCATTAAGCCACATATTTGCATATTCTTGGGATTCCATCATAAGTTTATGCCTTTCTCTTTTGAGTTCTTTGAGATGTTTGTCTTTGTTTTCTTGAAGTTCTTTGAGTATGTTTATGATTGTTCTTTTAAATTCTGTGTCCTGCCTGGGGTTCTTCAGGGTGGTTCTTATTGCAGTGCTCTTCTGTAGGACTCGTGTGTTTTGTTGGAGACATATTTTCTTGGTTTTTCAAATAGTTTGTGTTTTTGTGTTGCCGTTTGAGCATATGGATGTTCTTTGTTGGCTATGTGTCCAACAGGAACTTCTACCCTGCTTTTGCTTAATTTAATTTTGGTTCTGTTATATTATTTATGTAGCTTAGTTACTTTTTGTACAGGTATGGAAGTTAAATTGGTGGGCGTTTCAAGTTCTTGCAGGGTAGTAGAGTGGCCTTGGATGCTGGAACTGAGTAATAGGTAGGTTGATCAGGTTAGTAGGAGGATTGGTTTGTGCCAGCATATCAGGTGCCAGTGGAGTCTATCCTAGGGGCTTTACCTAGTCTGGGTTAGGAAGCTAGTTCAGGAATCTGAGGTGAATGAATCGGATGGAGCCTGCATGGGTACAAGGATGGCAGGGGACAGGGTGGGAGTGGGTGAGAGGAATGGAGTAGAGACACAGTGAGCAGGATCTGACTTACCAGAGTCCTGGATGAGCAGGTCTGTCTGCCTGATATAGAGATTGGAATGTTGGTGGTGGGAGGACGCCTGGGGAGGGACTTAGGGATCTATGGTAGGGTGTTTAGTGGGTAGATTATGAATTTCTTAGCAAGGCAGATGTGACCCCTGATCAGAACTAACAAGCCTAATCCCCAAACAGATTGATAGTGACCAACTGGGCAGGTTGTGACTAACCAGGCTAGGCTAGTGCTTTCTAGCAGTGGGAATGAGCCTAGTCACACAGCAGATGGTGACCACATGGGTGGGTTCTGACTAGCTAAATAGGATAAAAATGAGCCCTGGAGCACCAGGAATGGGGCTACTCCCAAAGCAGGAAGATGGCCATCTATTGGGTGGCTTCTGACTAACTTAAAAGGCTAGTAGGACATCTCTGGCAGTATGACAGGGCCTATTCCCAAGGCAGAATGATAACCAATTGGGCCTCTTCATTTCTTTAAAATCGCAAATTGAATAGACAATATTTTACTAGAAATATTTTTCACATCTAGTTTTGATTTTGAGTTTTATGTAGTGATCCTCGAGAATTTGTTAATATACTTTGCATGCATTTCTCTAGTTATAAATGTGGGATTAAAATTGCTGGATGATAGATTATTATGATGGTTAGTTTTAATAGTCAATTTAACAATCTAGCATTATCTGGAAAGAAAGGTGTCTCAGTGACAAATTGTCTAGACCATTCCAGTGGTCAGGTCTGTGAGGGAGTATCTTATGTTCATTGAAAGTGGGAGTCTACCCAATGTGGATGTCTCTTTTTTCTTCCTTTGAAGTTGTGTTTTATTCTGTTTTCTCTTAGTCAGACATGTTATATATTTGAAAAAAGACAGGGACTATAGGTATATTCTTGAACGTATATAGTAATTGCTCAAGAAATTGAAGTATGTATCCTTGTTATAGCAAAGTCAAAAGTTAATTGATACTCATCTTCCTTCTGTATAATACAGGGAACTTAAAGTCTTCAATTCATTTCTAAAATATATTTTATTGAGCTTTTATAATTTTTAAAATATATTTATTTAATAACCACATAATTAGAAGCATTTTATTACAACAGCATTGACATATTCAATAACAATTTCCAGAGCTAAAAAGCATCTCTTTCAAAATTGGCTATAAATTTTTAGGTTTACAGTTGAATTAATACAGTTATACAATATTGTACTCAGTATAAACCCTATAAGACATAAAATTAAATGAGGTTTTTGACCTTTAAAAAAGATCTCCATTTCATTATTTAAACACACACACAGTTTCATACATAAAAATTTATTTTTAATGCAATTGACACTAAGATGTTTGCACATGCGTTTCTAATCTCCATATATCTGATTATTACTAGTCACAGTCAGTTACTTTCTGAGATACTTAGCATCTGAGCATGGATATAAAGTCATAAGGTAGATTTCCATGGTAATGTTTTTCACATATACTATTAAGGAGAAAAATTTTATGCTTTAAAGAATTATTCTTTTTCTTAATTTTTAAAAAAACAAGTAATAACCACCCTCAGCGCCTTGACTCCCCCAGCCCCATTCACCCTCCCATCTCCACTGCTATTCTCTCCACCGAGTTTGGGCCCTGCCCCATTCCTGGTCTTGGGGCCCCAGACACCTGAGAAACCAATACTTCTTCCTGATCCTTTTCATCCAGACCAACATAGTGCCTACTCTCAGTCCCAGGAGCACTGCTTCTGGGCCTGGCCCCGCCCTCAACTCCCTCTGCTTCCCTGGGCCTGCACCACCCACTGTCCTCTTTCTGGGACCCTGGGGCTGATCTTTCCTCTTCCTGATCCTTTGCATCCAGACCAACCCAGCCCCTCAGTGCAGTCCCGTTGTTGAAGTAATACAGTTATACAATATTGAACTCAGTATAAGCCCCGTAAGACATAAAATTGAATGAGTTTTTAATCTTTAAAAAAGATCTCCATTTCATTTTAAAATATACTATTTCTTATAGAAAGACTCATTGTTTTTTCTACTAACACTGAGATGTTGGTGCATGCGTCTCTAATCTGTATGTATCTGATTATTACTAGTCATAATCAGTTGCACTCTGTCCTTGGTGCCTGTGTATGTCTATAAAGTCATCGTGTAGGTTTCAATGGTAATGTTTATCACCTCTACTAATTAACATGATGTAAATTTCCATGCTTCCTCCTCAAATATAATACATTTTTAAAAATTTTTTAAAAAATTTGTTGATTTGTGTGTGTGTGTATGTGTATATATCACACAGAACATCTCAAGCCATCTTATTCAACTATACACCCACTTCCCAGATGGCACCCTCCTATAGCCTCCCACCCCTCACTAGAGCCCTTATACTTTGTTATCCCTGCTACTGTCTCCTGTGTGGTTGGCACCCCCAGCTGTTCCCCACTACTTGTCCATCTGGTGTATCTAGTCAGCCTATCTAGAAGTCTTTGTTTTAGGAAGGTCAGCTGTTGCTCATCTAGCAACAATCAGTTGTCAATATTCCTTTAGATAAGATTGGAGTCTGCTGTTCATTTTCCCAGTTCTATGCTGAGTTACTTTCTGGGAGTCTCTTGGTCCACGCTGGTCAACAACTCAAAGGAAGATGTCTCCTGTCTGGTATTGTTTCTTGTTATGTAGACTTTAGCTATGCCCATGGACTCTTAAATAATTATATTGATCCCTTTAATCTTTGGTTCTACTTTCCTTTGGGATGTTTAAGACCATACAGTTGGCCCAGATAAACCAATTTACTATTACTCTTAAAGTCCCATGGCTGACTTTGCTCGACAGCATGGAGGAAATGATTCCTCTGTGTTGGCCCTCCTCTTTGTAGACCGGACCTGGTTCAAGTCCATCTGGTGGGGTCTCCTCAGCCTCCTTGATCAAGAGG
>NW_008340429.1:534436-544806 GCF_000622305.1 Nannospalax galili
AGTTTAGTTCCACTGGTCTGGTACTATTAATTACTGTGTGTCATGTAGATAAATATTGGGCAAAGACCAATTGTTCTCAGATAAACCTCACCTAGACATATATTTCTTGATCTGGTATGTATAATTTGTTAGTAGGTTGTTGGAGTAATATGTTTCCCTCTGGTTTTCAAAACTAGCAAGGCATTATTTCTCTCTTATATTGTCTAACCCCTCCATCATGGTTTCTCCAATTAAGGTGCCCCCATTTTCCCCCTTTCTCCCTTAATATTACCATTCTCCTATGGTCCTACCTTTATTGAGCTCCTTCTTTCCCTTTATCCCCTAGGTTCCATGTATACCCTTCCCTCCCCTCTCCCTTAAACTAACACAGTATTTATCCATATCTCCCTTATTAACACCTGTTTTTTATTGTTCTTCTTGTTCAGGTTCTTTCTTTTCCTTTACCTCCCTGGTTCCTTTCCATTATCCTGGTTCCTGTCTGGATACATACTCACTTATCAGGATTTGGTTCTAGAATCCACATATGAGGGAGAACGTATGTTGTTTTTTTTTTCTGAGTCTGTTGCTTCACTTAGTATAACAGTTTCTAGTTCCATCCATTTACCTGCAATTTTCATGTTTCATCTTTCTTTACTGCTGAGTAGAACTCCATTATATAAATGAACCACATTTTCATTATCCACTCCTCAGTTGAGGGACACTTAGGTTGCTTCCATCTCTTAGCTGTTGTGAAAAGAGCAGCAACAAACATGGATGACTCTGCAATATGATGAGTTCTTTGGGTATATGCCAAAAAGTGGTATAACTGGGTAAAATGGTAGGTTCATTTGTAGTTTTTTAAAGAGTTCTCCACACTGCTTTCCATAGGGGTTGAACATGTTTGCAGCCCCACCAGCAGTGGATGAGTGTTCCCCTTTGCCCACATCCTCTTCAAACTTTGGTATAATTTGTTCTCTTGATCTTAGCCAGTCTGACTGGAGTAAGATGAAATCTTAAAGTGGTTTTACTTTGCATTCCCCTAATTATTAGTGATGTAGAACATCTTTTTAAGATGCTTCATAGCCATCTTCTCCTTTTGAGAACTCTCTATTCAGCTTCTTAGACCATCTTTTAATTGCATTACTTCTTGTCTTGTTTCTCTGTTTTTTGAGTTCGTTATATATTCTGGATGTTAAACCTCTATCAGATATGTTAAACTTCTGTCACACGTGTCACTGGTGAAGATTTTCTTCCATTCTGTGAGTTTTCTCTTCACTTCCCTGGTTGCCTCCTCTGATGTACAGATGCCTTTTAGTTTAATGAGGTCCCATTTGTTGGTTCTTGACCTTGCTTCCTGAGCAATTGATATCCAGTTTAGAAAATCCTTTCCTACACCTATATCTTTTAGGTTTTTGCCAATGTTTTCTTCTAAGAGTTTCAGAGTTTCAGGCTTTACATTGAGGTCTTTGAGACATTTGGAATTGATTTTTGTGCAGGGTGAAAGATAGGGGTTTAGTTTCATTCTTCTACAAGTGGAGATCCAGTTTTGCCAGCACCATTTGCTAAACATGCTGTCTTTCCTCCAGTTAATGTTCTTGGCCCCTTTGTCAAATATCAGGTGGCTAAAATTGCAATTACTCATATTTGGGTCTTCAATTTTGTTCCATTGGTCTATGGGTCTATTTTTATGCCAGTACCATTTATGACTATAACTCTGTAATCCAGGTTAAAATCTGGTATAGTAATCCCCCCTGGCAACGCTCTTAGTGCTCAGGGTTGCTTTGGGTATCCGAGGTCTTTTGTGCTTCTATATGAATCTTAGGATGGTTTTTTCTAATTCTGTTTCAAGCAGTGGAGATAGCAGACAGCCTTGTCTGGTTCCTGATTTCAATGGGAATGCTTCTAGTTTTTCTCCATTTAGAGTGATGTTGGCTGTGGGTTTGTTATATGGCTGTAATTATTTTGAGATATGTACCCTGCAGTCCAATTCCCTCTAAAACTTTGAACATAAATGCATGTTGAATTTTGTCAAAGGCCTTCTCTGCATCTATTGAGATGAGCATGTGGTTCTTGTCTTTGAGCCTGTTTATATGATTTCTGACATTTATTGACTTACATATATTGCACCATCCCTGAATCCCTGGGCTAAAGCAGACTTGATCATGGTGGATGATCTTTTTGATGTGTGTCTGTATGTGGTTTGCAAGTATCTTGTTGAGAATTTTTGCATCTATGTTCATTAAGGATATGGGTCTATAGTTTTCTTTTTTGGTTGTATCTTTACCTGGCTTTGGTATTAGAGTGATGCTGGCTTCATAGAAGGAATTTTGCAGATCTCCCTCCATTTCCATCTTTTTGAATAAATTAAGTAGTATTGGATGTAGATCTTCTTTAAATGTCTGATAGAATTCTGCTGTAAATCGATCTGGTCCTGGGCTTTTTTTAGTCAGGAGGTTTTGTATTACTGTTTCAATTTCTTTTTGTGATATGGGTCTGTTTAAGCTGTTAATCTCTTCTTGGTTTAGTTTTGATGGTTCCCATGCCCTTAGATATCCTTCCATTTCTTTTAGGTTTTCAAATTTAGTAGCATATAGGTATTTAAAGTATTCTCTTAAAATATTCTGCATCTTTCTGGTGTCTGTTGTGATGTTTCCCCTTTTATCTCTGATTTTGTTGATTTGGAGGTGCTCTTTCTTTTCTGGGATGCTTTAGTTCTGACGTTTGTCAATCTTGTTCATCTCTTCAAAGAACCCCACTTGGAATTGTTGATTCTTTGTATTATTTTCTTTGTTTCAATTTCATTAATTTCTGCCCTGATTTTTTTTATTTCTTCTTGTCTGCTGGGTTTGGGTTGTTTTTTTGTTATTTCTTCTCATCTACTAGGTTTGTTCTTGTCTTTCCAGAGTCTCGAGTTGCAGTGTTAGGTCATTTATTTGGGCTCTTTCTGATTTTTTAATGTAGGCACTTAGAGCTATAAACTTCCCTCTTAGGACTGCTTTTAACGTGTCCCAGAGGTTTTCTTGTGTTGTATTGTCCTTTGCATTGAATTCCAGGAATTCTTTTATTTCTTTCTTAATTTCTCCTTGGACCTACTCATTATTTAAGAGTATGTTGTTTAATCATCATGTGTTCATGTGGTGACTAGGGATTCTTCCAGTGTTGATTTTAAGCTTTATTGCATTGTGATCTGATAGAATGCATGGAATTATTTCAATTTTTTTGTATTTGTTGAGTTTTGTTTTTTGCTCCAGTATAAGGTCGATTTTGGAGAAGGTTCAATGGGGTGCTGAATGGAAAGTATGTTCTTCAGTGCTTGGGTGGAATATTCAGTAGATAGACGTCTCTTAGGTCCATTTGATGTATGGTATTGTTTAATTCAGATGTCTCTCTGTTAACTCTGTGCTCTGTTGACCCATCTAATGGAGACAGTGGGGTAATGAAGTCCCCTACTATTAATGAGTTGGGATTAATCTGGGTCTTAAAGTCCTGTAGTACTGTTTTTATGAAGTTGGATGCACCAGAGTTTGGTGAATATATGTTCATGATTGTAATATCTTCTTGATTGATTGTTCCTTTGATCAAAATGAAAAAGCCCTCTTTGTCTTTTCTGGTTAGTTTCAGTTTAAAGTCTATTTTGTCCGATATTAGGATTGCTACGCCTGCTTTTTTCTTAGTACCATTTGCTTGGTACTTTTTTTTCCATCCTTTCACTTTGAGATAGTGCCTGTCCTTGAAAATGAGATGAGTTTCTTGCAGACAACAAAAAGATGGGTTTTGATTCTGAATCCGTACACCTCCCCTGTGTCTTTTGACTGGGGAGTTCAGTCTGTTAATATTTAAAGTTATTAATGAAAGATGGGTATTGAATCCTGTCATTTTTATTTCTGTTTACATTCTTGATATAGCTGTACTTTTCCACAGTTATACCTTCATTGAATTTCTTTTCGCAACCTCTTGGGTATAGTCATTCCTTTCTTCAGCTCTTTACATTGCTTCCAGAACTCCCTGAAGGGCTGGTTTTCTGGACGTGAATTCCTTCAGCCTATTTATATCATGGAAGATTTTTCTTTCCCCTTCGACTATAGTAGACATTTTAGCTGAGTATAGTAATCTGGGTTGGCATCTGTGGTCATTTAAAACTGGGAAAAGTTTGGTCCAGGCTCTTCTGGCTTTCATAGTTTGCACTGAAAAGTCAGATGTAATCCTAATGGGTTTTCCTTTATATGTGACTTGTTGTTTCTTTTTTGCAGCTTTCAGAATTGTCTCTTTGTTCTGTACACTTAGTGTTTTTGCTATGATGTGCTGTGGAGAGTTTCTTTTCTGATCCTGTCTGTTTGGTGTTCTATATGCTTCTCGTATTTGTATAGGCTTGTCTTTATTTAATTTTGGGAACTTTTCTTCTATGATTCTGTTGAAGATTTGGTCCATGCCATTATCTTGGGATTCTTCGCCTTCCTGCATGACTATGATTCATAAGTTTGGTCTTTTTACGGTGTCACAAAATTCCTGCATATTCCATTCTTCTGTTTCCTTAAATTTTTCATAATCTTTTCTTGAGTGGTCTAGTTTGTCTACTTTATCTTTCAATCTTGATATTCTGTTTTCCATTTCATTCATCCTATTGGTGAGGATTTCTCCTGTCGTTTCTGGCTTACTGAGTGTTTCTCTTCCTTCTTCATTTCAGCCTGAGTATTCTTCAGTATTTCTCACTTTTTTCTGAATTTGAATTCATTCAGAAGTTTATCCCTATCTTCCTTCAGTTCTTCTTTATTTTGTGTGTTCTTTAAATTCATTTAATTCTTTTATTGTGCTTACAATTGTTCTTTTGAGTTCTGTGTTCCGCATTATATCTAGGGAGTTCTCATTGTACTCCTCTAGAGGACTATTGGTATTTGGTGGGAATATGTTATTTTGGTTTTTCATGTTATTATTTTTTCTCTGTGTTTTTGACATGTGAATTTCTTTTGTAGTTTCTGAGTGTGAGACTCAAGCCTTCAAATTTAGATCTGCTTCTTTTTTGTAAACTTTATGTGCCTTTTTGGTTTACTTTTTGGGCATGAAAAGCTGGTTCACCTTAGCTTCCAGTTCTCTCTTTTGATTTTATATTGGAGTGACCAGATTGCTTTTGTCTTCAGGAGTTCCCACAGAGGCCCAAGTCAGATGAGGAGCAGATGCTTTCAGTCTTTCTCCTAATGTCTGGATCCCTTTGGGAAATATTTTGGCTTCAGGAATTTGGTTGTTGGACTGGCTTCAGAGCCGGGCCCTTGAAAGATGCTGGTGTGCCACCCAGAGATACAAAGGGAGATGGGTGCGGGAAGAGGCCCCAAGGGCTCCTGGGGACTGTACTGAGGAACTGGGTTGGTCTGGATTCAAAGGATCAGGAAGCCAAAAGGTCAGCCCTAGTGTCCAGGAGATAAGCTGGTGGGTTGTGCATCGCAGGGAAGCAGAGGGAGGTGAGGGTGGGGCCAGGCCCAGAGGGCTCCTGGGGACCCCCGAAGGAACGGGGTTTGTCTGGTTGCAAGGGTCAGGAAGCATTGGTGGCCTTGGGCCGAGAGGTCAGCCCTGGTATCCAGGAAATAGCGAGCTTTTATAATTTAATACAACAGTTCTTAATCAAATTTAAAGCCCCCCATCCATATTCCTCCATCCCCCAACCGGACCTCATGTATTCTGCCATACATGTTAAGTCCTATTCAGTAAAGCACTTGTACTCAAATATCCTTCAGTGTAAATTTGTCCACTGGACTCTAGTCAGCCCAGCTAGAGATCATATGTAAGGCATATGCTCCTCACCCAGCAGCAATCAGTATCTAGTAGTTCTCAGTCTAGTGCTAGCCTGCCACCCATTTCTCTCCTCTCCTTTGGGCCCTATTTAATTGACTTGGCCTGGGTCCTGTGCTTGATGCCATCATCTACAAGTTCACACATGCAAGCTTCCAGTGGCCTGAAGGCCTCTGCTTCCCTGTGTTCATGAACCAGCCCTGGCTCTTACAATCTTTCCTCTCCCTCTTCAGCAGTGATCTCTGAGCCATGGGTGGGTGAGGTTCCAGGTAGGAGACCTAGTCTATGCTCTGCAGTCTCTTATTCCTTAAAACTTGACCAGTTATGACCTTCTGTGTGCATTGCACTCTGTTGTATAAGGAAGCTTTGCTGATGAGAGTTGAGGGATGCATTAGTTTTCTCTCTATGCCTTGTTCAACTCATTTTAACCACTCATGAATTATACATTTTTGTGACATTTTAAAATAATTTAAAACCCCACAAGAAATTAGAAGTATTTTATACAACTAACATTTTAAAGGAACTTACATATTTTCCATTTTTTCATCGTCTTTATTTCATTTTTGACCTTTCATTAGGATTACTGTCTTTTCAAATACTGTTGAGTTTCATTTAGTCTAAAAGTGCTGGTGAAGACCTATTTAAAGTTTTTTTCTGAAAAAGCTTTATTTTGCCATAATTCTTTTTATTTTCCTCTTTGATTGACTTATTTACTTTTATGGGGTTTTGGCTACTCTAACATTCCCCACTCTGAAGAGGTAACCCTAAAATCTTTTAAGGATTAGATACAAACTCCCAAATACTTTTGACATTTTTGGCCTTTGAAACAGAGTGTGTTGCTAAGAGGCCCAAGGACATTTTGACTTTTAGCCAAGAAACTGGCTACTTTTCTTTGGGGTCTTTTTACCCTAAATGCCTAGCCAAATCCTACCTCCTAGTCTTATCACACCATCTTCTGAAGAAGTTACGAGAATTGCCAATAGGGAATCATCAGGATGCAGACCGCTCTGGCTTCTTCCATGCTGAACGGGACGCAGGGGTGAGGCAGTTGGAGTACCCCTTCAGTGGGTCTATTTAAAAGACTCCCAAATTGCATAACTCTTATCTCTAAGGGGAAAAGAAAATCCTTGAATCCTGAATAGGAGCTGTGAATGAGAAGTAAAGGCAAGAGTAATTAGCATTACAAGTTCTAGACAGGGAACTAAGAAAAAGTCAGAACTTTTTCAAATGTTCATATGAGAGCCCATTGGAATTTCTTGACAAGGGCTTCCAAAAGCATCCCTCTATTGGGTTCCTCCTCATTTTTCTTTTGCCTTCCAAGGCTGGGCTCTAGAGTGATGGCTTCAGGATTTGCTTTCACGTATTTTGTTAGTTGTTGAACTGGTTAGAATCAGTGTCAGTTCCCTCTCAAAGTCTTCTAGATAGGGGAGAAAACAAATTTATCCATCATTTTAGAACATTAGTTGGTTGTCTCCCTTAGCTACAGGTGGGCACTACAGTATTGGAAACCAAAATTTGAAGTCTTAATCTGAGCAGTACTTTCTTGTTAGGAATACAATAATCAATGATAAATAATAGTCTAAATAGTTTTTATAAAGACTGAAGCCAAATGTCTGGGAAGTGTAATCCCTTGAACTCTTAAAGAAATATACTGATGACTTTACTCTTTGGTTATACCTTCCTTTTGGGTGTTTAAGATCATACAGTTGACCCAAATAAATCAATTTATTCTTACACTTAAGGTCATTTGAGGACCTGTTCCTCAGGGGTCACATGGGCTTGGGAGGAGTTCCTGGCTCCTTTCTTTTACTAATTCCATCTATGTGAAGATAAGTCAAAGGCCCTGCTCAACCATGTCTGGCTTCACTTGGAAGCATGAATGAGATTTTCCTGCCTCTGAGTTGATCCTCCTCTTTGTAGACTGGACACTGGTTCTAGTCTATCATGTGGGGTCTCTATGGCCTCCCTGAACAAGAGGACAGGTGACTCATCACAGTTACAGGATATTTTGAAAGGTGTTCCATAGTCCCCTGGAAGTTAGTCAACCTCATAGGGCAAGGTATTTTGACATAATTCTTTAAAAATATTTTATTTATTATTTTAATTTCATGCGTATGGATGTATTGCCTCCAAGTATGTAAACACACGTGTGTTATGCAATGCCCATGGTGGTTAGAAGAGGGAGTCAGATCCTCTGGAACTGGAGTTACAGATGGTTGTTAGCTGCCATGTGGATACTGGGATTTGAACCTGGGTACTCTGCAAGAGCAGCCAGTGCACTTAACTGCTGAGCCATCTTTCCAGCCTCTCATAATAATTCTTGAATGGTATTTTCAGAGAATATAATCTTATGTTGACTTTTTCTATTCCCCCCTGCATATTGCAAATAGTATTCAAGTTTCTAGTGGTATCCAATATGACTGTCAAGAATTTCACTCTTAGCATAACTATTATTCCTTTAAAGGTATTCTCTCATTTCCTTCTGCTTTTAAGATTTTCTTTGTCTTTGATATTTTTCAATTTTACTGTGATGTGTCTCAAAGTGTCTTTCTTTATATTCATGCCTATATATTCATTTATAGTTTGAATTTGTTGATATTTTAAATTTGAAATTAGTTCTTTTGTTTATTTTGAGATATCCTTTTTCAACATTGCTCCTGCTCCATTACATTCCTAAATTTTTTATTTGTTGATTATAGTTAAGCATATTTTAGCCTTATTTTCTGTTTTATTTTAATAACTTACCTCTGTTCTCTGGGATTCATTATGAATAGTTTAACTTACTTTAAAGTTCACCAATTTTATGCTAGTGAGATAGCTCAGTGAGTGTGAGATCTTTCTCTGTGAACACGAGAACTGGAGTTTGAATCCCAGCACCCATATAAAAAGTCATGTGCATGGCTGAATGTGCTTATAAGGGGTGTGAACAGGTGGATTCTGAGAACTCTGTTGGCCAGGCTAGCTGAAATGGTGAGCTTTCTTTTTGGTGAGAACCCTATTTCAAGGCAATAAGGTAGAGAATGATAGAGGAAGACACCCCAGATTCCTGCTCTGGTTTCCACATGGGCATGCTGGGGTATGCACCACTTACATACTATATACAGAAACCTCACACTATATACATACACACACAATAAAAATAAAGTGCACTAATTATCTCTTCTTCCTATGACTAGAATGTGTCTCACAAAAGTAATGTATGAACAATGTGGTCCCCAATGCAACTATGCTGTATGTATTATTGCCATTTTAAAGGGTTTTAATGGAGCTAGCTTATTATTTTGCCCTTCCATAGGTGACGATGCATCAAGAAGTCTAACAGGGACTGTTTCTTTGATTTTGGACTTCCCACCTTCAAAAATTGTGAAAAATAAGTTTATGTTATCATAAATGACTCATTTTGTAATTTTCTATTATAGCAGCAGCCCAGCAAAAACATGGATTAAGATACTGTTTTTTCTGCAGTGCTGCACTTTAAAGTTTTTGTTTATAAAGTTCCCCCATGACTAGTAGACTCAATTCTGACTTTTGCTTTTCTAGTCATGAGACTTTCAAAAGTTCATCAGCCTACATCTCTTGTATCTCAACAATCTAGAACTAAAGTGTCCAGAAAGCTGAATTTACCTTTTGAACTTAAGGTCTTTTTCTTAATTTCTACCTGTTAATCATCACCTTATTAGCTATTAGCTGTTTGAAATTATTTTAAAATACCTTCATTAGTATGTTTGGTCCAGATAACTCACTATTATTGGTAGCAGAAGTTCTCTATTGAGTTTATTTTAAAATATGGTTATTTTACTTTTCATTTATTGTTCTGTTGGTTCTTTTTAAAAAAATATTTATTTAATAACCATACAATTAGAAGAGGCATTTCATTACAATAGTATTGACATATTCAATAACAATTTCCAGAGCTAAGATTCTTCTCTTTCAAAACTGGCTATAAATTTTTAGGTTTACAGTTGAATTAATACAGTTATACAATATTGTACTCTGTATAAACCCTATAAGACATAAAATTAAATGAGGTTTTAAACTTTGAAAAATACCTCCATTTCATTGTTAAAATACACAGTTTCATATAGAAAAATTCATTTTTAATACAATTGGCACTAAGATGCATATGCATTTCTAATCTCTCTATATATGATTGTTACTAGTCACAGTCGGTTACTTTCTGAGCTCCTTGGCATCTGAGCATGGATATAAAGTCATCAGGTAGATTTCAATGGTAATGTTTTTCACATCTATTAATTATTAAGGAGCAAATTTTTATGCTTTGAAGAATGTTTTTATACACCCACTTCCTGGATAGCACCCTCCCATAGCCTCCCTCCCCCAACTAGAGCCCTTATACTCTGATATCCCTGCTACTATCTACTGTGTTGTCAGCACCCCCTACCCTTCCCCACTACTTGCCCTTCTGGTGAATCTAGTCACCCTATCTAGAGATCCTTGTTTTAGGAAGATCGCAGCTGTTCCTCATCTAGCAGCATCAGTTGTCAATATTCCTTTAGATAAGTTTGGGGTCTACTGTTCATTTTCCCAGTTCTATGCTGCATTACTATCTGGGAGTCCCTTAGGCCACCCTGTCCAAAAACTAAAAAGAA